>NC_137930.1:16815191-17236691 GCF_963969265.1 Rhamphochromis sp. 'chilingali'
CTGGAAATGTTCATGAACCTGCATTTAAATAAACTGTCTGCAAGTGGTGAAAATTCACGACTGTTACTTCACAATGTTACCAAAAAAGTCAAAACACTCGGTGAATACCCACAAATCCGTGTTCTTCTTTCTGCTATAAGTAAAACAAAAAAACAAACAAAAAAAAACAACAACAACAAAAAAAAAAAAGAATAAGACTGGTGTCTACAGGAAAACCGCTGTCCTCTGAAAAATAAAAATAAAAATAAATAAATCATTGCTCTAAACCTGCAGGCAAGATGTTTCACATCACTTATTTCTGTGCACACATGAAACAAAAGTTGACTTTTTGGAAGATGTTATGCTTGGAGAAAAAAACAACAACTATCAAATATGGTGGAATGAGCGCCATGCTCTGTAGCTGCTTTGCTGTCTCACTGCCCGGACACCTCGTTATTACCGACGGAATAATGAATTTAAATGAAACCAAGACATTTTCAAGGAAGAAGACCCTGGCCTAAACCTTGGGAAAGAATGGATAAAATCAACAACTGAATAGTCAAATAATAATAATGAGAAAATTTATGTTTTTGAATGGCCAATTCAAATGCCAAGGCATGACCTGCTAATGGGGGCCCAAAAAGTCTAAAATGCAGGTATGAAAAAGGTGTGCATGATTATTCAGTGTGTTCAGTGTGTTGGACCAGCATTTTTAAAGGCTTTTACATTGATTTGATCTGTGAGAGCACATGGTCTACTGGAAGAGCAGTCCAGTAACCAGCAGCAGCCTCATTCAGAAGATTAAGTTTATCTGAGTTTAAGTAATGAAGGTACTTCGAGAACTCTGTGTACCAGTGTTCTAGCCTTGAATATCAATTGAAAACTTGTTTTGCTAGTCTCTCATTGAAACAGAAAAAAGTAAACCACTTGTGTGTTATACTTTCAAAACTGAATAGCCGTGTCTGTCCTTGAAGCAAATGAAGACGAAGCACCAAAATATCATCGCATGACTCTAAAATTATTAAAATCTCCAGTCTATCTTCCGAAAGAAAGAAGTACAATGAAGTCCTGTAATCATCATCAAATGAGAGGCATGACATTTTGAGATACTATTGATGACTTCATTCACTCTGTTTGGGACACAGCTTAATACGGCACAGTGGCGGGTGAAGCCTGCTCTGTAAAGCACATTATTACTCTGCTCCGTTTCATCTGCACCAAATCACGCTGATGCGTTGTAAATTCAGATGGCGAAAAGGGAAGGAAGCCAAAGACAGAAGGAAAAAGACGCAAACTTTCCCGTCTACTTATACCACTGCAACGAACATAATTAAAGCACTGCTGTCGATTCTTCAGATTTGGCAAAAAAATCTGTAACTGAGCATTTGATTGTTGTTGCTACTAAATACATAATTCTCGGTGGTCAGGAACAAATGTAATCGCATGGCAGGATGCTGTAAAAGGACCAAACTTCAGCCAGGAGATAATCCATCCACAATACGAGGTTAGTCATTCATATACTGCTGCATGGGCTGGGCTGTAGTTACATCCTAAGGTTTTAAAAACTAAGCTTAAATAAATGATTAGTGGTAATAAAAGCCGAGGGAGGTCAACAGGGATCACTGACTGTTTTAGGAGCTTTTTGAGATTAAATAGAAGAAAATACAAAACATTAAACATGTTAACAACACAAAAGCCATATTAAACGCAGACTACTTTAGGCCCGGAAGTAGAATTTGTCACGTCATCACTTAACGACCGGATTGGTGCCGGGCTGGATTTAGTGGCTGAAAAACACTATTAAACCAGCCAGGAAGTAAGAGAGGGCCAGAAGGACAAATGAGAGCAATGGGCAACGGGGACAGAAAAAGAAAGAAAAGTGAAAGTCAAAGACAAAGATGGCATATACAAATATGTCAGGGGTTGATAGATGTTCAATGCTGGAAGAGCAAGAGCTGAATGTCAGTGAGTGAGTGAGATGTGAAGAGGGGATAGGAAAAGGAAAAAGGAAGAAAGGGAAGGAGCTCGAGAGAAGGTTGGATATTACAGTCAGACCACTTGGGGAATGTTTACAGAATTTAATAACTCTAAATGTCATCACTTTATTGGATTTATGGATGGATATCTCTCTCCCTTTATGCCGCACTCTTTCCATCATCCTCTCTCTCTCTCACACTCTCACAGCCCCACCTGCAGTAGCTGCCATTGTTCACACTACTACCGTTTTCTGGAAAAATGACAGGGCACTTGAATCAAGAGATCAAAGGTAAAGCTTCATATCACATTCACAAAACCATCAAATCACCAAGTGCCTTGTTTAAAAGGCAACAAAATATGAGATCATTACATGAATGTCTAAAAGGATTCAAGTGTCCCTGCTATTATATCTTACAGAGCAATAGCATTATAGACCCGATAAATTCCTAAAAATGTAGAAATGCCTGTAATGCAGGGCTGTCAAACATGAGGCCCAGGGGCTAAAATCGGCCTGGCAAAGATCTGGCCTGCTGGAAGGCTTTGGAAAATATGAAGGAGTGCACAGATTTTGAATTTTCAACTAAAATGTTCATAGGATTTGCAGATTTTTCTGTTGGTAAATACTCTACCTGCACTGCCATTCATACTACACCTTTATGTGGCCTACAATATAAAATTAGTTTGACATCCCTGCTCCCATGAGTTGAATAAAAGTGTGTGGTAAACACAAATTAAATATGTCATTTTATTTATTTATTCATTTCTTCCGAGATATTCAAAGCTTTCTAGAGTCAAATGTGTGGTTGTCTGTCAAACAGCTAAAGCTTGGCTTGAATTGGGCCACGCAACAGGACAATAATCCCAAACACACACACAAATGTATAACAGAATCGCTGACAAAAGAAAAGAATCAAGGTCTTGTAAAGTCCAGACCTCAACCTGACTGAAATGGTGTGGTAGAAGGGATGTTGTAAAGAAGAGTAGTCCAAAATCCCTCCACGATGACTGATAAAGTAACACAGAAAACAATTACTTCAAGTTATTGCTGCTAAAGACAGTTCTACAAGCTATCGATTGATTAAGCATGCAATCCGATTGTTCAGTGATGACGTGATGAATCCTACTTCCGGGTCTAAAGTAGTCTGCGTTTAATATGGCTTTTGTGTTGTTAACATGTTTAATTTTATGTATTTTCTTCTATTTAATCTCAAAAAGCTCCTAAAACAGTCAGTGATCACTGTTGACCTCCCTCGGCTTTTATTACCACTAATCATTTATTTAAGCTCAGTTTTTCAAACCTTAGGCAAGGCAAGGCAAGGCAAGGCAAGTTTATTTGTATAGCACAATTCAACAACAAGGTGATTCAAAGTGCTTTACAGAGACATTAGAAACAAGAACAAATAAAAAGCATGATTTAAAATTGATTAAAACAAGCAAATAAACTAACTAATTAACAAACAAACAAACAAAACAGTATATAAAATCAAAACAGATAAAATCAGAACAGTAGATAAAATCAGTAGTTAAATGTAAGTTTTGAAATTTAAGCTTAAAAGTGTGGATTTGGTGCTTTATTCAAATGCAGCTGAGAACAGGTGAGTCTTCAACCTGGATTTAAATAAACTGAGTGTTTCAGCTGATCTGAGGCTTTCTGGGAGTTTGTTCCAGATATAAGGAGCATAAAAGCTGAATGCAGCTTCTCCGTGTCTGGTTCTGACTCTGGGAACTGATAAAAGACCGGATCCAGATGACCTGAGGGATCTGGAAGGTTCATACTGGGTCAGGAGGTCATTGATGTATTTTGGTCCTAAACCATTCAGAGCTTTATAGACCAGCATCAGAACTTTAAAGTCTATCCTCTGACGGACAGGTAGCCAGTGTAAAGACCTCAGAGCTGGACTGATGTGGTCCACTTTTTTGGTCTTAGTGAGGACTCGAGCAGCAGAGTTCTGAATGAGCTGTAGTTGTCTGACTGATTTTTTAGGTAGACCTGTAAAGATGCTGTTACAGTAATCAAGCCTACTAAAGATGAATGCATGGACTAGTTTTTCCAGGTCCTGTTGAGACATCAGATCTTTTACCCTTGAAATATTCTTGAGGTGATAGTAAGCTGACTTTGTTATTGTCTTAATGTGTTTTTCTAAGTTTAGGTCTGCATCCATCACTACACCCAAATTTCTCGCCTGGTTTGTGGTTTTTAGATGTATAGATTGAAGTTCTCTGGTGACCTGTAATCGTTTTTCTTTGGCGCCAAAGACTATTACCTCAGTTTTGTTTTTGTTTAGCTGGAGAAAATTGTGGCACAACCAGTCATTGATTTCCTCAATGCATTTACCAAGAGCCTGTACAGGGCCTCGGTCTCCTGGTGACATTGTGATATATATTTGTGTGTCATCTGCATAGCTGTGATAGTTTATTTTGTTGTTGTTTATAATCTGTGCCAGTGGGAGCATGTAGATGTTAAACAGAAGGGGTCCCAAGATGGAACCTTGGGGAACTCCACATGTGATACTTGTCTGCTCAGATGTGAAGTTACCTATTGATACAAAGTATTTCCTGTTTTCTAAGTATGTTTTGAACCAGTTTAGTACAGTTCCTGAAAGACCTGCCCAGTTCTCCAGTTGTTTGAGTAATATGTTGTGGTCAACTGTATCAAATGCTGCACTGAGATCCAGTAAAACTAGGACTGACATTTTTCCACTGTCTGTATTCAGACATATGTCATTAAACACTTTGGTCAGAGCGGTTTCAGTGCTGTGGTTCTGTCTAAAACCTGACTGGAAGGCATCGTAGCAATTATTCTGTTTTAAGAAGTAACTGAGCTGTTGAGAAACTGCTTTTTCAATGATCTTACTTAAAAATGGGAGATTTGAGATCGGCCTGTAGTTGTTCATTTGTGTCTTGTCGAGATTGTCCTTTTTCAGTATAGGTTTTATTACAGCAGTTTTTAGTGGTTCTGGAAACACACCTGATAATAAAGAAAAGTTGACGATCTGTAACAGGTCTGACTCCAAAGTCTTTGAGACCTTTTTGAAAAAACTTGTTGGCAGGACATCTAAACAGCAAGAGGAGGAGTTCAGTTTACCTAAGATGTCCTCCAGGTCTTTGCTGTTAATAGGTTGAAACTGTTTCATGGTGTTTAAACAGTTTTTTGGTGGACACAGTACATATCCTGGATCTGCTGTTGATGTACCAATTGCTTGTCTAATTTTTTGGATTTTTTCTGTGAAGAATTTGGCAAAGTCATTGCAGGCCATGGTCGAATGAAGTTCAGCTGCCACTGACACAGGGGGGTTTGTTAGCCTGTCAACTGTAGAAAATAAGACCCGAGCATTATGACTGTTTTTAGTGATGATGTCAGAGAAGTAGGACCTCCTTGCATTCCTCAGTTGTAAATTATAATTGTGAAGTTTCTCTTTATAAATGTCATAATGAACCTGGAGGTTTGTTTTTCTCCATCTGCGCTCAGCTTTCCTACACTCTCTTTTTTCATTTTTCACCAGTGTGGAGTTTCTCCATGGAGACTTTTTCCTTCCAGAGATAACCTTCACCTTAATGGGAGCAATAGTGTCCATTACATTTAACATGTTAGCATTGAAGCTATTGACGAGCTCATTGACTGACCCTCTGGACAGGTCAGGTGTTAATGGGAAGACCTGGTTAAAAATTGCACTACTGTGTTCAGTTATACACCGTTTTGTGATCACTGTTGTTGATATATTTGTGTGGGCTGAGATTTTACTTTCAAAGAAAACACAGTAATGATCAGACAGGCCCACATCAGACACAGTAACCTTTGAAATGCTCAGGCCTTTGGAGATCAGTAGGTCAAGAGTGTGTCCTCTATTATGTGTGGCCTCTGTTTTACATGCCGAGTCAGCCCAA
Organism: Rhamphochromis sp. 'chilingali'; assembly: GCF_963969265.1. Taxonomy (NCBI): domain Eukaryota; kingdom Metazoa; phylum Chordata; class Actinopteri; order Cichliformes; family Cichlidae; genus Rhamphochromis; species Rhamphochromis sp. 'chilingali'. The sequence continues at coordinate 16,821,033 of NC_137930.1, forward strand.
AGTTGCCCAGAGTGTTACTCAGGTCTTTAGTCCCTTTGTCCTGAGGGTTGTCCACATGAATGTTAAAATCCCCAGCAATAATTACACAGTCAAAATCAACACAGATCACAGACAGCAGTTCACTGAGGTCATTAAAAAAGTCTGTGCAGTATTTGGGAGGCCTGTAAACATTAAGAAACACGACTTTGGATGGGGCCTTCAGCTGTAAAGCCACATATTCAAAAGACTGAAAACTTCCAGGAGATAGCTGCTTACATTGAAATGATTCATTAAACAAGACAGCAACCCCTCCTCCTCTCCTGCTCACCCTGGCCTCACTGATAAAACTGTAGTTAGTAGGGGTCGTCTCGATGAGAACAGCTCCACTGTTACTTTGGTCCAACCAAGTTTCAGTTAAAAACATAAAATCAAGGCTGTGCTCAGTGATTAAATCATTAATTAAAAATGTTTTCCCAGCTAAAGATCTAACGTTTAATAAAGCCAACTTAACTGTTTTAGAGGTATTACTTGTCCCCTCCTGTTTGGGAGCAGTCTGTGGCACACAAGGTATGTTTACTATGTTTAAAGATCTTTTAGAGTGCAGCTCTCTGTGTTTTGACCAGGCCACATGTCTCCTGTCACCTAAAAGTACAGAAATTTTAAAACCTTCTAGTAAACAGGGTCCCAGCTTCTCCTGGGAAAAGTCACCACTGCCATAATCCTCACAGCCCGGACCCTTCACACATCACACATCAGACTGCGGAGACAGGGCATGAAGAGGAACTAAGGGGGGCGAGGCTGGGCAATGTGACTTCGATTGCTCTGTTGAGGGTGGGGCTCGATGGCGAACCTTTGGCCGCTCTGGTGGGGGGTTTATGGGGGACAAAAAGGGATTGGGACGGGGGGTAGTATGGGCAGAAATCTGTGCCATCAGAAACTGAATTTGAATAAGTTAAATTTGAATTTGAATTGCTCAGATTGAATCTGAATTGTAACTTGAATAAATGCTTTTGAAAACTGAATTTGAATTAGTCTAATTTGAAATTGAATTTATGGTTTGAAAATGATCATCACTAAATTGAAATTGAATTTTATATTTTGAAAATGAATTGATTTGCTTTGAAACTGCATTTTATCCTTTAAAAATTCAGCTCTCGAATAATTTCAGTTTCACTTCTCACCATTCAGTTTCAGTTCTACAATTCAATTTCAGTTCCAAAATTCAGTTTTTTGGAACTTACATCCGGTTCCGGTTCAAGCGCAGATTAATAGAACTACGTTTTACTAGCGGACCGAAAGTGTTACTGACGGGAATCTACAGCATGTTGAGCTGAATTAAGACTTCAGAAGTCATTCGTCATGTCGAGTGACCAGCGGATAAACTCTCAGGTTGGTAATAAATGTATTACATGTATAAGAACAAGCGTCAAGAACAAGCGTCATGTTAACAAAAGATAGCCGTACAGTAACTGTTATGCTTATTGTAGCTGTTAGCTAAAAACGCTAATTTAGCGTAGTTTGCCCTGAATTCAGCTTTGACAAACAAATATGATTGACTGTTTCTAGTAGAATTCCAAAGTTGTCATCTTGTACCCTCTCAGAGTACCCCCTCTGTATGCTTGCAGAGACCCCTACAGTAGGGAAACATGCAAAACGGTGCCCAAACCTTTGTATTTTAGCTTTATTTATGTCTTATGCTGGGCAGACACTGTGCGATTTTTTTTCAGTCGCACGATTCAGCTCCTGCTATTGACTCGCAGGGGTTAGAAGTTCATAGGTCACGATGCAGGGTCTCACACTATACGGCCCGATGCTCTGATGCGACCCGACTGCTCACACTGTGCGTCCATAAAATCAAGGTTATAAGAGAAATTCTGTTGGCTCGCTCTCCCTCTCTGTCTTTCACTCACACAGACACACCACCACCATCAACTTTGCTAAATTGCTAATGAAAAACATTGATCAGGCAGCTGTGATTGAGCAGCAGTGTAGATCCAACTATTTTCACGGTTGTTGTGGTCGTGATAATTTTGTTAGGCCACATCGAAAAGGTTCGGGTGAGCTTGCCATAGTTCTACAAGTTGTGCCTCCATCGCTTGTGTGTCCAGATCACACGCTGCACTGCCGCGCTGCGCCGTCTTTTTCGCTGACATTTGTGTTTGCGCGTGCGCAGTGTGAGAAGCTGCGGTGACACCCTCACGACCAAGCGATTGATGATCGGGAGCTGGTCGTGAGGTGTTTATCGCTTCCCGTTACCCCACGTATATTACACGATGCACGACGCACGATGAAGGCCAAAATCGGGCCGATCGCCAAAACGGTCGCACGACTCAAAAATCGGCTCAAAATGGGCCAAAAATCGCACAGTGTAAGCCCAGCATAACACAGCATCCCAACTCTTTAGCTAACTTAATAACTTTAGCTAAAGTGAATAGTTAGTCTAATTCATTAGTGCAGCATTACTGGATCACCTCTGTTTGAAGTGATATAATATGATATACAACTATCACTGAAACAGCAAACTTTGTAAATAAGCAAACAACACTTCTCATTCTCTAAACGTTTGGCCACAGCTGTAGATTACACTATCAGTGCTTGTTCACTCTTGACAATAATAACATTTCTAAATTTACTTTGTGCATTTACAGGTAAACAATATCTAATATTTTATCTAAATGACTGCTTTGTCTTTGAAAAGGGTGAAGAGCCTGAGGCCGGTGACAGTCCAGTTCTACTCTAAGTACATCCTTACAGTGGCTCACAGGACAAGGCCACATTCTTGTCCTGCCAGAAGAGAAGAGAAACTTCAGAGTCTTCATGCAGTTCAACCACACCTGTCATATTCCGTATGACAGGGGTCTCAAACTCCAGTCCTCAAGGGCCAGTGTCATGCAACTTTTCCATGCCCTCGAGGACTGGAGTTTGAGACCCCTGCCGTATGGTGTTCATGCTGTTTTCTACCCCACAGTTACAGCATGTCTGACTGCCTGTTCAGCATATGCAAAAATATGAGTTTAAGCATGTGATGACTAAAGCCTTCCATTATGGTGTTTGTCATCACATGTCACAGACATCTGGATGATCATTTGGAATAAACTAAAAATTTGTTACTTCATCTTTTATTTTTACTATTATTATTGTTCTTATTTTACACTTTTCATTGTTAGGCATTAGGTTTATTTGTAGTAGTCCTTTCCAACGTCTTTCCCTCTTCCATGTTACTGTGTCAGCTTGCCAGCATCTATTTGGGGTTGGAAGTGGAACAGAAAGTAAAGAAATCCAAAGTGCCATTAAAACCAGGAGAGGTTCTTATATTTCAGAAGAAGGGATTAATTCAAAAGAAATGACCTCACCGCCATATTTTATTTAGGAACCCTAGAGAGCACTTTGCAAAATAACACATTCTTATAATTTCACCCTCAGATGAGCCAAGCTACAACTGTCAGGGAAGGTGATGTAGGTACAGAGCATATGAGAGTGGTTAAGTTAATGTCTCTTGTCTAGATGAAGGCACAAGAGGGATCAATGGCAAGGCGTAGAGATTCAGTATCTTCAGTCTTCAGTGGACACTCCATTTCTGGCACAAAACACCTGTAAAAGATGGTCGATTTAGGAGGTGACCCGACAACTTCAGCCTGTCAAACATATTAATAGAGCAGTGTGTTTAAAAAAAAAAAAATCTAATTAAGCATGCACTCAGCACCCTAAGAATGATTATGGTAGTTAAACACAGTGATAGTTGTATATCACATTATATCACTTCAAACAGAGGTGATCCAGTAATGCTGCACTAATGAATTAGACTAACTATTCACTTTAGCTAAAGTTATTAAGTTAGCTAAAGAGTTGGGATGCTGTGTAAGACATAAATAAAGCTAAAACACAAAGGTTTGGACACCGTTTTGCATGTTTCCCTACTGTAGGGGTCTCTGCAAGCATACAGAGGGGGTACTCTGAGAGGGTACAAGATGACAACTTTGGAATTCTACTAGAAACAGTCGATCATATTTGTTTGTCAAAGCTGAATTCAGGGCAAACTACGCTAAATTAGCGTTTTTAGCTAACAGCTACAATAAGCATAACAGTTACTGTACGGCTATCTTTTGTTAACATGACGCTTGTTCTTGACGCTTGTTCTTATACATGTAATACATTTATTACCAACCTGAGAGTTTATCCGCTGGTCACTCGACATGACGAATGACTTCTGAAGTCTTAATTCAGCTCAACATGCTGTAGATTCCCGTCAGTAACACTTTCGGTCCGCTAGTAAAACGTAGTTCTATTAATCTGCGCTTGAACCGGAACCGGATGTAAGTTCCAAAAAACTGAATTTTGGAACTGAAATTGAATTGTAGAACTGAAACTAAATGGTGAGAAGTGAAACTGAAATTATTCGAGAGCTGAATTTTTAAAGGATAAAATGCAGTTTCAAAGCAAATCAATTCATTTTCAAAATATAAAATTCAATTTCAATTTAGTGATGATCATTTTCAAACCATAAATTCAATTTCAAATTAGACTAATTCAAATTCAGTTTTCAAAAGCATTTATTCAAGTTACAATTCAGATTCAATCTGAGCAATTCAAATTCAAATTTAACTTATTCAAATTCAGTTTCTGATGGCACAGATTTCTGCCCATAGGGTAGATCTGAGCCCAGCATTGACCCGCTCCATCATCTCCTCAGTGAATTTCAGGTGTGGGGAGGAGGGAGAAAGGGAGGGGGAGGAGGGTGATGGCCTGTCAGGGGTTTGGGGGACTGGGGAATGTAACTACAGCCCAGCCCATGCAGCAGTATATGAATGACTAACCTCGTATTGTGGATGGATTATCTCAGTTGTTCTCCTGGCTGAAGTTTGGTCCTTTTACAGCATCCTGACATGCGATTACATTTGTTCCTGACCACCGAGAACACTCACGGTAACTTTTATCGAGTGGAAAAAAAATTTGCTTGTTTATATTATGCTAACATAGCTGTGTCGCTAGCGGTCACGTAGCACATCATTATATACCAGCTAGCCCAACTTCAGTAACCCTACAAACGTCACTGCTGTTTAGTTTTCTGTCTTCATTTATGCTGGAAGTGATAACAGAGCTGTACGTTTAATTTGTTTCCAAAACCCCGCAGTCAGGACATGCTATATTGTATTTAGATAGAAGCTAGCAAGCTAAGTCCCTGCTAACTTTTAACTCCGTTAGATGTCATAAATTCCGTTTTCATGGATGCCTGGATGTTAAACTCAATTGTTACACCTGGTAGAGCAGAACGCTGATTATTTTATTAAAGATGAAAGACTTTAGACAGTTTTTCAACTCTCAGTAATGCCATAGTGATCGTTTGGTATATGGACCTGTAGCGGAGTTTAGGTCCAGACACGGCTAGTGACATCAGACTGAACAACCGGATTAGTTTTCCACAAGGTTACATAGTCCTCTGGTATGGAACTGTATATTAAGTATTAGTGAGTCAGAGTCACTATTTTGGTGCTACTGTACAAGCCTTAATTGAACACATTTTTATTATGTAAACCCATTTTTATATTTGGTTCAGTATTTTTCCCTTTCTGCTACAGCATCGTGTGTGCTGTAAACATAACTACAGCATATGCAGAGATGAGAGACATGGCACGAAACAGGAAGACAAATGTGGATGTTAGAAATCAGTTCAGCTATTCTATTTGTGTGCTAATATTCAGAGCTGAAGTCTGCGACTGATGGGAAAGAGGCTGCTGTGTTATAAAAAACCATGACTCACTCACTGGTGCCACTGTACTAAGGACTGCAGTTACCCAAACACAAAGACACACATGCAGATATGCATAAAATTACAGGCACAGATTACAAGCACATAATCAAAATCACTGCATTTCAATCAACCCTTTCTGTGGGCAGAAATCCACAACGACAACTATTCTTGTACTCGATAAGAGGCGAGATAGACAGGAAGAAGGGGGTTAGTACTCTCGACAGCAATAATGCCATTAATGATCTGGGTGCACTCAAGGAAGCTGGAAGAATCATTGCAGTACCTGAAAGAGTGAGTGAGTGCGTGTGCGTGTGTGTGTGTGTAATAATACATTTATGTAAAGGGCGTGACTGGATTTCATGAGATCTAAGATACACACTCTTGCACAGACACGCACACCTGTTTGAGTAATTAATGAGTCATACAATATATAAATGACCCTGAAATACACCGGCCAGTGACATCTAACATGATGCAATGAGGAGAAAAGCAGCAGATAGGGCAGAGAGAGTCAGAAAAGAGGGACATGACATTGCATTCTGTTCAACCTTGAGGTCTAACAATGGTGCATTTGATGAAATTGATGTAAGTGCATTTGTATTTATTTAGTTTTTAATTTGGTGGCTTTTATTGGCACATATTTTGTACATTTCTGCCACCAACTGTTTACCAGGGAAACAGAAAAAAACAAAACAAAACACCAAGACCGATAAAACCAAGCATAGCCTGTTGACTTATTAAATAATGACTTAATCTCAAAGAAGCATTCTTTGTATAATGTAGAAGATCTTAACGGATAAAAAAAAAAACCCAAACATATCTGATAATATCAACCGCGTGATCCAAGCAAGGCACTCTGCCGTTACTAGAAACTTTAAAAGCCCACACATCGCAGTTGGTTTGATATTCATCAGCGTGTCCAGGGAAGGTCAGTGTGAATCAGATGGTGGAGCAGCCACTACAGCAGTAAGGGTCAGATAATCTGTGATACAAGAAGAGCATTCGGGGCCATTCAGAGCAGCGGAGAGCAACAAGAGGCATACAAGGGCGTGGTAAGGTCAGTGCAATAAATTGTATCATTTGCAGCTGTACAGATAACAGCCTGAAATAGAGAGCCGCTGGACAAAAATTGGTGCAGATTGAGAAATGAGTACATAATATTGATTCAGCAGATATATCTGATAATAAGTGTGCACTCAAGTCCAAAGCTAGTGATGCACTTTCCACAGCTAGGGTCAGACTGACATAAATTTTGTTAGAGAGTGTGCACAATACCCTAATGCAGACACCCATGAGCTTTGCAGCCACAGAAACACCAAACTAGCAGGAGAGGAGATGCTACATAGGCATAATTTGGCTTTATCAAAAAGGCAAAGACGACTGAATGTTTATTAAATTAGAAGGGGAAATTGCCCAGACTGTGGAAAAACAAGCGTAGGACTTCCTTAAAATGCTCTTTTCAATACTAACCAAATGTACAGGTTGAACTGTCGCTATGGAAGAAAATCCATATTTATCTATTGTCACTCACACATACAAAGCTAGTACTCCAAAGCTGTTTGTACATCTCTTGTCCACAACAGTAACAGAATCCCAAAAGCAATTATTTTCCACAAACAGCTGGATCAGGTGACCCTGAATACTCCCTTAGTAATGGTGAAATACGTCTAGATGGCTGGGGGCTTCCTATTATGCACTGAGCCTTCAGTTCACTCACTTCTTTTCACTCACTATATGTTTATACATCACTCTGCATTTCATTATTAATACACTAATACTTTATTCCACAGTGTGTCTTTTGTTCCGTCTTCCTCCCCTCACCCTCAGCTGGTCGTGGCAGAAGGCTGCCCTTCCCTGTGCCTGGTTATGCTAGAGGTTTCTTCCTGTCAAAATGGAAGCTTTTCCTTCCCACTTTTGCCAAGTGCTTGCCCACAGGGGACTGTCTGATTGTTGGGGGGTTATTGTAGGGTCTTTAACTTATAATATAAAGTGCCTTTAGCTGACTGATGCTGTGAACTTGCGCTAAATTTAATAAAACTGAACTGAAATTGCTTTCTCGTTTCATTTTATTGGTACACTGTTTAGCATTTTCATCAAAACAAGTGTTTGAAATGCATGTTTTTCCCTATTCCTGCGTGAGTTTCCTGCACAGTCCAAAGAAATACATGACGGGGGTCAATTGGTGATTCTGAATTGACCGTAGGTGTGAATGTGAATGAACTGGTTCCAGACCCCCTGCAGCCCTGGATTGGAAACTGCGTTGATTTTCAAAACTATGTTTATCTGAACACCAGGTTTTCCATCCCTTTCCCACAACTGATAGCAATTTGTGCACAGCATATTGCAATCTGCAGACGACACATTGCGCCTGACAACCCTTGAAAAATAACCCAATTATATGTTAGTGATAATCTGGTATAAGAATTTGTAAGCATAATGAAATACAGATGAACAAATATTCTTTAGGCAAAACAGATAACCTAGAAAAAAAAAAAAACTGGTGCAAGCAGTGTCAGTGTGTGTGTGCACACATCGCTGTGCTTCTGTTTCGCTGAAGATAATGTTGTTCAGCGAGTGTCCACCTTCTGATTAACGCAGAAGAATATTTCATTTTCAAAGTCCAGCTGCTCCTCATCTGCAGGTCTCTCTCCAGAGTCTGCCTCAGGCTACAATCCCTAACAATGTCATCACAGCTAACAACCCACACAGTGAAAATGTATGCGTGTGTTCGCATGATTCCGTGTCCGCTCCTCGCTGCAAATAGTAATAATTCATGGCTTGAGAAATATCATAGAAGATTATAAAATAATTACTTATACAGTGGCCAGAGAGCTTGCTTGATTCTGATTGGCTGTAGAGAGACCATGGCAACAGGGACAAAGCCAAAGCCTCCATTTACATTTTATTGCAACACTAAGAAACTGATGTTTAATAACTCTAATAAGCCAAATCAAATCACAGAAAGACGACCTTGCACAGAAATGAATGGACTCCTGAATTTGAAAGCTACCTTGCCAATGACCTGAATGACACACTGTGGGACTTTAATGCCACTTTCTGTTTAGCCAAAGCTCAGGAAGACTAAAACCTCTGAGACCTATTAATTGTTATTTAGCTGAATTCATGGTCGAAATTCAACATCCGAAATGTGATGTTCAAAGCTTAAACAAGACAGAAAAAAGTACACACCAGCCTCCACTAGCCCCGCATCTTTAACCCAGACTGTAAACTCATTAGAAATTCTCCTGGCCTCTCAATACACTTCTTGGCCTGGTCAGAAACGTTGAGTTTGACATTGAAATATATCTGGCTCAGCATGGTAGGGAGGGCAAGCTTGAACTAACCATGGCATCTTATATCATCCACAGAGATGATGATGGGGTTGAATATGTAAGACTGATGCACAATCCACAAACTGAGCACCACAAAGACCTGGATACCCCACACAAAGTAAACTGAGTGGTTTCATATTTTTGATGGTTTTCATATCATATGTCTATTTAAATAAAGGTTTATCAGATAACTACAGTAATAGGTGCACTGTGGCCTACAATGTGTGGTCCAGCAAGGAGCCAATCACAGCTCACTTACCAGGGAACGTGCTTTAAGCAATCAGCAAAGACATTAATAAACATAATGTCTTAATGTGTCCTGCGCAAATCTCTGAAGAACCACTGTAGGTCGGCAACAGTGGTCAGATGATGTGGGTGACAAGCCACCGATGCAAAGGCAGCCTGCAGGCTTACTGAGCTGTGACCGTGCAGGAGAGCAGACGAGGAGAGAGCCACGTTTTGTCATCTTCCAACGTCCCGACGACGTGGATAACGAACAATGCTTCGACAAGAGTTGCCCATTATGGCCAGTCTGCAGCTGTCAAACACCCTCCTTCAAAAAAAAGCTTCTTTGCTGGAGTCGCTAATATATCTCTGTTGAACTTCACAATAAACGGACGCGTTAAGACGAAGATTAAAAAGTCAAATACAGGAATGCACCAATATAACGGATCCTGGACTTCCTTACACAGAGACACTAGACTCTCAAAGTAGACAGCATCCAAAACCATAAAGGTGAGTACAGAATCAGTCCATTATTGTTCACAACGCTGACACAACAACTACATTAGAAAGTTTCCCGATAATATTACCGTTGTATGCCACATAAGCAGTCAAGATGAGTCAGCACACAGGAGAGCGGTGAAGGAATTGACATGTCAAACACACATCCTCACCCTTAACACAAAGCAAACCAAGGCTCTAGACTTCTGGCGAGTCAGTTCCGGCCATCACCCTTGCAAATTTCTTTCAATAATTTTGCATGTTATTCATTTGACACCATCACATTTTACCCTCGATCCATGATTTAAACCATGATTTTTATTACAGACTTACACCTGCTTATTGTTACCATGCTTTTCTGCACTGTGCATGCCTTTTTTAGTGGCGCTGCATGCAAAATGCTATTTCCTTTTCATGTAATTGCATCTAATGTAATAATGGTCACACATTAGCGTTAGCCGATACCGGCCTATCTGCAAATAAGTTCAGGGCGGAAAGGCGGTGGTTAATATGTTGTGTGACATCACTTTCACGCTGTATAAATGGTGCAAGTATTAAACAGTAATATCGCTTTATTTTCCTGGAGCAACACAAGTAATACAAACAAAACAGCACACAAACTGGTATCAGCCCAGAATATATCAATGCATGCATCCAGTGTCAAACTGTAAGAAACTTGTGAACGGACTAAAGAAAAAGAAAAACCTCCAAACTAGGGGTTCATCTTCTTTACTTGAGTAAATAATCATCATCCAAGAGTATTAGTCAAACCCTTAGCCGTAACCATGAAAAACTACATTAAGGCTTGTTTAAATGTTTCCCCTCGATTGTCAAGTGACTACAGAATAAGTAGGAAAATGCCCGACTTATATTTTATCAGGAATTAAGAGATGAAGTAAAGGGCGAAACAAAGTAAAGGCCATTAATTCCTGATACCGGACGTGTCTAAGAGTGTTATCCCTTACTTAAGAAGTGAGCCCCTTTGATACCATGTTTCTTTAGCTCTCCTACCATATAGGGGCACAGCAGTGGTCAGTGTTGGAGATGTTCAATGAATACTAAAAATGCTTGCAGCCTCTCCAAACATTCAAGTCTAAACATATGCACGCCAAGGAGCTTTCAGGCTATAGATTCCCCCCCTCCTCCTCCTCCTCCTCGCTCTCTCTTCAGTCCATCTCTCCCACATCTCATCATCTCTTTTCTCTCTCCTGCCAGTTCCCAAGCCTGTCTTCTTACGCAGTCTCCCCCGTGGGGAGGGAGCTCTCAGGCTGACAGGGAGTGTCACCGACTCCTCTCACAGCACATTACTCTCTCATTCCGCGTCCCTTCTCATCCTTTTTCCCCTATTTTTCACACAAGCACAAAGGCGCACGCGCACACATATGCTATGATATCCATCGCCTGCCCAAATAACATCTTAGAAGAGTGTAAGTACCAGAGAAGCATTTCCCCCTTTTCCCACTACATGCTGGTATGTGTGTGCTTGGCTCGGAGGTGCACCATTACACAGCAGTCAATGTGTGCACTTGCAGTTGAGGTCTGCGTATTTCTGTGTTAAGTCAGGTAAGATAAGACACCTCCTGGACATTCCAATTTCCTGTCCCATATTTACCTCCTTTGCTGAGCGCTTTATCAGTGAAACACATAAACGCTGATAGGTTAGGCAACCTTGCTGCTGTTTGAAGAATGGAGGGAAAAAGCTGGGGAGATGGGGGGGTGAACTGAACAGTGATGAGGCTGAAATGGATAGAAGAGATGGAGAATAGAAACACAGAAGTTATAAAAAAAAAAAAAAGAAGAAAAAAGAATGTACAAGTGGTAAGAGAATGAGAAAAGACAGCGGGACAAAGGAGGTTAGCTCATTTTGTCTGACTGCAGCAAAGAGAACAGTTTGCCGTGTTCCGCACTGAACAATCACTAGTGTCCCCTTGTGATAGTTTGACAGTAATGTTAATGCCTCATTAAAAGCACGAAGAGAGGAAGCCACTCCGCTCCCAGTTTTGAAATGGAAAGCAATAGAACATCTCTTCAAACGCAGCACATCCATTAATTAAACCCCACAGATGGACATCCTGGCTTATTCCCAGGCACACAAAAGATATGTACTGGGAGTGATAACTGTTAGTCATGCATGCATTAAAAAAAGTCCAGAGTGAGACGAGGGTGTGATTACAGGTCAGCTCAGCTTGGTGTGGAATACTAATTGACACCGTGAGGCAGGGGGGCAAATATTTGCCAAGTGGCTGAACTTCTGAGGAAACTGTGACGAACTGGCCATTATCACAGCTAGAAGCAAAACAATATTACATGTGTAGCGCTGTGGGGTAGAAATCCAAATATAGATATGTGCTGTATAGGCAAGGACTGATGGAAATGCATGCAGGAAATTGTGGTGGGCAGGGTAGGGCTGTCAAAAAATGATCACATTCATGTTCCTCTTATGAGTTTATTAATACACGACATTGAAACTGTTTTTAAGGAACTACTTTAATCAGTTCTATAAATAAAGCTATCAAATGCAGACTTGTACTGACTGTAACTATCTATGTCTATTTTTTAGAAGAAAAAAGAAAGCAACAGCAAATGCGATGTGTGTTATAAGGCAGAAAGTACATAGCCTGAGCTTGTCATCAAGGTGTTTACTTGCGAGCCTTGTGACTTGTTTCAGGGAATAGGTGTAATTTTGCTCCTACAGACAGTGTTAATCATCACTTGCATAGTTTATTGAAAGCTGATCTTTAAGGGTGATATTTTCCCATCATTCTGCCAGCATCCAGAAAGACTAGCTTTTGACCCTGTATTTCAGCAGTGCGGCTCCCATTTGGGACCCCTGGATTAGCTAAAGTACGAGCGCGCGCTCACGTCTTGTTACTTTGTTTATTTTATTTTATTTTATTTTTTTGGCCTGTCCCGTTTGGCTCTTTTGCCATCAGAATTGTTGTCTAAAGGCAAAGAAAGATGCCCAACGGATTTACTTTACCAAACTGACCATCCCAGCCTTGCCGTAATGGTCCATTTGATTCACCTTTTATTGTTTATTTTATTTTCACTTACTGAATACAGGACAGACTTGACTGGGGGAAAGAAGGGGAGAAAGAAAGAGGGAAAGAGAAACAGCTGAGAAGAGGGACGGGGGAGAAGGGCAAAAGACAAAAACCAACAGAACGGGCAGAGAAAAAAAAAAATGCATATATCAATCACCTGGGTCACCTGCTGAGAAAGAAAAAAGAAAGCAAGCAGAAGAGAACAAGAGTAATAGAATAAACAACATCACAATGATATATGGGAATATGACAGTAAATACTAAATGTTAAACATTATTGTGCAGCACATAAGATCAACAGAACACAGTGTGCTTTGAGGTAGGAGCCAAAAAGGGTGTAGTTTGTGGGTGTGATCACCCGTGTGTACACCTGTGAGCATGGACGCGCTTGTTTTTTGTTTTTTTAAAAGGTTCCTTCATGTAATAATCTGCTAGAGGGTGTGGGGGGGCCACAGCCCCGTCCTCCAGGGCGTGAAGCAGGTGTGGAGGAGATCAAAACTCCAGACATCCAGAGGCCCCCAGAACACAAGAGACCAAGGAAGACCAACAGAGGGGCAGCTGCGCCACTGTCCCGGAAAGAGCTGAGGAGAGTCCCAGATGAGGGCTCACTCAGCAGCCGCGGAGCAGAAGCCAGGGGGAGTTGCAGTGACGCGCCCGTGAGCTCCGCCGGCAGCCAGCTGCGCCTGAGTGACCGAGCCCCAGGCCGAGAGGCCGGGGGCACCCCACCTCCGAAGTGGCCCGAGCGAGCCCCAGGCTCCAGGCCCCGATAAGCGGCCGCCAAGGAGTGAGCCGGTGTGTACCTGGACGCCCATCCCCGGACACAAAGAACCACCAACGCACCGATGTCTGAGGGGGTCCGCCACTGGCAGGGGAAGTGGTGGTAGGGGGAGATAGGCCTCCAAACCTTGGAGGGCCTGAGATGTCCCCAGAGAGGTGGCGCCTGACACCCAACCTGACATATAGACACAGACATACAGGCACACACAGATACAAACATCCATTCCCACCCTCATGCTCTCATATGCACTTACTCCACACTCAACCAATGTGGAGACAGACATAAAGAGACGTTGTACACACGATCACACTCCCCAAGCGTACTCTACAAACCGGGTCTAGGTGCCCCCGCCCCTGGAGGGGGGAACTGCACCCAGACCCAGGTGGTGTTTCCCTTTTCCCTGCGGTGGGGGGAGGCAGACCGTCCCGACTCCGCAGCAGCAGGAAGGCTCCACACTCCAGACCGCAGTCGGACGGCCAACTCCTCCTCCTAGTCCTAGCCCCCCTGCTCCAGCAGGTCGCAGAGAATGGGGGTGAGAGAAGACTCCAAACCTCCCTCCACCCGCTCATTGTAATGTTGATGCATGTGTGTTCTAAGGTGCATTTAAAACCCAGGAGGGCATGGAGCTACCTGCCAGAGAGCAGCAGGTAAGCGCATGGTCCCTCCTGCTAGCCCTCAATGTCTACGTGTATTTAAAATTGAGAGGTGGGCAACGATGCCAGGGGTGGGGTGTACACCCTGATGGTACTTTGGACTCCGTGTATCGTGCCCACCCCCAAGATCCTATATGTATGTGTAATGAGAGTGTGAGTAATGTGAATGTCTAAGTTGTGGGATAAAATTGAGGCAGAGGCAGCCAGAAGGGGACAGAGGGGGGGGGGGGGGGGGTAGCCTCCTCTGCACCCTGGTGACATACCCCTACTCCAAGGCCCTGCATGTGTGGGTGGTTGTGGTGGAGCGGGAAGAGGGAGGCAGCTGGAGATGGGGAGGGAAGGAAGGGAGGGGCAAGTGACCCCTCCCTGGGGCCAGCTCCCCCGCTGACCCCAGTAGGCACCCCCATACTCCGCGACCCGCCAGGGAAAGGGGGCCCAGGCCCATCCAGACCGGGCCCAGTGCAGCAGCGCCGCCCGGCCCCACAGAGCCCGGGACAGTCCACCCAACCCCACCACAGAGAAAACTGCACCCACCCCACCATCCACTCATCTTCCAGACTACATAAGACAATAAACACCCAGGCTGAGATCTTCCTCCACCTCTCCTGTATCTCCCCCTCCTGCAGAGGGAGCTCCTGAGGAGAGGAAAGCTCCTGCAAGATGTGACAATCTCCCCCACCAGTTGAAGAGCCCCCCAGGTGGCTCGACGCACCGGCGGCACCCTGCTCCAGGGCTGGGCCCCCATGCACCCACCCGCCCACAACCCCGGCAACACACCAACCAGGACCCAAGCCCCCGAGGCCCGGTCCGGGTCCCAGCCCAGAGACGGAGCGCCCCCAGAACCTCACGCCCATCCCGGACCCACCCAGGGGCAGCCAGGCTACCAGGTCAGTAACCCACGTCCGTCAGCACAGACCCTCCCCTAGCCCCGCTGCACGCAGCCGCGAGGAAACAGTCACCTGAGAGCCAACAGAGCCCCTAACCGGACATGACCGCTACCCCGGGTTGAGCCCCCCAAGGAAGATGCCTCCGGGGAACCCCCCGATGCCCTAAGCCTGTCCCTACCCCCACACCAATCACAACAGTGAAGGCGGGACCAAACTATGACCCCCCACCCCCACTAGGTGATGGAGCTGATCAAAGGAGCCCAGAGCAATTGATCTGATGTGGTGGCAGAGGCTGTATCAAGACTAATGTAATCTAATAGATAATTTCTATATTGGTTAGAATTAAGATTATTTTTATTTTTCCAGTTCATGAGGACTGTTTTCTTGGCTATGCATAGGGCAGTGAAAACCATATGGGCGATATTCTTTTCTGAAGTGACATTATCTAAGCTGCCCAACAAACACACTAAGGGGGAAGTTGGAATGTTACATTTCAGACACTTCGATAAGTCTTCACATATCTCGCGCCAAAACTTCTGAACTGGTGGACAGAACCAAAGAGCGTGGATATAATTGTCCGGTGAATTGGTTTGGCAGTGTGAGCAGTTGTTGGTAGACGTAAAGCCCATCTTGAACATCCGATGACCTGTATAGTGCACTCTATGTAATATTTTGTATTGAATTAATTGAAGACTGGGATTTCTAATTAGATGAAAGGTTTTTAAGCAAATCTGAGACCAGAAGTTTAGGTCTAAGTTAACTGATAAATCCGCTTCCCATTTTGCAATAGGAAGTGATATTGATTCATCTGTTTTAGAAAGCATTCTGTATATTTTGGATAGTAATTTGGGGGGTTTAAGAGTAAGAAATTGAACCACACTTGGTGGTGTTTGTAGTTCAACTTGACCCGGTTTAAATTTCTTTTTTACTATGGATTTAATTTGTTGATATTCTAAAAATCTTTTCTTGTTGATCCCATATTGTGTAACTAGTCCGTCAAATGAAATAAATTCTGTTCCTTCTAGTATATGTTCTAAATATTTGATTCCTTTATCACTCCAATCTGAAAAGTTTATCATATTATTGTTTTGTAATATGTCAGGGTTGTTCCAGATAGGTGTACGTTTGCATGGGATTAATGAAGACGCCGTCAATTTTAGAAACTCCCACCATGCTGTCAGAGAAGAGCTGATGTTGATGCTTTTAAAGCATTCATGTCGTTGGATGTTTGAGCTGATAAATGGTAGGTCTGAGATCTCTAGATTATTGCAGAGTGCTTGTTCTACATCTAGCCAAGGTTCATCTAAGAGGGTGTGTTTTAGCCATCCTGAGATAAACTGAAGCCTGTTGGCTAAGAAGTAGTGCTGAAAGTTAGGCAGTTCTAGTCCTCCTTTATCCTTGGTCTTTTGTAGTGTTTTTAAGCTTATACGTGGGGGTTTATTTTTCCAAAGGAATTTGGACATACATGAATCTAGAGATCTGAACCAATCTTGTGGCGGTTTAGTTGGGATCATTGAGAATAAATAATTTATTTTTGGTAAGACCATCATTTTTATAGCGGCAACCCTTCCCATGAGTGATATGGGTAGACATTTCCATCTAGCCAGATCATCTTCTACCTTCTTTAAAAGTGGGATATGGTTTAATTTAGTTAGATCTGCAAGCTTGGGAGAAACATTAATACCTAAATATTTTATATTTCCCGATTGCAGTGGTGTAGAAGAGGAATTATGGAAGGAGCAATTAATCGGTAGGACTGTAGATTTTGACCAGTTAATTGAGTAATCTGATATTCTTGCAAAAGAGTTTATCAATTCAATCACCCCAGAGATATTGGTTTGTGAATTTTGGAGAAAGAGTAACACATCATCCGCATAAAGGCTGATTTTATGTTCCACGTTCTTGCATTTTATGCCCTTAATTACTGAATTCTGTCTAATTGCTGCTGCTAGTGGTTCAATAAAAATTGCAAATAGTGAAGGGGAGAGTGGGCATCCCTGCCTGGTGTCCCTCAAGAGACAGAAGCTGGAGGATGTCTGGTCATTTGTTCTAACACAAGCTGTTGGGGAATTATATAATATTTTTAACCAGTTTATGAAAGAGGATCCAAAACCAAATTTGTGTAAAGTTGCAAATAGAAATTTCCAGTTAACTCTGTCAAATGCTTTTTCTGCGTCTAAAGAGAATATTGTAGTTTCTAGGTTTTTACTGTATGAGTAGTCTATCAAATTAAGTAATCTACGTGTATTTGTTGATGAGTGCCTACCTTTTATGAAACCAGTTTGGTCAGGATGAATTAAGAGGGGGGTTATTTTCTCCAGTCTCTTTGAGAGAGCTTTGCAGATTATTTTAAGGTCTACATTTATAAGGGATATTGGACGATAGCTTGAGGGATATACAGGGTCTTTGCCTGGTTTTAGCAGGAGATTAATGTTTGCAGAATTCATATTTGATGGAAGTCTGCCCTTTTCTTTAATTTCCAACAACGTTCTGTAGAAAACTGGTGCTAGAATCGACCAGAATTCTTTGTAGAATTCTGCAGGAAAGCCATCTGGACCTGGAGCCTTATTATTGTGCATACTTATCAGGGCTTCCTGGAGTTCACCTGGTGTCAGTGGTGAATCCAGTGCCATTGCTTGAGTGTCCAATAATTTTGGAAGAGTTATGTTGTCCAAAAACTGATCAATTTCTTTTTTAGATGGGTTTATTTGTGGTGAATACAACGTTTTATAGAAATCCCTGAAAATGTTGTTTATTTGTATCGGTTCATATAATGTGTTCCCAGATGAATCTTGAACAGCACATATAGTTGTTTTTTCTTTATTTATTTTTAGCTGGTTTGCTAGAAATTGACCGGATTTATTACCATGTTCATAATTTTGTAGGCGTAGTCTTTGTACTAAGAATTTTGTTTTTTTTATCAATTATCTCATTTAATTCTAGTTTTGTTTTGCGTATTTTGTTCAATGTTTCCTGATCTTGGTGGGACGTGTAGGCTTCTTCTAGTGATTTGATGTTTTTTTTCTAATTCCTGAATATTTTTGTTTTCTTTTTTCTTTTTATGTGATGAGAAAGAAATTATTTTACCTCTCATCACAGCTTTCCCTGCTTCCCATAGAACAGAAGCTGATGTTTCGGGAGTTACTTTGTTTATTTATTACAGCTTTTAACATTTAAGGTTGTTGTGACTGTGTGACTCGTGGTGTTCTCTGTGGTAACATGAAAGGGTTTCCTCAGAGACAGTCGATGTCTCTTTAATCTGACTTTCATACCAAAGTAATAGCGCAAGATTGGTCCTCGGGCCTCGGGGGTTGCCGAGTGTTGGAAGTGTCAAAAAACCGACACTTCCTCGAGTGGCCACATGAGGCTGGTTTTAAAAGCAAGTCAGCCCCCCTTAAGCGTAGTTTATGGTCTTGCAGATGTGTCTGCGTGCATGTTTCCCTGTGGATCACCCCGGCTGTGTGTCGCTAGAAGTGGATGAAGTATGGGTGTTCAGAATGCTGACTCGAGTACGGAAGCGAGCAACAACACAGTTCTCTGAGAACGGTAGAACCGCAAACAAAAGCTTCAAAGACCTAAAACCACGACATAAAAAGCACAGACAGTACTTACAGTGGACACCCTGTTTCACTTCAACTCTTTGTATGTTATAACTTCACTCTTCTCTGCGGCTGGCTGACGGACAAGCAAGAGTACTCGACTCAGGGTTGTACAGTAACACATAGAGCAGGGCGATATGGCCAAAAAAATTTAGCACGATATATATTTGAAAATTTGCGATAACGATATAACCGACGATATAATTGATGCGAGACAAAATACAACTCCACAACATTACTAGCGCAAAAAGACAACCTTCCATTTATTTTCACTTAAACAAGAAGCTGGTTTTTATGTACATTAAAGCTTTATAAAAATTTAACAGTGCAAATGCAAATTCCTTGCTGAAAGTTTAACCAAAAGGCATTTCCAGTAGAAATGGGCTGACATATCCTGAACATAACCATGTATAATATCCATCCATCCATCCATCCATCTTCATCCGCTTTATCCGAGGCCGGGTCGCGGGGGCAGCAGCCTAAGCAAAGAGGCCCAGACCTCCCTCTCCCCAGCCACCTCCTCCAGCTTATCCGGTGGTATAATATCCACTGAAGTTAAAAAGAGGTGCTTTGCAACATTAAACTGCAGTGTGCACTGCGTATTTTTCGGACCATAAGGTGCACGGGATTATAAGGCACATTAAGTGAAACAAAGCAGTCAGATAAATCAAACTTTATTAAACTCATTCTTCTTGCTTCCTCCACTTCTGTACCATTGATTCATTAATGTTGAATTCTCTGGCAGCTGCTCTATTCCCATGTTGTTGCAGTATATTAATGACTAACCTCGTATTGTGGATGGATTATCTCAGTTGTTCTCCTGACTGAAGTTTGGTCCGTTTACAGCATCCTGCCATGTGATTGCATTTGTCTCTAACCATGAGGAACCTTCACGTTAACTTTTATAAGTGGAAAAGTGTTAGTGTTCGTCCTCCAGCTTCACTGTTTATGTTATGCTAACATAGCTGTGTCGCTAGCGATCACGTAGCACATCATTATATACCAGCAGCTAGCCCAACTTCAGTAACCCTACAAACGTCACTGCTGTTTAGTTTCCTGTCTTCATTTATGTTGGAAGTGATAGCAGAGCTGTACGTTTGAATTTTTTCAGAAATCTCTCAGTCAGAACATGCTATATCATGCTTAGGTAACTAGCGAAACTAGCGAGCTAACTTCCGCTAGCTTCCTGCTAACTTCTAACTCCGTTAAATGTAATAACTTTAACTTCCAGGCATCCATGAAAACAAAACTTTATAGTTACACCTGGTTAAGCAGCAATGCTGATCGTTTTATTAAAGATGAAAGAATTTAGACAGTTTTTAAACTCTCAGTGATGCTGCAGTGTTGTTTGACCTGAAGCATACAGCGTTTAGGACCCAGATTACTCCCAGATTTAAGAGAATCTTAGTCCGACAAATATGACAATAACGACGGCTGCTTGCATGTTCTGCAAAAAAATGTGCTTTGTCGTGTATCTGACGGACAAACACCAAACCAGTTCCACATCACGGAAGTTGCACCATTTTTACAAATCAATTCTGGTTCATCTGTTTCACTCAACAATCGGCCATGTGCGTATGAAAACAAAGGCACTGGCGCATGCGCGTTTTACTCCCATTCTATCGCGATATTTCATTTTCCTATCGTTGCCTAACATTATACCGGTATTACCGTGAACGGTATAATATGGCCCAGCCCTAGTAACACATACTGTCTCCATCTGATCACAGTGTACATATGCAAACATGCAAACAGGCCATCTTAATTTGTATTAATTTCATTGACAAATTTTCCTGATAGTTTTTGTCAAGAACCTTTTTTTCTTTACTTTTTGACAAAAAGACAACGCATTTGCTATACAATCATGAAATGTACTGACACTTTCGTCAAAAAATAAAAACAAGATAAAATGTTCTAATGAGATGAGATCCAATCAGAAATTTTTTTTTTTTAAAAAGTCAAGATGAGCTTGGAAGTAATGTTCTTGCATTAGAGACGCACACATTTAATCTGCTCTCTGGAAATGGTAAAACTTTTTCTTTGAAAAAAAATGGTACAAGTATATCCCATATTCCACTGTTTCTCTTGAAAACTGGCAAAATGTCAACACTTTGGAGGAAGAGAAAAGTAGATACATTTTGCATTTGATGTCAAGGAAAATAAGTTTTATAAACCGTGAGTAGCAATTCTCATGGGTTACAACACAACAGACTTAGTCAACTAAAATAAGTAGGGTAAGTCAATGTTTTATTTAGTCTACTGTAATCTTATGATGTTTAGCTGACGAAAACTAGACTAAACTGACAGTATTACGTTTAAATTTATACAAAAATGATATTTTAGTCAAAAGAATACGTCTGAAAACTAAATCAAAGTACACAGCCTGGTGACAAAAAATGATTTTGGTCACTGCAGCCAATTTTCTCATTTAGAACAACTGTACACATGGTGAATTATTTAGTAAGCCACTTGTTCAAACTGTTAAGTGTACTCACAGCCACACTCATTTGGTTTTTTGTCAACAACAATGTTGCACATGCCTAGGCCTTACTGCAAAACCAAACAAACATATATATTATTTCAGCACAAGCTCTGACATGAATTACAGACATAACTTTAAATCCACAGCTCTACTCTGAGCCAAACATATTACTGCACGCTATGACATGACATGAGAATGGAAGGGGGAACAAACAGAAAAAGAGCACGACATATAGGGAGCGACAGACTGATTGTGGAATTCCCTTTTTTTAAAAAATTATTATTATTTGTCAGTACACCGACATTGCAATTCAATATGTCAACAGTGACCTAAATAACCTGCCGTCGGCCAAAGGATGGCACGAGAGCTGATATGCGAAGAAGCAGAGGGTGCAGGAATGATAACCAAACAATTACCTGTCATTGTCAACGCTCCTGAAGCCAGGAAGGATGTGTCTGAAGCTGGAATTGCGGTCAAGTTTGGGTTGACTCTTGGTGCGCTTAATGGAGCCCTTCAGCCGTCGACTTAGAAAGCCCTGATGCAGAGAAAGACAGTCATAAGACAGCGTCACTGCTTAACTTGGCAGTAAGACACAACATATTAATACCAGGATTTAAGCACCGCATCCTAAATTCAAGAAGAGAGCAAGTGCTCTGGATAGTTAAAGGGTAATAAATGGGTACAGATATCATATCAAAGCTAGAAAAAAAGGCTCATGCTAGAAAAGAAAAGTCCGTACAAGGTTAGACGCACAAAGCATTTCCCCAGCACACAGAGACATAAAACTACCAGCATATTGTCACAAAAAGAAGCTCGACTAAAAGAACATTGTCACACACACACAAAAATAAGGCTGATCATATGCATGAAGAAATTATAGTTTTTCCCCACATCACTAATTATGTATTTGTGACAAATCTTGCGACGTGCCCCCCCCCCCTGCAGTGTTTCTATTGATGCACCCTTTTATTGGTTTTCTCATTCTTCTTTGTCTGAGTTGTTTGCTTCTTCTGACATCTGCAATCGCACTCCCCCAAGCGCCTCACCATCTCCATGGCAACTGTTGGCTGGCATTAAAAGCGAGGGAATAATGAGACGTGGTGCATAAACAGTATGATGTTGCAAGTTTGGAGAGACAAAAAAAACAAACAAAAAACCTGATTGTTTTATCACCTTTTTGTTTTTAAAGACTTAACTGCTAAGAAACATTATTATAGACCAAGAAAACAAAAAAGGACTCGTAATTAAGAGGGTGTATGGCATCTTTGGGTGAAAGCACAAAGATGAGGGAATTTTAAAGTACGCCTGTGTGTAGGAAAAAGTAGTAAACTGGTTAGTGGTTAAACTGATCAGGTGTTCAGGCAGCTGTTTAATAGGCTCAATATCCACTGAGCAGCTTTAAGAAACAAAGTAGTTCAAAAAACCAAATACCTACAGTGATTTATCTTCATATTCTTATACAAGCTAGAGGCTAAAGGACCTCCCTGCTTCCCATTCACGCCATTAACACACCTGTATAATTACCACCTACAGTGTGAACAGGTCGCCCCAGGCAACAGCGGAATAGGGATAATTAGAGTGACTTCCAGACAGTCTGCCAGCTGATCACAGAGGAGCCCCGGCATCCTGATGAAGAACACCTGTCATCCAGGAGGCACTCTGGCCTACGAACAAAGACTTGCTAATGACAACATATTTAAGCTCACGCCAGTCATAAGAATGTTTGTGTATCATTAGCCGGCGTGTGGTATCCAGCGTCGCGTGGGATAGCCGTGTTTTTTTCAAGGCTGAAGTTAGACAGGGAAGTACGGTGACAGCACTACTGCTACTGTACTGTCAGCAGAATGCTGAGGGGAAAGTTTGTACTTTAAACAGCCATGTATTGAGTATTGAGTATTCACACAGAAGAACAGTTCTTTTTGAGTGTGCTGTTGGTGCACACTTACCATCCCACAACACAATGCTCAAAGGAAATGGAGGAGCTACTCTCAGCTGCATCTGAATTTCTAGATGGTAGCGAAACAACTGGAGGAAGACGTTTGGAAAAAGGTAAATATGAAAGTGCACAGAATCGATTTTAACACCTCAAAGAACCTGATAGCAAACGAAAACAATAGCAAAATTCCCTATGTGGCTCTGGAGGTCCAGTGTTGTGCAAAAGACTCGATGTACCCCTCATTTCTTTGGATTTTGCTTCCAAGTAACCAGACTTTTTTGCAATTTTTTTTAAAGTGGTCTTGAGCAATAATTCTTCAGCTTCTCTCAAGGTCTTACAAAGTTTTTCTTTGGGAATTGGCTGCTGAAAATGAGTAAAAAAAACTCATTTTTACTCCACTCTTGATCCTAACTACTTTCAGAAGAATGTCAAACTACTTAACAAGCCTTAAAAAAGTCAAAGTATCTTCTTTGTTACTTTGCTACTAACAGTGACAGCAGCTAAAAACTGTCTTAGTATATGTGTGCAACATGTCCTTAAAAAATTTGAGGAAACAAATGAAAGACAAAGAAGAAGCGATGCCAATTTATACAAGAACTGGACTAAAAATCTGTGGCAGCACATGAAAATTTCCAGCTCTTTGCGATTATTCAAGTGGTTATAAAGTCTTATGTGGTTTAAAGCAAGACACAGGTAATGTGCACAGATATGGTACTGCTATATAAAGAATTATAAAGGCTGTGAGATCCACAATAAACAGATTACTGTGGGTTGGTTATGAAGTTCTGTTTTGTTTTTTCAAATTAACACCAGGATGAGGGCTCAAACAATTCAGAACAACTGTTTAATATTTATTGTGACTGTGCTATAATGACATTTTAATCGGTTTTGAATACTAAATAGCAACAATCAGATTGATTTTATTTTTTGTATGCAAGCCTTATGTTGCCAGGTATTGCTAATATATGTGCATAAGCCAACAAAGAGGTGGGCAGCAAATGGCTGACGATTGCTACCTGCCACCAATGAACTCTGCTCAGGGGCTATTAGCTAAATGAACGGTGCTTAGTCACTGCTGTTAGAGAGCGAGACACCTGATGCTTTTGACAGGGCTCCTTTTTCTCGATCTAATTCGCTCTCAGTCCCGCTCTTGTATATTATTAGTTGTATAAATACATAATTCATTCATCCTGTCTGTGTATGTGAGTGCATGAGGTTTTATGTGGGCATGTGGTTAAATTAGCATAGGCGCCCATAGAAAACAAGGACAAGTCAGACACTGTGCAGCTGGAATGCATTTAGCATCACGGTTACCGACATGACGAGAAGTCTCAAAGAAAAGCTAAACGATTTTGACCTTCTGACAACAAAGACGCACCTTTCTGCATTCCAACACACCGCCATTCACAAAACCATGCTTCTTCCTCGTAAGCCCTAGAGTGTACGTGTGTGAGGCGCTTGCTACTGTTGATATATTCACAGCTAACAAATTAAAATGCCCCCCTCCCTTCGATTTGCAGAAATAAGTCAGTGAATAGAAACACGTCCCTGAAGGCGAGGTGGATTGATTAGTGGCTGCTCATTTTGTTTTTACTTCTCCCCTTGCCCTGATAGATGGCCTCGGAAGAATGGAGCAGAAAGAAAAATAGAATCCAGAAGAGAAAAAAAAAAAAAGACAGACACGTACAAAGCTATAATTTCTCTATTTCACCCTCCCCGGTGTACGCAGACACTGACGTGACATTAAAAGAGAAGACGGAAAAAGAAAAAGAAAAAAATCATAGAAAAGAAATACAAGACACCGCTCCATATATCAGTTAACCTGTCAAAGCCCTCGCAGAGCAATTAGAAAGGATACAGGTCATTAGAAGAGAATAACCTATTCTCCCCTTACACTATTTCCTCTCAAGAATGACTGATACCTATATTAACATTAGCTTATGAAGGGGTCAACGAAAAAATTTCAGCACGGAATTTGCCTTCAGCAACTCCAGAGAGCAAAGAAATAGGAGAAGATGAAGAAGCAGAAATAGAGGTTGGACCAGTCAAAAAATTGAGAAAGTGACAGCAAGTGTCTGCAGAAAAGGGATGAGCTACAGGAGCAGGATAAATGGGGAAAAAGTGGAGCACGATGTGGAGGTGGCAGAGCACGAGTTGATAGAAGAAGCAATAGAATGAAATTAAATGAGGGAGAAAGCAAAAGAATACCAAACGAGTGACAAGGTTGCTGGCGGATGGGGGCTAAAGCAGAGGAACAGCCGATGGGAGAGAGTCCAGCCGGCACTTGAAACGACAGATGCTCAAATAAGCTCGGTCCTCCCCGTGGTTAATAATCCTGGTGTTTGTCTGAACAAATGTTGGCAAACTATAGGACGCCAATTATCATACAGTAAGCAGAGATGGCTGACATCGCCGTTGGACGCTTGACCCATTCCCATTATATCTCGCTGTAGGTACTCAAAGGGAAAATGGCGAGCGACGCCAACAAAACAAAAACAAAACCTCACACCTTAATGAGAGGGCATACATCACGCCGTCACTCTGCCACGCGCCAAAGCAACTCGCTAATGAGAATACAATCTCCCGGCAGGCTCAGCTTAACGGTGTTTGAGATCTTTACATTGATTCGCTTCTCGTTCAACAATGCTGCGGTTGGTCTTCATCAGCGTTACATGTTTTTCCCCTCTAAGGTCAGGCCCTTTGCAAATTCCTATTTACACAGAAACCTAAACGGAGGCTTTATAGTGTCGCGTGTTAGTGTGAATTTCATTGAGCTCTTTAATCAATTCATACTGCCACGGTTCACAGCTAATGGGAAGGAGGGTAATAGAATATTCTGCTCATCGTGCTTGGTTTTTAACAACCTGTCTGTCCTTTATTGCACTAGGCCTCTGAAACTTAATGTCTGTCAAAAGAGTCCATCTATAATTAATACGATACTTGTTTACAGTGCAGCTCTGTACATGCCCGCTTGTGTGCGAGTATATAACAGGCCTGCATTCTTGATCGTAATCTCAGCCTGTCCAATTTCATTAAATCAGCACTAAGAGTTGTGTAATTGGGCTTTTTTCTTCTTGAAATTAAAGTAAATGCTTGCAACGAGTTAATGCTATTCCCTTGGCTTGGCAATTCCAGGCTCCCTTAATGGGGGCTGATAGAATCAGTGCCTGGACAATCAGCAGGGTGTTCCCTGCTTTCACGTCAACCTCTCTTGTCCTCCTCTAGAACAACCTGATGAAAACAAGAGACCTACCTGTCCAATTAGACCCCCTGCTATTATCTAAGAGGGGCTAGAAGGTAGGGAGAATGGAGTTAGGGAGAGATAGGATAAAGAGCTAAGTCAAATCAATCCACTCAGCTAGCGCAATCAGCGGGACGTGGACGTGAGAGACTTAGATAAGATTTATTTGTCTGCTCTTTAAAGCACTGCACATTAGAAAGTATCAAGTTGTAACTTTTACAGTCACATTTTGAACTACTATTCTTGGCTTGGCTTTGAAACATTTTTTTCTCGCCTGCTGGCGAGCAATTGTTTTAGAGAAGTTGTGCTTTTGCGTGTGCATGGATTCCACCATGCACGTGCAGATCGTGAATCCAGTCGCTGCAGAGTACATGACAAAAAAACATTTTGACAGATTTAGCTCAAGGCCTAGGAGGACTACTTTAGATGTCACCACAACTCTTTTCACTGTAGAAGAAAAGTGTGGGGTGGTTTGTTATTGCTAAAAAAAAGTAGAAGATGCAGGAGAATCACTGCCCGTCTTCTCGTTTGCGCTCCAACATTTGTGCGCGCACCATGTCTGTATCTTATCAGTCCATCCATTCAATATTCAGTTTCAATTCAAAGGGCTCTATTAGCATGAAACTATCAATAACAATAATGTTAATATGCTGTTATGATTGATTTACTGATATTTTAATAGAGTCAGTCGAATATGAAGTTCCCACTTCGCCCTCTCAGAATCTGATGACTTTTTAAAAATAATATAAATATTAAATATTTAATAAAGCTAAGAAAAAAAAATTACTTTCACAACTTCCTTTACTTGT
This sequence comes from Rhamphochromis sp. 'chilingali', assembly GCF_963969265.1. Classification (NCBI taxonomy): domain Eukaryota; kingdom Metazoa; phylum Chordata; class Actinopteri; order Cichliformes; family Cichlidae; genus Rhamphochromis; species Rhamphochromis sp. 'chilingali'. The sequence continues at coordinate 16,848,244 of NC_137930.1, forward strand.
TTTTCAGTCCTAGATACCTCCTTTCCACCCACATTAGAAAGTATGAGTGCTCAAAAATGAAAAAAATAAATAAATAAAATAAAACACATCAAAAAGTCAAATTCTATTCATTACTAGCAAAAACCTGCAATACAGATGATTTTTGCTGTGACAGTTTTGCTCATGTATGAAAACACAGACGTTAATTTAACATGCTATTTTTTTTTATCTTCATTATATCACAATATATAATGAGATGGCAAAAATGGGTTTTCATAAAAATCTAACCAGTGAATGATAAAAAGCTAAATTTTCATTGTATAATACAAAATAATCAATTGCAGACACTGCTAGCGTTGTACAACGTTGCACATGTCACGTGCACGTAATGTCAGCAATGTACACATAATGTAGACGTACCGTTGCTGTTCATTTTCAGATGATCAACTTTTGAGTGTATATAGATTATAACTAGGTAGTTTATATCGTAGGTTTAATCCAGATTTTTTAACGTGTCTAAGATGAGTTGGGGAACACACATATGCTAGGACAATTACAGAAGATATATGCACTAAGATTTAAAATATGTGTGGTGCTGTGTACGCCATGGTTATTTACTGCCTCTTAGGTTGTGGTATATTTATGTATGCTTGGCATTAAGATACATCCTGTCTCTGTCTTTAAGGCATACCTGTACTTGTTACTAAGCTCTTTGAAACTGAGTTGAAGTTGACGGTGCTTTTCCAGTAAGTCCTGTTTTTGCAGGCATTAATCAGTAGGAAACAGACATCATCAGCATAAAACATGATCTTCCCTTTTCTATCTTGGAGGAAGAGGCCAAGACCAGCATACTGTCTACAGTGTGAACACAGCAAGGTTATCTTTATAATAATATGGTTGCACATTAATCTCAATTGCATCTATCTTCAGTGTAGAAGTATCTGTATGATCTGCTAGTCTGTGTGTTGGTAAAATCATCTTGTTTCCCTTCAGTAATTTAAGCTGAAAATATTGGTCACCAAAAATAATGGTCAAATGTTACTTATAAGATGTGCAGGTAAGAATGTTGCTGTGAGGGGAACTGTTGCTGTAATCCCGACAGACGCCAGAGGGGGGCAGTATAGGGAAAAGTGCAGGAGAGGGTTAAATGTTCCCTGAGGAAGCTTGTTTTCTTTACACAAAAAGTTACTGCTGCTCATCAATAAAACATCAGAAGCAAGTTAAGTGGTCATGTGACCAGCAGTGCTGCACTCCTCTACCCTTTTCCTTTGGAAAGTACAAAGGAGCTGCTGAGGAGATGCTTACCCAGTGTCTAGCCCATCCTACCTGAGCCTCTCTGTCTCCTCCAAGCTTTTACTTCTTCATTTGGTTCTTATATTGCTCACCGCAAGCTTTCAGTTCTCCTTTTCTTTTTTACATTTCGGGAAGTCCGGTTACAGTGGTAGCATATACAATCGTAATTAAAAGGTCAGAGAACGAGCACACACACACACACACACACACACACACACACACACACACACACACACACACACACACACACACACACACACACACACACACACACACACACACACGTCCCAATACCATTTCCATCTTTTTATAAGGGCAGATTAGAGTTTTGCCATCTCTAGGTTGGCAAACTGTGATCGTCTTATATGAGTAACAGACTTTATTGTCACTCTGCAGGTGGTCCAGCACTAGTGGGTCTAGTGGGTCTACTGTTTATTGTTATTACATTGACTGTGTGCTTTTATTAGAGCACTAGAGTCATTTGAGTGCAGAATATTGCTGATGGTGGGGGAAAAGAAGGAAATGAAAGAAAGCAAATATATAATTTCTGGTTTCAGGAATGATGCAAGAGTGTGAAGCTCTTAACTAAGTCCACTGGTGTACCTGCAAAGGCTGATGGTTTATACAAAGCTAGAATATTCTTTATGAGAGACTAATTACTGAGCGTGTGTGGCTCTGCTGGCCTAACTTCGACTGTTTACAGTTCACCTCTGGGGCGACATCTCCCCGCTCATTATTTATTAATGGAAATGTGTGCCGCTAATTGCTAATTATCTTTAAATTGATGACTCATAGAGGATGCTTTTGCTTAATCAACTGGTTGTTTATCTGCTGAATTAAACATGGCAGAAAGCACAGCAGAATTATGCAACATGACAGGCAAAGCACTGCTCTGCATTTGTGTGCGCGCTTGACCGAGGAGAGGACAAGCGTGCTAGATGGCGGATGGATGCCGAGCACGAACAGGTGTGGGAGTATGTGCGTGCCTTAGCTCACTTGAACTATTCGAATGAGAATAAGAAATTTAATGAAGGTAAATCAAAATCAATGAGGGTTTGAGTGCTGAGTAGAAACCCAAATTGTGCAAATGTATTTGTGTTGCATAGACGCCAAACATCAAAGGCCCTGTTCCAAACACTTAAAGCAAATGAGTTTCAGATTGGCATCCTTCCATCTGGATGCCAGACGAGCCTTGAGAAAAAGGGGGAAAAGCAAACCTGTTCTATAAGAAACAGCCTGCTAAGGCACATCAAGGGGGAGAAAATGACAGTCAGAGAAGAAAACAAAGAAGAGGCAGAAAAAAGGAAAACAAAGACAAACTCACAGTACTCACGGTGACTCTGAAAGGCGTCGCAGCGGTGGATGTAGGCTCCATGGACGGTGTGCTCTTGTCCGAGGACCCCGGCATACTGCGGCGGCGTCCTGTCCTTTCTGGAGGAGACTCTGAACAGAGAGAAGATTTAACGTTTGGCCTTAGAATCGTAAAAACATCAATCCAATAAACTCACTAATCAGCACCTCCAAAGCCAACTAATTAACATGCTGTCCTGCACTTGCTTAAATCATTTATCAAATCATTTTATAGGAGCTGAACAGAGCTTTGGACAGAGACTAGACGGTTTCCCTTCAGTCTGCTAAGCTACATACATGGGGGTGGCATTGTTCTTCTTTCCTCTTAAGAAAACTATTTTTCCCCATATTTCACAATAGTCGTGATGCATTTTAAAGTGCACATCATGTCAAACATCACGATTGCTTTTAAAACTCGCTCAACCTTTCATTTTCAACAAACTGAAGAATCAAGAGACGAAGAAGAAACTCAAAGAGGAAGGAGAAAGACTCCAAACACAACTCGATCAAAGTGTCAGACTGACCAGGCTGACCTTTGACACAGGCAGCGTGATAGAGATAAAGGTCTGGAGCTCGTGGTGAGAAATGGGCTCAAACTGGAGTGAACTCAAAACACTCTACAAAAAGAAAAGCTTCTGATGGGTATGAAACACAACATCACAAGCTCAAACCTTAACCTAATGCTTTCATCAATTTTAGCAAAGCTTTAAGCAGACTATGAATACTTTCAGTGCTGATACACAATAGTTTAAACTTTCATAAGAACAAAAATAAGCCCTTTCATTTTTTATTTTATATTTGACATGATATAAAGACATGCACATTACATTTCCACTTCTTATTTTCCCACCCGTCACCCACTTACTAAACTCATCCGTGATATGTTATCTTACGTCTCTTGTGTAGTTTTCAGTTTTCCCTCTGAACTCAGACACACAGACCTTCATGATTTAAGAACACGCTCATCTGAATACGTTTTGAAAGAGCTGTGGAGTCAAAAACTGTGAATGTGCAAAGAACAAGCATATCTGGACACGTCCAAGAGGAATGTGAGTGATGTTGAGCATGCAAGTCCTCACAGATTTCAGACAGCCGTCACTGCAAAGTGCTAGCTCACAGGTAGAGAGCAGAATGATCAGATGTTAGGCGGTGGGTGAACTAACATCTCAGTGTTAAACAACTGATGGACTGAAAATTGATTATATACAGTAATGCACAAAAGGCTTCATAAAATTCCCATAAATTCTTTATATTCTGTTTCCAAGCAGCGAGATGTGGTTTTAACTTTTAAAGAGGTCTTGAGCAATAGTTCTCCAGGCTTTCTGGAATCTTTTCAAAGATTTTTGAGGCATCAGCTGCTTTTCCGCTCCACTCTTTGTACCTGACCATTTTTTGACGAAAGCACTTTTTCTTTCTTTCTTTCTTTCTTTCTTTCTTTGTCACACCACTTAACACTGACCTTCTGTCATTCAAGCATAAAAATAGCATTCGAGCAAACTCAAGGAATGAACTGATGTTGCATTGACAGATGCCAAACAACTTGCCAAAGAAACAACTTTAAATTGTATTTTAAATTTGTTCACCAAAGTCTCATCAGAAATTATCTTAGTGGAAGGCTGGAGGCTCTGTCATGGTTTGGGGCTGCATTTCACCCAGCGGTGTTGAGAATCTTGGCAGAACGATCTACCATGCAGCATCATGACTTGGGCTTAATGTTTTAATATGGCAAGTTGATCTGGAAATGCAATGAAAGCATACACTGGTAGCTTTCCGCTGTGTATTTTTTAAAAATCAGCCTTGGGTTGGCTTCCCCAGAGCCCTGACATTGACATTATTGAAGCAGTGTGAGATCATCTGGACAGAGGCCATTGATATATCAACTTGACTGTTGACTGTCAAGACCGTAAAAATTGTACAAACTGTTTTTCCATAAATGCTTGCATATGTCTCAATAGTTTTCTGGACTTAGTTTGTGTTTTCCGAGCAGAATATAAAGAAAGAAGACTCGAGATTTTTATACCAGCGGTCCCCAACCCCCGGGCCTCGGACCGGTACCGGTCCGTGAGTCGTTTGGTACCGGGCCGCGAGAGTTGAGGCTCGGGTGTGAAATGTATGGTTTTCAGGGTTTTTAAATCGGTTTTCAGCGTTATTTTGTTATCGTTTTTATCGTTAACTCGGTTTTCCTGGGTCTTTTCACGTGTGTTATGAATAAATCTTCTTTTTTTCGGTACCGGTACTAGTTTTATTTTGTTGTATTTATCCGCGACACCTTAAAGGCCGGTCCGTGAAAATATTGTCGGGCATAAACCGGTCCGTGGCCCAAAAAAGGTTGGAGACCGCTGTTTTATACAACAAGAGACACATTAAGAGGTCTCGGTGAGGACATGGCCTCAATTAGGACATGTTAGAACAGTTAAATGAGCTCTAATGGAGTAAATTAGATTAGTGATAAATGTGGGTAGTTGTACATGACTTTAAACATCCTCACACACACATACGCACCCATAAATCTATAGTCGGGCATCATATTTAATAGGTGCAATGACCATTTTGTTGAGATGAGGATATTACCAAAATCTTGAAAATGTTAACGTGTGATTCTTTTACAATTTTCTTAAAGTTTGACATAAAATGTCCATTATGCACCTTTTAAATATCAACTTTTGGGGAAGTTTTGATGTTGCATCAACATTGACTTTAGGGTGGAAATATTTATGCATTAGAATATTAGGTTTCAGCTAATTAAGGACTGAAGTGGCTCAGGATTGCTATGACATGACCAAAAACTGCATCAAATGTGACATGTGTCTAATATGGTATTTGCATTCGGAGCATATCCTAACAGGCCACACACAGACACACACACGGAAGATGTGTTTGTCAGTGCTGTCTTTTCTGTTCGCTCATCAAGCTGAGTTGTGCTAAATTAGCTGTCTGCTGCTTAACAGGCTGGTTGACTGTATTAAGCGCTGTTACACAGTAATTGAAGAACAAGCATAGGAATAGCACTTCCTGCTGTGCGAAGCATCCCGAGCCCACACAAAGAGAACAGAAGAGAAACGCACGTGGTCCAGAGTATCAAAAAGCAGACAGCCATAACATGCTCTGACATGGAGCGAATTCAAGTCTCTGTAATTGAAAAAGCCCGATCCTCTGAGTAGAGATCCATTGCTCTGTGAAGGCAAAGCAAACTAGCTAAGCATTAATGCCATGTTGAGCTTAGAAATGTGCAGTCAGAGATAAGATAATCAGAATTAGACTCATCTAAAACCCTTATATCTGTACAAAACAGAAAACTCAAGAGCCCTGTCTGTCAAGTGTGTCAAGATGAGTCCATGCCTACATAGAAGAGAGTCCATGTCTAGATAGGAGGGCTGCAAGGGCTGCGTACAAATCCGAGGAACACAGTGGACTTCTGTGGTGATACCTGCACCTCTCGATCTGTTATGATGCTCCACATACTATATTGTTTTTAGTATATTATACCAGACAACAAATGCATTCTGTCTAAAATAAATAAAATCAGAAAATCATTCATGAGAAAATGGGCTTGATTAGGGTTATCATCAGCACTGGCGCATTTCTCCGCTCAACTTTAATAAATGTACCCCTCCAGTTAACTTCGTCACGGAAATCTCCCCCCACTTACGTACAGCTGGCTGCTACAAGCGCTCAAGAGGGGAGCTCGCGCATAAAAGACACACACGAACACACATCGTTTAGTTCTACACTAATTGCTGTGTGTGAAACTTGCAGCCAGCGCTTCCACATGTTTTCAACATCTGCGTGCGATGGATCTTCACAAGCGCGTGGAATTTGCCCCCACACCACCCTCTCGCTATAACTCGCTCCCGTATCCGACTCTAACCCGCAAGCAGACGGCGAGCTGTAAACAGTCGTACTCAATGAAATTTAAATTAATAAACACCAGTTCCAATCAGAATCCGGAAGAAAACGATGAAAGAGCTGCGCTGCGCTGCATGTGGTGGCTGGTCTCAGACTGTTGAAACATCCTGCTTGGGGGCTCTGGGGAACTGCTATTAACTGTAGCTATTTTAAGATTTAAAGGTGTGTGTGTTGGTGCACGTGTGTGTTTGGGAGCTGCATTTGTAAGGTCAGAGGATCAGAGATCACAGGGAGCTCACAGACAGCAGCTGGGTCAAAAGGGTGTTACCGGAAAACCAAGTGTCAAAGACCTAAGGCCATACAGTGCACTGTTCTCACCTCCTTTCTGTTTCTCATTGATGACTTCTTCATTTCTTTATCCAGCTAATTGTCTTACCTTATCACGAGCTCGTTTATTTTCTTCAATCTGTCCAAAAACTGCATCGTCACACCTTCATCTCCTAAAAACTAACCTCTATCCCCCATCAGCACCTACTACAAAAAAGAGCCATGCTTCTGTTTTGACTCCACCCACAGCTGGAAGTGCTAGTTTGAGCCCTTGGGGGCTTAAAACAGTATAAACCAACTGATAGCTGGGAGTTTAGAATATGTGCGCCCAGGCTGCACTCTGTCTGGCCAGCAGAGCCAGACAGAGTGCAGCCTATGAGTGAATGCACTTGACCTTTAAAGGAGAAATATTAGACTTTTTGGCAACAGCCTCTCTCCCCTAACCCTCAACTGGTCATGGAAGATGACTGCCTCTCCCTAAGCTGGAAGTTTGTTTCTGCTGGAGGTTTCTGCCTGTTAAAAGGGAGTTTTTAAAGGACGCAGGATTTTGAGACTATCCCACTTCTTGGCCCTATACTCCGAAGTGAAGTGCAATCAGGATAAACAACATAAAGTTGGGTATCAATTTGCCAAGTTAACACAGGGCTTCCCCTGTGCGTTCCCATTAAAGGTGTGGTGTTGGGAACATTTAACCAATCTTAAACGTGTGTTTCACAGAAAATGATCCCTATGAGTGTAAATGGCCTGCATTTGTATAGCGCTTTTCTAGTCCCTAAGGACCCCAAAGCGCTTTACACTACATTCAGTCATTCACACACACATTCACACACTGGCGATGGCGAGCTACATTGTAGCCACAGCTGCCCTGGGGCGCACTGACAGAGGCGAGGCTGTCGAACACTGGCGCCACCGGGCTCTCTGACCACCACCAGTAGGCAAACATGGGGTTAGTATCTTGCCCAAGGATATTTGGCATGCAGCCAGGAGGCAGCCTGGGATCAAACCACCGACCTTTTGATTAGTGGCTGACCTGCTCTGCCACAGATGATGATAAAATGGTGATTAAAAATCTCTAAAGAACATTCTAGTAAAATTAGAGCATATGGAAACTTCAAACTGGATACATGTATTCAATTATAAATATTATAGATGTCGTATGACGATTAAACCTATCCGGTTGTTCAGTCTGACGTCACTAGCCGTGTCTGGGCCTAAACTCCGCTGCAGGTCCATATATCAAACGATCACTGTGGCATTACTGAGAGTTGAAAAACTGTCTAAAGTCTTTCATCTTTAATAAAATGATCAGCGTTCTGCTCTACCAAGTGTAACAATTGAGTTTAACATCCAGCCATCCATGAAAACGGAATTTATGACATTTAACGGAGTTAGAAGTTAGCAGGGAGTTAGCTCGCTAGCTTCTATCTAAATACAATATAGCATGTCCTGACTGCGGGGTTTTGGAAACAAATTAAAACGTACAGCTCTGTTATCACTTCCAGCATAAATGAAGACAGAAAACTAAACAGCAGTGACGTTTGTAGGGTTACCGAAGGGCTAGCTAGTATATAATGATGTGCTATGTGACCACTAGCGACACAGCTATGTTAGCATAATATAAACAAGCTAACTTTTTTTCCACTCGATAAAAGTTAACGTGAGTGTTCTCGGTGGTCAGGAACAAATGTAATCGCATGGCAGGATGCTGTAAAAGGACCAAACTTCAGCCAGGAGAACAACTGAGATAATCCATCCACAATACGAGGTTAGTCATTCATATACTGCTGCATGTGCTGGGCTGTAGTTACATCCTAAGGTTTTAAAAACTGAGCTTAAATAAATGATTAGCGGTAATAAAAGCCGAGGGAGGTCAACAGTGATCACTGACTGTTTTAGGAGCTTTTTGAGATCAAATAGAAGAAAATACATAACATTAAACATGTTAACAACACAAAAGCCATATTAAACGCAGACTACTTTAGACCCGGAAGTAGGATTCGTCGCGTCATCACTGAACAACCGGATTAAATATAAAAATGGAATTCAATAGGCTTAATCGTCATAGAAATTTAATATGAGGTCAGTAAGTACAATAGTGACTTGTTATAGGTTCCTCAGTTCCTCTAATCTGGAGCAGGTTAGGATTACAGAGTAAGTTGCCATGGAGATTTAATCTGATAAGAAATGAACCACTATCATAGTACAGAAAGCCCAGAGTTAACCCTTGAATTACATGGAAAAGACAAAATCCGGCTTTGTGGTATAGATCTCTGGAAGCAAACTGTGATATTTAATACTCCCAGTTAAGCATTACCTACCCAGTACACCTATCCAGTTGTGTTGATAAAGAAAAGAACTATCCAAATCAGGTAGTCAGATGTCAGACAGAGAACACTGATAACATCTAGTTAATTATCAATGTGAAAACAGGTCCAGTGTGGAATATTTTGCATACCAGCACGCTTTTTGCATGGCTGTACCAATGTGCTTCTGTTTTAAAGCAGGGTGAAATAAAAACAATGCCTGACTTCCTACGTAGACATTGTTCTTTTACATGAACGGATTATGTTTATAACCACAAGGAGCAGGTTGTGCCAAGTGCCTTTGTGATAACTGATGAAATTGTAAGGAAGATATTGTTGTACAGGGTTTTTTAATCTACCTTCAAATGATTTGAAAAAGAACATTCAGTATCAGCCTTCCTTTTTTTCCTCCCCCGAAACAAATGACTGACAATTAAAAGTTCCTCTGTGTCCCTGAAAACATGATTCATCTGTTACATATACATTGATACTGCTGTTCTTATGAGTTAATACAACATAGCATGCTTTTATGCCAGATAACTAAGACAGGACAAAAAACAGAATAGGCCTGTTAAATGACAAGATTTCTTATAAATAAAGTTTGTGTTTTCATTTATTGTCACCAAATTACACTGTGTGCATATCCCGCTATATAAAAAGACAAACTGAGTGCTTTAAAAACATTTACATGGCTTATTTAATATGCTTAAACTTGCTACGTTGTTGTTTGCTCTTCCTTACCCTTACCTAAAGTATGTATATAATATCACAGATAACAAACAGACAAAATAGGGACCTGCAGAAACCCTCTGATAACCCTATTATTAGGGATCAGTATTATTACTTTGTATTTATAAATCTACATCATTCTACACTCTTTCTGAATGGCAGCTAAGAAAATTCTATGACTGTTTTATATTTAATTTATGAATGATCAGTCATTATAACAATGACTGCAATAATCAGGTTACATAAATAAATAAATTTGGACAATCAAGAATTCCATTTGATAGGAAAAACAATTATTGGCCAACATACACAACGTATTCTAAATGTCAGCACTAGATTTCACCAAAACAAACGCCAAAGACGCCTATCTAATTTTTATATGTAGCACCAGATTTTATTTTTTAAATAAATCTGTTATATAGTCAACAAAATAGTGTTAATCCCTCATCACAATTGCTACACAGGTTTACACCCATTATCTTTTGCTTTTATGAAATTTTTGTTTTTCTCCTCCTTTCAAATTTTAAACAACCTCTAAATATAATTTAGAAGGAGATTATGTTGTGCTTTGTACAATATCAGTGTGGTGCATAGCTCAACTAAATCAGAATGTTTTAAGGCATGCAGTTTAGCCCTCTGTAGAACCTGGGACCATTTCGTGGCCTTTGCGTTTTTTAATTCCACGCCATTTCCACTGTGTTTAATGGAGTATAGCCAAATTTTCAAACATGTATTTTTTTCCCATTTTATTTTAAAATTTCAGTCTGAGTTTTTTAAATGAGCTTAAATGGCTGAATAAAAGGCATACATCCACTATCGAACCTCGTGGCCGATTTGTGCCCCATTGAAACCCATTATAAACGCTATTTTTCACGCCAGAAAAATTACGGTCAAAGGGATCGTCAGGTTTCCAGCTTAGGTTTCGTTTTGGACTACAGGCCTTAGAGTTGTAATTTTTTTATTTGTCCACCGGGTGGCGCCCTTGCTCCACATGTGACGCCTGCTGGAACATACACATGTTCTCCAGCGGCCTGCTCAAGACAGATACCCGGAAAAGGCAGACTAATTTCCCACGTACAGCAGCAGCTTGGCCCGCTGCTCGTTCCGGACCATTTTCTGACCTTAGGTTCGTTTGAGGGTGCATTAATTTTTTTTAATCAACAGGAAATGACGTATTTGTTTTCACGTGGTAGCGGAAGTGTGTGCTGCAGACACGGGAACCGAACCATATGCTCCGGCGCTGCGCGAAACACACCCGCGGCAGAGGCACTCCTCCCCGGGGGAGCAGGAGCAGCAGCGCCGCCTGGGGACATTTTTGGCTTCTGCAAAAAAAATTAAAACCGGATCGAAATTAATGTTCGTGCCAATCTTTTGTCCATCTAAAGGCCTAATTATAATAACAATAAAATATTACTTCAAATGTTTTTTTTGGAAAATATTTTATGTTTTATGTTTTATGTTTTTGGGGCAAAAAAAGCAGTGCGCTCATGTGACGAAACCGGGATATAAAGGGTTAAAATCCGCGAAATGTAATTAAAACTTGACATGAATATTTCAAGGAGAAGTAGGTCTAAAAGATTGGCTAATTTAAAGTGGAATAAAATATTAATATATAAATTTTTTATAGCACTTTTTGGGCGTGGTCGATAGTGTGCATTTTATGAAATGCGCTCCTGGAAAAAAAATAAAAGGCGATCGAAATGACTGTTGGTGCCAATCTTTAGTCCATCTAAAGGCCTAATTATAATAACAAACAAATATTACTTCAAATGTTTTTTTTGGAAAATATTTAGTTTTTTTGTTTTTTGGGGCTAAAAAAACAGGGCGCTCATGTAATAAAACTGGGATTTAAAGGGTTAAAACAATGAAAATATAATTAAAACTTGACATGGATATTTTAAGCAGAAGTAGTTTTAAAAGATTGACTAATTTAAAGTAGAAAAAAATATTGATATATAACATTTTTAGAGCACTTTTGGGGCGGGACCATTTTTTGGTCCCGAGGTTCACGAAAGGATGGGATTTTGAGGTCCTACCAAGGGTTTTAATGAATCTTGCACTCGCTTGTTCATAATAATCAGATTAGAGCAGAGCGATATGGCCAAAAATATTTATCACGATATATATTTGAAAATTTGCGATAACGATATAACCGACGATATAATTGATGCGAGACAAAATACAACTCCACAACATTACTAGCGCAAAAAGACAACCTTCCATTTATTTTCACTTAAACAAGAAGCTGGTTTTTATGTACATTAAAGCTTTATAAAAATTTAACAGTGCAAATGCAACTTCCTTGCTGAAAGTTTAACCAAAAGGCATTTCCAGTAGAAATGGGCTGACATATCCTGAGCATAACCATGTATAATATCCACTGAAGTTAAAAAGAGGTGCTTTGCAACATTAAACTGCAGTGTGCAGTACGTATTTTTCGCACCATAAGGTGCACGGGATTATAAGGCACATTAAGCGAAACAAAGCAGTCAGATAAATCAAACTTTATTAAACTCATTCTTCTTGCTTCCTCCACTTCTGTACCATTGATTTATTAATGAATGAATTCTGCTCTATTCCCATGTTGTTGCAGTATATTAATGACTAACCTCGTATTGTGGATGGATTATCTCAGTTGTTCTCCTGACTGAAGTTTGGTCCGTTTACAGCATCCTGCCATGTGATTGCATTTGTCTCTAACCATGAGGAACCTTCACGTTAACTTTTATAAGTGGAAAAGTGTTAGTGTTCGTCCTCCAGCTTCACTGTTTATGTTATGCTAACATAGCTGTGTCGCTAGCGATCACGTAGCACATCATTATATACCAGCAGCTAGCCCAACTTCAGTAACCCTACAAACGTCACTGCTGTTTAGTTTCCTGTCTTCATTTATGTTGGAAGTGATAGCAGAGCTGTACGTTTGAATTTTTTCAGAAATCTCTCAGTCAGAACATGCTATATCATGCTTAGGTAACTAGCGAAACTAGCAAGCTAACTTCCGCTAGCTTCCTGCTAACTTCTAACTCCGTTAAATGTAATAACTTTTGTTTTCATGGATGGCTGGAAGTTAAACTTCATAGTTTCACCTGGTTAAGCAGCAATGCTGATCGTTTTATTAAAGATGAAAGGATTGAGACAGTTTTTAACTCTCAGTGATGCTGCAGTGTTCGTTTGACCTGAAGCATACAGCGTTTAGGACCCAGATTACTCCCAGATTTAAGAGCATCTTAGTCCGACAAATACGACAATAACGACGGCCGCTTGCATGTTCTGCAAAAAAATGTGCTTTGTCGTGTATCTGACGGACAAACACCAAACCAGTTCCACATCACGGAAGTTGCACCATTTTTACAAATCAATTCTGGTTCATCTGTTTCACTCAACAATCGGCCATGTGGGTATGAAAACAAAGGCACTGCGCATGCGCGTTTTACTCATATTCTATTGCGATATTTCATTTTCCTATCGTTGCCTAACATTATACCGGTATTACCCTAAATCAGATCCATTTATAATTCTTATACCGTTCCTTTGTAGTATATAAAACATTAATCCATGTTGCTACAGTTTAACTCCATGTGTGTTCTTGGGGGAACTACGAGCTATACTGGTTAGATGTTTTGTGAAGCTCTATTCTATACAAGTCATCTAATAGTATTCTCCTGGCAAATCAGTAGTTCAACAATGAAGGTTTACTATTCAGTTACTCAGACCAGATACAAATTTACCAATAAACCCAAAAGGGTTCTGCATTGTGTTTGTAGCCATTCTGTCTGTTTGTTCATGATGTTTAGAAATGTTAGGATTTTTCCCTTTTTTTCCCCCTTTACATTTACATTAATTCATAGAAAAACTTTGTATAAAAATATAAGAGTGATACATATACACTGTGCGCTTTTTGTGAGATTTTCCCAGAGACTAGCTCCTATTTATTTATTTCCATTTACTTTTAGACAGCCTTTACTCTTTATTTGGTTGTTCTGACTTTAGTGAGAGCAGCTCAAAAGCATTTCACCTCATCAGTTTGATTTGACTCTTTCCCAAATTCCACATTCATAAATGCAAATTCTCAAAGACAACGCTATACCACCTCATTTCTTGGAGGAAATTGAACTCTGCGTACCCACAATTTATTCTTAAACAATAAGGTTTTAAAAGCCATTATTATTTGTAACTTTTTCATTATGTTTATTTGACATCATTGTAACACACACACACACACACTTCTTTGTCTATTGTATTACATTTGTATTTTAACCATTAATAAATCAATCAAAAAGAAGCTTCAACATTAGTATTCTGGACACTGCCAGGTTTTGTTTTTTTTAAATCAGAAGTTGGATGAAATTGTTGAGTACTAAAATTAGCCGCAACCGCTAGTTAGCATGTTGCATTTATAAACTCATATATTGACTAATTAGTGCCAAGTAACTAATAAACCACTTAAAACTGAAACAGAAACTTCTGGGATGATTTAAACTACACAGCAAGATATAATACTAACCTATTAACGATGATCCAAAAGGGACAAACAGCACAGACACGTTACAGAGGTCCAGTTTAATAACTTGTAGTGGATGATACCTAACGGACACATCAAGGCAGCCACACCCCTTACTCAATTGAATTAGTTAAGGTAGTTTAAAATGTTGTTTTTTTTTTTGGGGGGGGGGGGGGGGGGGGGTTTAATCACTGCACTCAGAGTTGTTGTGTGGAAGAGAAACTATGTATAGAGACCAAAACTGCATTTAGAACCATCTTTTAAATATATCCTTTATTTACAGGTATTTAAAGGTTATTATAATGTAGATGGACTCCTTTTTAGCGCCAACCTTGCTTGGCATCTAGAACAGTTTCCCCTTAAATACTAGTGGTAAAACAAAAACATGATTTTATTTAAACAGCTTCACTGTGTGACCAAATATGGTGTTATAAAAGCGACAACAGTAAAACCAGCTGAAAGTTTTCCTGAAGTTTGACAGATCTATGGAACGACTTGAAACCAATCACTAATCGAGCCCCGGCTCGGACAGTCTCAGTCGTTGTGTCCTTGAGCAAGAACTTCACCCGTTACTTACTGGTGGTGGTCAGAGGGCCCGGTGGCGCCAGTGTCCGGCAGCCTCGCCTCTGTCAGTGCACCCCAGGGCAGCTGTGGCTACAATGTAGCTCGCCATCACCAGTGTGTGAATGAGTGGATGACTGAATGTAGTGTAAAGCGCTTTGGGGTCCTTAGGGACTAAGTCAAGCGCTATACAAATGCAGGCCATTTACCAAGGTTTAAATACAACAACAGCAGCAAAACTGTGCTCACTGTGCTAATGCACTGAAGGTTTAACTACAGGATCCTGTTATCAGTGTTTCAAGAAGTCTATACCCTCAGGGTTGGAAAATAGCCCCCGCAGAGATTGCAGAGTTCTTGTGTTATGACAGGAGGGGGAAAAAAGCAGAAGAGAGATAACACACACACATACACGCACACAAACACACTCTGTCTCTTTCACTTCAGACCAATGAAAACTTGCAGAAAAAAAAGAAATAAATAAAATCACAGGCTGTCAGACTGTGTTTGCTCTGTTCTCTCTACCTGGATGACTATCTTGTCTCAGTCCACCCCGGCTCTCATCACGGCTGCTTCACAAATACATCGTTTTTCTGTTT
The DNA here is from genome assembly GCF_963969265.1 of Rhamphochromis sp. 'chilingali'. Taxonomy (NCBI): domain Eukaryota; kingdom Metazoa; phylum Chordata; class Actinopteri; order Cichliformes; family Cichlidae; genus Rhamphochromis; species Rhamphochromis sp. 'chilingali'. The sequence continues at coordinate 16,863,729 of NC_137930.1, forward strand.
TCCCCTCAACTAAAAGAAACTCAATTTTTAGACTTTAAACTAACTTTTAATTTTTTCTCAGATCTCAGGTCTTTTTAGTGGAATATCTCACTTCATGCTCAGTCTATGTAACAGAAGTCACGGGAGAGGCCCACCCAGGCACACGCTGTACCGCGACCACAGCTTTGAGCCATCAAACTTAATGGCTATTCTAAAGCATGTTTTGGTGAGCGAGATCTGTTTGCATCTGTTTCCTCACATGTACACAGAAACCATGATGTGTTGACGCTGAGCTGTGGGGACAGCGCTGGACTTTTGACCTATGGGATTTGTATTTACTCAGTGCGGGGATGATGGGGCGATAAAGAGGTGCTGCTCAGTCTCCTTGGAGAGGCTCTTGACACCAGGGAATAAAAGAGAATTATTTCAGCCTGCAAAAGTCACTGGTGCAGACACAAACGACGGTCACTTAGCTGTGATTGGGCACCAAGGTCCATCCCTAAGTCAACACGCAAACGCACATCAAAGAAACATGAAATCATCCTTGAATTTAATACTAACACCTCAATGAGGAATGTAGAGCCTCAGCTTTCTGTCAGCTTTGTGCAACCAGCTGATGGATAAATTACAAGTACTGATGCACAAAGCATCCAGCGGCGGAACAGCTGACTACTTCTTATCTACAAGGAAAATAGATCCACATCCAACAACATGCAAGTGATATGAAGAAAGAGAGCAGCTTTGGTTTGTGTTTAGCTTGGCGCATTCGTGCCTTTGTGTGCAGCTTGTTATGGAAAAGCACAGGAGAGGGATGGAGGAGGAGGAGAAGTGGGGCAAAGAAGGAGGAAGTTTGTGTTTGTGCAGAGGGCGACTCAGCTGCAGCATTCCTGTAAGTGCTGGCTGATATCCTACTAACTTCAATAACATCCACTAGTGCACTAGCACTCACACAGATATGGAGCGAGTGTCCCATGCTGACCCGACAAATTACAGGGAAAACCCAAACCTTTGAGTCCCTGTAGTGAGGGGAATCTGTGGAGCTCTTTTCCTGACATGATTGGGTCAGCTTGAAGGAAAGGGTCACTGCAAATCAATACAGAGTTGCTCTGAGTGTGAGAAAACACTTGTATCCTGACGGGAATTGCATCTTCCACTATCACCGAATGGTTTGAAGGGTTTGAAGACTATATCAATTATATTCGCTAACTTTAACAGTCACCAGACTTCAGGCGAACTGAACTTCTATGGGAGTTATCAGACTTGTGGAAGACAAGTTTCCCCCCTTAAGATTCTTGGAGACTTGAGGGGTCAAAGTCAAGATGCCCTGGAGCTCTTTCAGAGTCAAGCGATGGTGCGCCATATTAACTAAGGTGCTCACGCAGTCCTCTGTGCAAGCCTTTAAAATGTTTTCCTCTGAGGAATACAAATTGCACACGGTGAACTCAAACTCCAGCCTCCTGGCTTCACAATATTTGTTCTCAATCTTTGTGTTTTGTCGATCGCATTATTACAGACAAGTCCCAACAATACAAACCACAATATGCGCTACAGTGCTTTCAGTGTCGTTGTATTTTGATTATTCTTTTTGTCTGTTTTTTAACTTTGTGTTTAAACATCACTCTGCATTTAATCATTACTTAGCTATCTTCCACACTGAGCCTTTTGTCTCACCTCTGTGCCCTAAACCCCCACTCGGTAGTGCTGTGGGATACTGCAGATTTTATCTATCAAATACCCATTAAATACAGGGCCAGTGTTGCCGATACCAAAACCGATACTGGTGTTTTTAACCTATAATGGTGGCTGTAGGAGAGAGCAGTATGTCATGATTTATGAGAAGAATCATCATTAATTTGCACATTTTTGACCACTAAATATCAGTGATTTTTACTTTCCCCAGTAATTAGTTAATACAACAAAACACACATTTCAGCTTTTCATGTATTTTGAATGTTTTTTTGAGACCTGGAATATAAACACGCCTGTCTCTAAAGCCCTTTGGGTCAGCTTCTGTTGTTTAAATGTGCTAATGCCTCCACCTCTACCAGCCGATCACTGCAGACGGCTCCCCCCCCGAACCTGGTTCTGCTTTTTTGTTCCCACTGTCATCAAGCGCTTCTCACAGGAGGTTGTTTAATTTACAGTTTCTATGTTGTATGATTGTAAAGCACCTTGAGGCAGCTGCTGGTGTAATTTGGCGCTATATACTGTAAATAAAACTGAATTCTGTTAATTTAAGGATGACGATGGCTAAAATGCACCAACTGATATCATTAACGTCCCATTTTCACAATTTCCACTGTCAACTGTGTTTCTGTGTTCTTGCACATACCATAAGAAAATAACCATTTTCAGTGACACATACAGTCCGCTGCATGTTGACAGGCAATAATCTTCTATATTTCTGCAGCTATTTCGCAAAAACTACTCCTGCCTTGTAATCTGAGTTGATATCTATGGATTTGGGGGGCGGGGGGGAATTTGCTTGCACCTGTCAGGCTGTTAGTGGAGTCTTTTTTTGGGTGCTCAGAAACACTGCATCGTCTGGCCCATCTCCATGACTCACCGGGCTGGTGGGTGGGTTGGGGGGTAAACAAGGACACAGACTTCAGTAAAGATCTGAGAGTAATCCTGGGTTAAACACTGCGTTGATGCAGAGAGGTTCTGATGGCTCCACTTTACTGCCACACTGCTATATTAGCTGTCTCTCCGTTTCACGTCTCTGCTTTCTATTATATGATCGTTGAGGCAAAGCGATAACATTATCACTCATCCTTTTAATACAGAACTGGCAAAGTCAGTGGGAAATACTTTTTTCTCCACGCAAACTTGATCCCACATATTCTCCAGCCTCTCGACCTGATTGTACGCATCTGCGGAGAATGAAGTCAAAAATACCGAAAGAATCATGTTGCCTGTGTTGATTAGTGAAGTCTTTACTAAAACATGACTTTAATCACAGAGAGGAGGCTCGGGAGCAAGCTGCAGAGACAGATCAAAGGGCTAATCTGTTTTAGAGAAAACAGCAAAGTGATTCCTTTGGCATTGAAGTTGAGGCTGAACCTGGCACCACTTAGCTCTAATACCCTCTTTTTTACCCCCCTCTCTCTCTGACATGTTAAAATTTAAAGCAGCTGAACACTCAGGGACAGAAAGCCAGAATGCGGACTTATTTGACTTCCTGAGTTTCAGTGGGAATGTGACGTGGGAGTGAGAAACTGAGTCACCACGGCTGTCTGAATTGTTGTCAACGCATTTCCCCATCTATAAGCCCGAACTCGGTCCTCACTTCCCATCAGTAGATATCAGCGCGAACAAACACAAGCACTCGCACACAGCATAAACAACCTGACATAAATTAAACGTGACGCAGTAGCACGGATCAAAAGTGTTTCTCGGTAATGACCCATTGAGAATATGATTACGAGCAATAGCTGTCAGTGGTAATGCATTATTGAGTTGTTATTGAGCAATTCAAACACTTTCTTGCAGACTGTCGGCAGCAGCGCTTTCTGTGCTGTTGTGCTATTTGATGCAGTTGTTACTTGTGTGACTGCACTGAATATTAGTGGTGCAACGGATAAAAAAATCTGATGGTTCGGATCGGATCACGGTTTTAAGTCATGGATCGGATCAATTTTCGGATCAGCAAAAAAAGACAAAAATGTAACATTTACTTATTCACTTATTGAAGTATTTTTTGCCTGTTAAAAACATTCAACTCAAGACTCATTCCACGCAATTATTAAAAAAAAAATTATGGTTCAATATAGGGCAGTGCAGGGCTTTGTATCTACCACTCAATTCAATTTTATTTATAAAGCGCCAAATCACAAAAACAGTCGCCTCAAGGCGCTTTATATTGTAAGGTAGACCCTACAATAATACATACCGCTCATTATATCGCACTCCACTGTGATATAATGAGCTGTCACGTAGCTTTCCGTTTCCCTGGAGGTCCACTCATTTGTAGTAGTTAGGGCAACAGAAGATGCCTAGGACAGTTCAGCCTCAACTTCAATTTTTTCCTGCTCATACATGCTTGGAACGATCTTGCCACTAAAGTAGACACAACGGGATATCATAGCATGGCTCAAGCACATTCATCATAGTTTAAACCCCTTGTTTTGCACAACGGAATACGGCCTCCCGTCTGCAGCTAAACACCCCAGTAGCTTTTGTAATAGCTTTAGCCCGGTCGGACTGGGCAGCAAAGGGCTGCTTAAATACCGAAAACTCCTCTGCTCCTCCACTTGGACAGACCTTCGCTTGACAGACTGACCACGCGCACCATACACATACTTTTTTCCCTTCTTTTTCGAATCTTCGGATCACGTGCGTGCCGAACCGTGGCGTGGGATCGGTTCGGATTACGGATCAACCGTGATCCGTTGCACCACTACTGAATATGGTTAGGACTCTCAATGGACCAGTCACTAACCTGTCTGTGTACCTGCAGTCTTTTAGCTCATGCTATGCGCATGTTTTACTGGAGTTTACAGTACTCTCTCTTCTTACATTCAGATTATACATAATAAAACCCTCTGCGTCGACCATCTAGCTAAGTCAATTTTCCCCTTCACAAGTCCTACTAAACTTTTTCAGTAGCATTTCTTTTTTAATTTTCCTCTCCTTTGTTCTCTCCTGCAGTTCTGCCTTACTTTAAGGAACTGCAAAACTTGCTGTTGTGCATCCATACAGTCCACTGAGTGGTCACAGGTCATATTAAACTGTTTAATTTTATTATAAAGCCATTATCTGATTAGTGCAGTGAAGCATAAGATTAAATGCAGGAGGGAATGGCTAACACTCACTTATTAGCTCATGTTTGTATCTCCACAAAGTCTTGCCATTATTGTAATGCTGCCTGAAAGGCAGTGGAGACACCCTTAACCTTCAACTTTACTTCCCAATTTAAAGACTGGCTTTTAGATCACCTCATCTAATGTTTTACAAGAAGCTGAAACAGAATAAATTTGCTATTTCCAGTAGGGTCTGGGGAAGGAAATAGACCATATATAAAATACTGCCTTAGTATCCAGGTCTGAATAGTGAATGATCCTTACTAATGGCCAACAGGGGGCGACTCCTCATGGTTGCAAAACATATGAAAGATTATAAAAAGGTCTGTCAGAAAATGACAACACTCCCTATTTGATTTATGGCCTTATTAGTGTTGCAGTGTAGAAAATGTTCACCACTAGATATCAGTAGATTACGGATTTCTTTCTGTAGAGTTCTATTTTCTTATCTCTGATAAATTGAGTCCATAAATATAGATATGGTGGCAAAAACATTACATTTAGACCGTAGCTCATAACGGCTGTGGCCGGCATCTTTCTGCTAGTGTTTACAGTGGATCCAGATCTGCCCCACAATTTTTCCCCCCCATCTACAGAAGGCTGTCAGTCCACAGTTTACCTCAGCTGTCAATGCCGGGCGAGAATTCAGTATTCAAATATGGTGGGTTAACATGGCGGCTCCCACAAACCGCAAACTCACTCCAAATCTATTAATGCACGCACATCTATTAATAGACGCACAGGACGTGCGTCTATTAATAGATGTGTGTAACTGTGTCTATTTATGAGTACAATATCCTTTTTCCATTAAATGCCCTCAAAAAATTACTGACTGTACCTTCAAGCATTTTCCTGAGTATATAAGCTCCTGAGTTAAATGTCTATGTAATATAACATGATTTTGTTTCATTTGATAGAGCAGATTTACAATACTGTTACCTTGGTTACACTGTAGCTGACCTTTGAGCATACAGTGTCATCGTTTTCTCATTCAGATCCACCTCTTACTTGTCACATCCATCACAAAATAAACCCAAAAAAACCAAGATGATAACTGCACTTCAATCCACAAACCAATTTGGCTGACATACAAGGCAAAAATACAAATCTCTTTTACACTCTGTGGAGCAGGATGAAGGTTAGGGAAGTTAAAACTACTCAAACTAATTTAAAACACTAAGATTTCTCAGATGAAAGGAAAATCAAGGTAATCTAGAAGGACTGGGAGAAAAGAATCACTTCCTGTGGTGTTCAGGTGATGTTTTGCCAACTTTAAAAGTCAGGGAGAAAAAAAAATATGCAAGAGCAGACTGAGATCAATGGACAAAAAAAAAAAAAAGTCAAGTCATTTCTATCTCAGAGTAACTGGCAGATTTGGGGGGAGAGAAAGATCCAAACTTTCCAAAAACACTCTTTAGGTAAGTCTGATATCTGTTGTCAGATTTGTACCTGAAAGATCTACTAATGACAGCTCAACTTTGCTGTTAGAAATGTGTCAATATGGGAGGATATCGTTTTCAAAGGCCCAATTTTGTTCCACCGAACAAAAACATCTCTCTGAGGAGGCTGAAAAAGTTCAGTAGAGTTACCTTTAACTTTTTTTAAAGCTGTTGTGTAATGCAAAGACTCTTTGTCTGACACAGAGGCGATAAATGAAGGATTCTGTTGTGAAAAACAGTCAGTACTCCAATCAGGGGACAATTCAGATGCAAGTTACATGATTGCAGGGGGGGGGGGGGCCTCCAAAACACGCAAGTCAGAACAGGCTGCGCAGCTCTCCCTTTTACAGACGAGCGATAATTTTGTATGTAAATGTCGCCAGCCCTGGCAGAGCAGAGGAAACAGATCCAGAGTGATTCTGAGGGTGAACCTTCCTGAAATTTTCCATTCACAGATAACAATGCACAGACAAGCACACGCTCAGAAAACAATAACACATGAGCTCATGCGGCTGCCATCTGATCGGTGCCACTGACTGTGCAATAGACAGGAGAGGCTACAGCACCTTCCTCAAGATATGGTGTGAGCAAAACTTTATTGTTCCATGCTTTGCTGCTGCGCTTCACATGTGAGACACATCTCAACAATAGCGTCTCATCTTGCTTCAGGCACACTAAAGTGTTTACCAGAGAGACCTCTTATTTATTTCTTCTCTCCCCACAGATCTCATTACAGCAAATTAAAGAAAATCTACTATGTGGTTGTAGTACTATTTGTTCTATGGTAATGCAGTCATTCTGGATGAGACGAGAGAATGTACGGCTAATCTAGACGTGACTGACAAAGCTAAAGTACTTACTAGTTGCAAAGACAGTGCAAAAAGAACCAAAAATAAGTGCAGCCACCCAAGTAAGAAGGCAACCGTCCACTTTCTGCAGTAAACCTTCCATAACTGTAAGGAATAAAAAAAATTGAATCTGATTTCACCAAGATAGATTTGATTTCTCTGCCGTAACATACATGTGCATAACAAAGAGTTACTTTGTTTTTAACCACACTAATGCTGTGAAATAGCTGCAAGACTGCCAAAGCCAAAACTTGCTCATTTAAACTTTTGAACCATCTGGAGCAACAATAGCACTGATTCAGGCTCCCGTTTTTGGCTGCATGAAAATAAAAGTGTTACATTTGTGCTAAAAAGGAAAAACGATGTTATTCTATTAGTAAAGGCTCGAGCCTCTCTGGAGAATTAGGTGAGATATAGCTTGGCTTTAATTCTGTTTGCACCACTGCAAATACACAAGATCCTCACTCACAAGCAGTGAAGGCTCAGATGTCTAGTTGCACTATTTGCATACCTGCACAACCTGACATCACAAAGACTTGGTACTAGAAGGGTGGCGGTTTAAAGGCCGGTTAATATGAGTCAGGTGACGTATAGAAAAGTTCAGGGCTACAGTGCTCTGCAGTGTGTGAAAGCAGCTTCATACTCTGCTTCCAAAGAGTCGAAGTGAACTAAACAATGGGCTGAATTCATTGCAGAAGTACGCTGTGTATTATATTCTAGCTCAATAGAATATAATACACCACCTTTCATTTGAGGAATGAAAGTATTTCCTTTTTGGTTTAACACAAGGTGGACAACAAGTAGCTTCTGAAGCAGTCTGCTAACACGGTGCAGCAAAAATACTGAAATATGTGCACCTGGTTACACTGCATGTAAACATGTAGCTGATTTTACATGTCATCAAATTTAATTAGCTATTTTATTTTTACTTCATCTCACAAGCTACATACGTACATGCAGTGACCACTTCATTAGGTACACTTCCTAGTACTGGCTTTGAACTACTTTTTGCCTTCAGAACATCCTGAATTCTTTGTGGCATAAATCCAACAAAGAGCTGGAAACATTCACATGATAGCATCACACAGTTGATGCAAATTTGTCAGCTGCACATTCGTGATGCACATCCTGTTGGACCGCATCCTAAAGGTGCACTGCTGGATTGAGGTCTGGTGACTATGGAGGCCATTTGAGTGCAGTGAACTCACTGTAAATCTCAAGAAACCAGTTTGAGATGATTTAAGCTTTGTGACATGGTGTGTTTTCCTGCTGGAAGCAGCCATCAGAAGATTCAATTCAATTCCTACAGCACCAAATCACAACAACAGTCACCCTGCAATAATTCAGAGAAAACCCCAACAATCAGACGACTAAGCACTTGGCGACAGTGGGACGGAAAAAGAAAATTGCGCCTAACCTCTATTGTCCAACTGTGGTGACCCCGTGCAAACTGTAACATAATTTGAAAATGCCGAAAACTGCTTGGTTTAAACTTCAGCAATCCCCCTTGATCACGTCTGCACACGTAAATGCACTTGTTGTTTCCCTACGATTGGTTTATCAGCTATTTGCACTTGCAAGCAACTGAACAGGTGCAGCCAACGAAGTGGCCGGTGAGCATATGTTGTTCTTCTTACTGCATATGCATCTTATTTAACCCTACAAGCTAATGAAAGCTCTTTTTTTCCCAAATGAAACAGAAGTGGGAATGTAACTTCAGTACTGCTGACTTTACCCGTCTGTGTGTCACCGTAACAATCTGCAGCCTGTGTGTAAAAGTTTTTTGTGCAAGGAGCTTGCACTTAGCCACAGAGATCAAGGCAAAGCGTGTTTTCGTGTGCCTTTGTACTTAAACTCGATGCACGTGTGCATGCATGCGTGTGCGCGATCTCTTTGGAGGAGTGAATGACACAGAGTGGAGACTTCAAAGCATCTCTTTCATCAGCTGGAGCGAAGACATACAAAGCAGGCACCTACACACTGCATTTGTCTCGCTCTCACGCTCAGGTCCAGCTTTGTCCGTCTCTTACTATAGAAGAGATGGAGCTCAAACAGCATTAAGTCTCAGTGAGCGAGAGCCACATGTTTTCCTGAACTATCCTCACTTTAGAAACTTCTGCATCACATCCACTGCAGAGTAAATCACTTAGTAATCATAGTTTTCTTCTTCATATCCTGGTTGGCACCTTACTTCAGCTCACTTAGAAGGAAAAAAATCAATAGGTTGAAGATTTCAGAGATAATTCTTTCCTATTCATTCAAGTAATGTTAGCAAAGCCTTGGGGGCAGACTTCTCACTAGAACCTTGCAGTTCGAACACTGCAAGCACTATGTACAGTGATCCAGAGAAGCAGCAAAGTGAACAAACACACTGCTGGAGGGCACAGAGTGGCAAAAAAATAAATAAAGACAAAGTAGTTATGCAGTGCAGAAAAACTAACAGACTTCAAGCTTTTTCTTGGTTGCTAATAAGAAAAAACACACATGTGGGCAGAGTGCCCAAACAGGGTGGAATTCATCAGGTTCGCGATGAACTGCAAGCTTCCCAGCTTTGATGGTGAAATGTGAGAGCAGCATCACTTTGCGAATAGTTCCGCCAAACTGTCAACTGACAAACTCAAACTTCTTCTTAGGAACACACAAACATGAGCGGCAGCACACAGCTTGTTGTTGCCAGGACTAAAAATAATGCTACCAGAAGAGAAGTTCTCCTATGAGCGATGCAGAAGAGATGTCAAAAATTAGAAAAGAGGAAATGCCACGGATTATATGAGTATTAATGCCCTGCCAGCGAGTTTTTATCTAAACTAACATTGTGTACATGAGGTTGAAACTGCTGCATGGTGAGCTTTTTTTCTTTTTTAGCAGTTGTAGTATTTATTACCCCTGCTGGCAGACGGCCTGCTGCGGCTGCGTGACCGGCTCCGCTGACGCTGCAGTCGGGATTTGCCCAGGAATCTGTAGTAGTATGAGGGTCTCCCAGATCCCTTCCTTGTAACTCCAGCCATGGTGTGATTTCCCACTCCGAATCCGACACAAAAAATATGAACAGCACTAAAATCCAAGTCCTCCTGAGGTGCTACCGGCGCAGAAAAATGTGAGGAGAGGTTTTCATGGATCACAACTCAAATTTATGGCAAAATTTCACTCAGGAGTCCTCTTGGAGAGATTCACATCTACTCAAGTCCTCATTGGTAGTGTCAGAACAAAATCCCCACCACTGTGAAACCATTTCCCTCTGAAGAAAGAGAACATTAATCCATCGAACATTTACTTCAGCTCCAATACTTGTGTCTTGTCCCACAAGCTCAGGTTACTGCTCTGAACCTCTGAGCACTCCCCCTCCTCAAAGTTTCCCACACAGAGATCCCAAAGGCATGATGTCCGGAATAGTGTGAGCGTGTATCCTGAATGACAGGAAAGCTGTTCCTGCTCCCAGTGCAAGAGTGCACTAAAGGAATTTTAGAGACAGTCACAAAGCCAGTTCTTCACATTCAAACAGGAGCGAAGGAGAATTTGTCACACAGCTTTACACAGTCAAAACAACTGTCCTCACCCCCTGAAACTCAAATCCTGTGAGTGTAGAGAAGACAACATGCTATGTGGCTGAGAACAACAGGGGGAAAAAGTTTGGGATGCCTAGAAAACAGGCAAAGCCTTCAGTGGAATGGAGTTAACAAGCCAGCTATCAGATCACAGCAGGTTTCAGTTCCCTCCCACAATCAAACTAAAGCTGCTGTAGACACACACACAAGACAAACTCTGGAGCAGGAAGCAACACTTGCTAATAAAACGTCACAACCTTTGACATTCAGTGGCTCCGGATCCAGTTTTTTCAGTCATGTTCCAGGTTTTACACTTCAGCCACTAATTTGCCTCCTCAGGCAAAAAAAGCATGCCTGGGAGTGACAGCCTATCAGAAGCAAATGTAAATAAGCTATAAAGAGTGATAAACCAGCCAATCACTGCATGCTATGAAGAAGACGGCCCATAGTCCACATCTAAATACAATGGAACAAATGCAGACATGTGTGCACATTAGGGCTTAGTTATGGAAGTGCTTTTAGCTTCTTCCTGACTTCACATAATGCTAATTCATACAAAAAAAAAAAAACTTGCTCCAGAGCTGGATTTTCTGGAGAAGCCAGTCCTGAAAGCTGATTTACTTCAAATAACTGTTAGTTGCTGAGACACCCCTTGAAAATAAGTATTTTTGTTGAATACCTTACAGAGCTCTTGAGATCTTGGCGTGACTCCAAAAACGTAGATGATGTAATGTGTTTAAATAAAACAGGTTTCACCTGTCACTTCACAGGAAATTTCTAATACTCATTTTCTGATGTTGGGTACGGTTTCTAAGCAGATCTAACTGCGTGCTTGTTAAAATATGTTTAAAAGAGACTACAGTGAGTCCCAACAAAGTCCACTGATTTCTCCTCTAGCCCCTTTAAGGCTGTCACGTTGTGAAGCACAGCACAGTTTCCAGCACTCCTATTCCAGTCATGTTTTGCCCAGTTGGACTTCCATCTCATCCTCTTTGTCAAAACAGCCACCCAGCAACCTGAATTTTATTTGGGTGAGTCAATGGGAGCAAACAGGTTGGGTGATGAGCAAAGACTGCACTGGTGTGGGCAAAAAAAAAAAAAACTCCCTGGGACATGGCCACGGTGTAGATAGTCTGTGGTAAACGTCCTGCCTGCAAGCCCATACTCGGGTTTATATGCCATGATTTCTTCCACTAAAGACTGCTGCTTGGAGTCTGTCTCTAAGCTGGGAATCAGACTTTTGTCCCCAGTTATGATCCTGTGAATGACAGCTGGGTTACTTTGACAAATCTATGGTTAAACTGCATTGATTTTCAAGTCGTCAGAGCAAGCTGAAGTAGCGGGAACGTGGATAAAGCTCAGCTGATATAGGATTTTTAAGAACAATACAGATACTGATATGTGTGAATTTTAAAATCCAATATTCTAATATATTGGCTAATATTTTTTTTCAGACGCACAAAACATAAACAGATTTCATTGTTTATTTGCTTGTTTATACACTTGCGCTGTCATTTTAACTGTCGATATCTATTTGATCAGCTGACTTTCAAGAGGAATAGTGGCCGAATTCCCAAACTTTTTCACTGTAGCCATGTAATTACAAATTGAAGGCAGAACCCCCCCAAAAATAAATAAATAAATAATAAAATTCAGCTCCACTCATGTAAAACAGCTATTAGATCCAGCTGGAAACTGACTAAAAAGTCACAAGTTAAGTTAAACTTATTACCAAAAAAGACACTTATAAAAATCAAGATATCTAATCAGAAACACACAATCATAAACAGCTCAAAAAAGGTCAATTTTATACATTCTTGTAATCAAAGTCTGCCATGGTTTCCAAGATGAACAGATTTCTGTGTTGATTGTACCTAATCAAAGTCTTCCTCTCTTTTTCTCTCATACTCGCGCTCTGCAATACATTTCCTTCCTTCAGTGGCTGCTCAATTGTTCACTGTGATGCTGCTTGTTGCTAGTGAGAGCAGTGGGGACCATAACGCTGCATGCTGTGAAGAGTTTTTGTCATTACCCCAGTCCATAAACTCCCATCGACACAATATAGCAGTGTGTGTTTGTGCCTGTATGTCTTATAACATAGAGTAGGCATTCCCGAGGTCCCACAGAGCGTATTTAGCAAGCATACATCACTCAGTATCAAGCCAGAGCCTCCTGCTGCAAAGCAGGAGAAATGCATTGCCTCCAGGTTTTGCATTGCTGCCACTGAGCTCATGAAAAACAAAAACCCCTGAAGAGTGTACATATTTTCTGTACTTTTAAAGGTGAAAGCAGCAATAAACACACAACACGCAAAGTCTTAAAAACCTAGTCTGTAAGGTTACTGAACTCATATGGCAGTTGAGTGTTATTCATACACACAAAAGCGGCGTGTGTAAGGCCGGACCGCTTTCTTTTTTATTTGAAAGCAGATTGATCTTGCCAGCATGATAGTCGCTGTGGGAATAGCTACCTACAATGAGTTCTTGTTTGACCAGCCAGGAGTTTATAGACAGCCAGTCCAGGGTCAGGAAGAGTTCGTGTACAGCTGGTGGCTCCCCTCTGCCTCGATGACAAACACACCAGTGGGCAGTCAAAGGGCCAAAAGAAAGAAAGGCCAAGAAAAAAGTAAAGTAAACCACAGGCTTTCATTTTAATGTGTATGCTGGCTAAAAACATTTGCATTATAAAAGGACCAAATAAGCTTTCGCAGGTACTAATGAATATGGCAAACATTGCAAGAATTCAAATTGCTTTTCAAAATAAGACCTCCAGAACAAAATGCTAATAAATCTGAGAATAACAGCTTAAAAAAAACAATCAAAGGAGAGTTCAGGATATGTGCAAGGTTTACTTTTTTTTGTTAATGATCACATAGCTCCTCTTAAGTTCCTGACATGACGTTCAGGTATTCTATCAGACTGAGAGCTGGACTTTGACTGATGCACTGCAACACCTTGGTTCTTTCCTTTTCAAGTCATTCTGATATGCTTGAGATTGCATGTGCTTTAGCATGACCCAATTTTAGCCAGCTGTTAGCTGCCAGATAGATGGCCTCATATTTGACTCTCGAATTATATACAGAGGCAATACAGAGGTCAGGTCAATGACCATGAGGTGCCCAACTCATCACTTCTCCTCCACCGTGCTTAACCACTGTTATGAGGTGAAATGTGGTGCCGTACATTTTGTCCAAACATCTCCACCTTGGTTTTATCTGTCCAAATAATATCGTTCCTGACGTCTTGTGGTACATTCAGATGTAACTTTGCCATGCTATTTTTAGACAGGGGAGGCTTTCCAAACAATCCACACTGGTTCAGTCTTTTTCTAATTTTACTGTCATGAAATTTAACTGTAGCTCTTGGGTCACTCCTTGTGGCGTTGTATGGACGCATTCCTGCACCAGATCAGTGCTCTTATAGAGGTGGTGAAGTAAATTTGATCAGTAGCACCTGGCTGTTGCTTACCCGTTTAAATCTTTTAAAAGCTGAAAAGGTGTACTTAGTTTTTGATAAGACTGGTCTTCATAGGTCTAGAGGACATCTGAGGTCTTATAAAAAAAAACAAAACAATAATCAACATATTTTCAAGTTGTGATGAATTTTCTTCCAATTACCCTACGAAAACTAAAATCTGCAGTGCAGTTTATTGGAAGTTTTCGATTACTTGGGGCTAGGTGTTAGTTGGTTTTGGTCATTCTAGCTCACAGTAACATGAAATCTAAAAACTGCCTGCTCTATTTACCTTACTTGAACATTCAAATATGCACTATAGAGATAATAGAGATGTGCAAGTTTCTTTACAATCTTTTTGACAGCCTTTCCTCAAACCCAAGAATCACTAGGAGTTATTTAAGTGACTATTTTCCAGTCAGTCAGCCAGCCATGTGAATTGATTATTCTCAAGAGCAGCAGAGTGGAAAAGGCTTTTTAAATAAAAAAAAGTCCTGCAGTGTACAGACAGAGTAATGACTCAATCTATCATGATAAATGGCTTGCACTGACTGTACTGACTGTACAAGCCATTTAGGGCAGTGAGAACGAATTAAGCAAGAGTCAAAATGATGTCTGCAGGTGGAGTCCTGCAAAACCTTTTAGCCTTTTAGTGCCTGCTCCACTCGACTTGACTTGTTTTCAGTCATTTTCCTTTACAAACTCGTAAAATGTAATGTGCTTATGGTTGTTACAGCATGCGACTGAAAGTCTTGCGACATCATTTCTATGAGACACGAACGCCACAGCAACGGGTATCGAGGCGCTGGTATACGTGCTGGTCAGTCTAAGGCTTTTTGTCAGACTCAGGGACCACCATGTTGTTTTTTGTGTAGCTATTTCCTGAATTTTCAGGTTTCAAAATTAGCGGCCTGGATTTTTGTGAAGGAGAAGCTCTCATGACTCAACAAGTGATACTACTGACTAGCCAATCAGTGACATGCAGTCTGCTGACGTCACATTTTCGAATCGCCTCAGATCACTTGGAACCCCAGTCGAGTAGGCACTAAAAAAGTACCTGGTACCAAGTACTACCACCTAATGGAAAACCCTAAAAGCTGTGCCAAGCTGACCCAAGTAGGTACTCCTGGAAAAAGGCTATTAGTGTTCTTGTGTTCGACTAACGAATAATGGGCTCAACAAGATTTGATGTAAGAGGGTGTATTACAGTAAATAAGGGTAAATTATTCGATTTACTCAAACACAACAGCAAAATCCTTTAGAAAATGAAGTAGAAGATGCCTGAATGGTACCTGAGAGAAACAGAAGTGAAAACACCACATGGGGAATGTGAAGTCAGTGTGACCTGTTGAACTGACCACATTGTATCCAAGATAGAAGAACAGTAGAAGTTTGTCCAACTAGCACTAAAGACTAATGTTTCACTCTGTTTCTTTACAAGTTTCTGCTTTTGTCTAACTCTGACTTCACAAGAGTATTTTACTTGAGAGGGTGTAATTAGCAAGGTGTACTCAACCTAAACCATCAGTGTTAAGATGGTAAGAGCAATGACATTTCAGAGTTCTGAAAGTGAGACCTAAAACCCAGAGAGGCACTAAGTGAGCCTGTTGTTCTCTAAAATACTGCTGCTCTGAAGATGGAACTAATTCCACTTTCCGCACAAAAAAAAAAGACAAAGGGAGACGTATTGATTCTCAACACAGCTCACTCTATTGTCTCCACACGGATACAGGGTCGAACACAGAAAAGGGGAGCACAGTGGCCATTACTGCTCAAATACAGCCAGCCATTAAAAGCGAAACATCTCAGACAGAGTCACAGGGATTAGACAGCTCTAAGAAAGCGTAAAGATTCAAGGACTGAGTGTCTCGTTCATCTGGAAATTGAGAAATGCATTAGTATGGATTACAAGCAGTGGATAGGCCGAAACTGATGGCTACTGCTACTGCTGCTGGAGTCTCCTTGGGCAGATCATAGCTTCCCCTCTAAAAGACAGCTTGACTTTATTATATGTAATAAAGTCACGATGGATTTGGTGTAAACAGCAACAAACTCGTCCTACAAGTAAGGGAGTACGTTTATTTATACAGCACTTATCAAGAGCAACAAGAACAAAAGTCACAAGCTGCTCTACAATATCAAGTAAGATACAGCAATGAAAACAGTATAAATGGACAAAACTAAATAATAGCAGGCAGGTCTTCAGCTTCTTTTTAAAGCTATCAGCAACGTCCACATTCTCACAAGCCACGGTCTCATTTTGTGTTCAGCCTGAACCCAGCTACTGCCAACAAGCACTGATCAGATAGCAATGAGCACATTGCGTATCATTTGTCTTCCTCTATATCTCTCTTCCGAATAAAGGCTAACAATGTACAGTTATATACAGGCCTGTGGCATTACTGACTCACTACGTTTTCTCTTAAAATGGACATTAAAATTTTTTCAATGTTGCCAAAATATTTTCATAATTCTGTTTTCCTATAAAAATAGTTAGTTATGTTATCCAAATATTATTAAAAGTACATGTTTTTATTTATAATGGAGTCAGTATGTATACAATACTTAATTACGATTCAGTTAAACAGTAGATCATAATTGTATCAACACTGACCCCTACTGGAAAACATGGTAATGTACAACTCGGTGACACTGACAACAGTCTATTTGTGCCACGGTGTAGGAAAAACTCAAATGCTGCATACTTTTATGACAGACTTTTAAACACAGTATCAGCCTTTGGTTAAACATATAAGTAAATAAACTATTGTTTACCATGATATGCAGGATTCATGTCCAGGACTGTAATCATGAAGCAGCAGAGAGACGGGGAACCGTGAAACCATCTCAACCTACTCATACTTTTTATTGTTCCATGCAGAGAGTAATTAAGTTAGCCGATCCAAATTTTCTCTTTGAACACATTCAACCTACCCCTGTATGCTGCTATAGTGACAGACTACTTACATCTATCTAAGCGTTCTTTTCTTCCTCCTCTTATTCAAGCCTCCCACTCCCTCTTGGCCAGAGAGTAAAAGGCCAAACTGGAGAATGTCCTGTCCCAAGCAGAGCTCATTATACAAGCCTAGAGACAGAAAGAGAACAGGCGAGCCTGTGTGACACCGTTGGCCAGAGACAAACAGATATGCGAGATGGAGGGGGAGGAGAGGAGATGAACTCCTCTTAAGCTTTGATTAGAGGAAGAGCGCAAATCAGCAGTGACGAAGGGAGAGAGATGAGAGGGAGCCTTCGCTTATGAAACAGCCACTTGAGAAAAGCACAGAGGGACCTTTGACAGTGTTGTCTTCAAATGTAATATTAAAATGCCACAAAGGGCACATGCACAGTCATATCCATTATGTAAAGTAACAAGCAGCTGCTTTGAAAGTCCTTCCAGAGGCAAGTCTCGCTGCTCGGCAGCTTTCGTGGTAACACCTTTGAGCAGTTATTTTGAAGCCTTTATTAAATGAATGAGGAGAGAGGCATTTGAAAAAACAAAGAACACTACACAACACAACACTATGGCTTAATTCAGCCGTGGAGAACTGCCTGCCATGGCTTTACAAAATCCTCTCACAGATTTATGTCTCTGTCTGAGGTTTCTTCCTGTTGAAAGGGAGTTTTTCCTTCCCACTGTCATCAAGGTCTTGTTCAAAGTAGGCCTCTGATTGTTGGGGTTTTCTCTCTAATATTGTTGGATCTTTACTATATGATATAAAGTGCCGTGGGGTGAGTGTTGTTGTGGTTTGGTGCTATATAAATAAAACTGAATTGGGTTTTAAAGTGAGATCAGCAGTGAAATCCATGCTTTTATTACAACTCAACTGGAACTCCCATTTTATCCTCACTGCTCACAGCTGCCTGTTCATTTTAGAGTTCATTTTAAAATTCTTTTATTTGTTTTTGCAGATCACAAATTGTGGAACAATTGTGACCATTAGAAATTAGAAAGGTCTCCTCAATGTCGATATTTTTAGTCTGAACACCCACCTCTTTGGTTTGGCTTTAAACCCATTATAGAATTGTTAATTTTATTATATTGTTTATTGTTATTGTATTTTTATTTTTAGTATTTATACTTTTTCTTGTTTAAGATTCAGCAGTTTGGTCAGTGCTAGCTGTTTTTAAAGTGCTTTATAAATAAAGTTGGCTTGGCTGAATGGGACTGGATATTTCAAAGTTGCTTTGCTCCTGAAATACTAGTTGGTCAAAGTATTTAATTAAATTTTTATTAGGTATAAAAAAAACAATTGGCTGCATAGCTCAGCTATGTTAGGATACCACCCGCCACAAACCAGGGCTGCAATCCCAGTACACAGCAGCGGCTCTGTCTGCTAATAAACTATTTAAAAAACTGAGCAGATGACTACTGTGCAAAATAAGTTCTAGGTTCAAAAGAGAAAAAACAATACAAGAATCAACTTAACTTCTTAAACTTGCTAAACTGCATCATGTAGAGGGCACTCAGCGGTAAAGCAATTAACTCAAACTAAAAGGTTGATTTTACTGCTCTGTGTGACTAATCGCCAGATTAACTTGCATTATTTGCAACAGTGTTTCGTTTTACTGTTTATGTCCTTTACAGGGTTTTATCACCATGTTATCATCTTCATTTGATAATGTCTCTGACTGTAGTAGGCGGCACTCAGGGGGATCATTTTGTGTGGAAAAAGAGTCATATGACCTGTGAAATGCCCATTTTTATGTGAAGGCACACAGACCCTACAGCAGAAAGCCCGACTTAACAGAGAAAGTCCATTGTGATACTCTTTATCTTTGACCAGTGTTTTAGTTTTTGAGGATTTGTGCATCTGTTTATTAATACTTGCGACAGTGTACTTGACTGTGTCTCCAAAAAGTGCTTTTTTTTTAAAAATACCTACTGTGAATATTAAAAAAGCCCCTGAAAATTTATAATTACATGACAGATTCACTTCGAAACTAATAAATCTAATAAATCTGAAAGTAAACTTTCAAAGAATAAAAACATAACTGAAGAGAGCAAACTCACTCTGGAAACTAACTGAAACGAAACTAAACTGAAAAAAGGAAAGAAAATTCTAATAACTGGAAAGCACAAAACTAAAATAACTCTGGTTCTGCAGTACTTTGAGTAAGAAAGTGGTATTATAGCCTGATCACAATGTTACATTCTGCACAGCTGCTTAGATGACAGCCTTTATGGAACATGTTGTGTTCCATTTGAGCAGGATCAGGCGCCTGCTGATCAACTTATTAGCATACTGTCATTATACTGGAGGCTTCCCTCCTGACCACCTCACTCTTTTACTATTCTGTCCTTCCTATACCAACATGCAGGTTGACAGTAAATGAACATAGTCGTGCACAGCTGTGTGCAACACATATCAAAGAGACAATGTAAGGATTAGAGTATGAAAAGCCCATACTCTGCTGTTGACGTTTAAGCGAACGCTTACATAGCAAAATCTGTTCCAATCGAGCCATAGACTGCTGGTCAGATTCTAGCAACCCGCTAACTCACAAGTACAAACATCTCCATCAACTACACTGAGATTTTACTCAAGCAAATGGGATCAATCCTTTGTGGAAAAATGCATGTTCTAAGCATGACGCACAGACACATAATACATGTTAAGCTCGCCACAGGTTTTCACTTTCCATCTCCTTTTAGCAATTTCTTATATAATCCAGATGGAAAAGTCCCCTTTAAATGTCAAATACCACGCTGTTCCTGCAGGAAGGGAATGGAAGAATAAAAGTCCTCAAATAAATAAATAAATAATCATGTCATTATAAAGGCTTAAAAAAATCTCCATTCACGTAAAAACACAAATGAACACAAAGCAAACCAATCCGAACCTCCTTCTCTGTGCTGTACTCTCTTCAGATCTCACAGACTCAAGTCTACCTCATCTACACATCAACTCTGGAGTTCTTTCTTTGACCTAAAACTCTGTATGTGTGGACAAAAGGCTAAAACAATTGGAAAGGATAATATATATGTATAAGTGTTTTCAGAGCCAGTTTTAGAGCGCTTCAAGCAAACACTATTGAGGTTTTGCAATCACATGACAACAAACCACACAACTAAATTGTCTGTGAGAGAATGTATGTGTGAGAATGTAGGGTTGGGTGAATAAGGCCCCAATAACACGGGTCTAGAGACCAGCAAGTGACTTCCTGGCAACCACCAGTGATTGAAAAATGTGCATTCAGTGATTGGTGGCCTTGAAAGTACAATTTTTCTGAAAGTTTTTTAGCTGCAGCGTTGGCAAACAACCTTAAACTTGAAGGTAAAAGTTCTCTGTTTCCACTTTGAGTTGCAATATTTCAAGTTTTAATACTGCTTTGTTATTAGTTGGCAAGCATTTGCAGACAAGTTGCCATCTTCCATCTAAGCTACACGTCACCAAAGCAATCTGCTAGCGACCAGGGTAATTGTAGTTCACTAAAACTAAACTACAAACTAAAAGACACAATATGACAAAAATAAAACACTAAACTTCTGGAAAAAAAACAACTAATACAGTTTTGTGAACCACAAGATGTTCACAAGACTGAGACTCAACTGCTTTCATAAAATTATGTTGTTGTTTTTTTATTGGTATTATATACACCAGTGCTGATTTTACTAAAATGTACTAAATTTTACTAAATCTTGCCTCTGAAACTAACACTTTAATAAAGTGTTAGTAATAAAAACTAAACTAAAACAAAAAAAGAGACTCAATAAAACTAAACTGAATTAAAAATAAAAAGTCAAAATGAAATTAAAATAAAAACAAATTAGAAAATACAAATCTATTACTCTGCAACCGATTTCACCTGGCAACAACCACCAGCAACCACTTGTCAACCTTGCGACATTTAGTTTATACAACTCTTGATGAATGTGTGCTTGGTGCCGCATGAGAAACTTCTATACTAAATAAACCGAACAATATGCCATTAAAAGCTTGTGGTTGGAACGTAACTTCAAAGCAAACGTTTGAACTTTCATTTGAACATGATGTACTGAAAGCTTGTTCATTCTGATGTCAAACAGTATACAAAAAAGTGTTGTCAGTCTTCTTGCTTCACAGCTATCAACCAAGGTAGCTAAATTATGCATACACACTTCTAAAATAGCGTACACGACATTTTCTTTCTTGTCAGGAATCTATAATTCTCTTTTCTCTGACAAGACCAGCTCTAGAGACAGAAAACATTAGAGGACAGGCAGAGCCAGGAAGTTGGATTTTTTGGGTAGAGAAACATGTCATTACAGAAGCAGAACCGTATTGCTTCAAATTATCCTCCTCAAAAACGCTATTCCTCAGCTTTTTATTGCTCTTTCCCTAACTTTGCCCTTGCAATAAAAAAAGCATTTTCTCACTTCTCCTTTAATTACTCACTTTCTCTTTGCTCTCATTCACATTTAGCCTCTGCACAGAACTCTACTTAAATAAAGCTTAAAGAAGACCAATAAAATCTTTATGTGTCTCATACTTTATTTAATTCCACTTCACATTCTTCATATTGGAATGCGTGGAATTCAGTCACAGCCCATGTAAGGGTCACTGCTATCCATTCAGTCACAGAGGCTCCATTGTCATATGAACAATAGGCATAATTTGTTAAACGGCCATGTGGAATTTAAGTGGTCCACAGAGGGAGGTTACGGAGGTCACTAGAGATTTGGCAGCGATACCCAGGGGTAGTGCTTCTCTATCCATAAACCACTGACCTTTGATGTGTGCAAATGTGCCAACCGTTAATGGGTCTCTCACCTGCATCTGGCATGCAATCACCCACTTTCTTCTCCAACTGTGGTGTCTACAATGAGTCGGTGCACTGCAAGAATTTGTCAGCATGAACACTGAGCCTAGACTTTGTTGAGGCGGTCCTCTTAAAGCACAAGCAAAGGCCCACAAGCTGTGCCGCCCAATCAAGCTGACTTACATCAATGGGTCAATAACACTTGGACAGGGGATACGCTACCAGTTATGTTGCCCCTGAATTCAAACAAACATGGTGGGGGCCCTGTAGTACCATACCCCCCGCCCATACATAGGAGGATTGGCTCTAAAGTGTTAGCACCCCCGCATTTAGGCCCACATGTGTACTTTATACAGCCCTGGGCTGTATTAAGCTCCAGAAAACAGACGACAATCAACTGGAAACAGTCAAAGATTTTCTCCCAGAGGGGTTTTGGATATTATAACTGCAAAGTCACCTGACAAAGTCATATGCGCAAGTTAAACAAAACTCACAGAACATTTGAAGGAACACAGTGTCTCTCAGTGTCTCGCAAAGCGCACAGACTCCCGTGGTGTTGCTGCTGGGTGCTGAACAGTACAGATGGAGGTGTTCCTCACTCCGAGCTCGAGCAAGAGTTCACACATTTTTTTTTTTG
Organism: Rhamphochromis sp. 'chilingali'; assembly: GCF_963969265.1. Taxonomy (NCBI): domain Eukaryota; kingdom Metazoa; phylum Chordata; class Actinopteri; order Cichliformes; family Cichlidae; genus Rhamphochromis; species Rhamphochromis sp. 'chilingali'. The sequence goes on from NC_137930.1 coordinate 16,886,171, forward strand.
GCTTGATGCTTATCAAAAAGGGGAAAAAAAGAAACAAAGGGAAGCTGCTGAAGAAGCCTGAAGAGTGATTGAACATAGGAATGGAAGAGCAACAGGAACATGAGCTTCACAGTGTTCGGAGCATTTTTGCTGGGCGCATTTTTGAAGAAGGGTTACTAAAAAGTGTTATTTCTAGATTACACACTTGGAGCAAAAAAAAAAAAAAAAAAAAAAAAAAAAGGTGAACTGCAGAGCGACGATCAGGTCTGACAGTGAGATATGCCACGGGGCCTAGAAGATATTTAGATAGGTAGATGTCTGTTTGGGGTTTTTTTTTTTTTTTGTTTTTTTTAAAATGAAACCCCAGTATACAATATTTTTTTTAAAATCCAAAGAAGCACAGCTTAGAATTTCAAACCTGATAGCCACTGCTCCCTTTTACTTCTTTCTAACTAATGACAAGGTAGAAGAGGAGTTTAGCATTAAAAGTTAGAAAATAAAGAATGACACTAAATCTTTTCTAAAGGTGCTGACTTTGCTTCATTAGTTCCCTTTCTTTTTAAAATCTAAACTATTTAGGATTCCCAAAGAAAACAATCCTGAAAGATTATATCTCATAGTCTCACACAAATTAAAACAAAAGACTAAAGAAGTGCATCTTATCCACTAAAAAAAAAAGAAAAAAAAAAAGGATAAGGCCAAATATTTATCCAAGAGTTAACAGCAGGCAAACATCACATTAAAGCCTGCGAACATATAATACATAGCTTAACAATGTAGAAAGGTATGCGGTGGGGCATTCCACTGTGCAGCCCTGATGTGCAAACATCGAAAAATTACCCTCACCTGTAACCTCTTCACAAAATCACTATCTATAGCTGTGAGGTAGCATAACATAAACAGCAAGGAAGGTGATAAGTGGACATCATCAGCATACTAGTAAAGTTTCTTTTAAGTATACTTTATTTCTGGCATCTCCATTCTACTATGAAACAACCAACCTGGTAGGCAAAAATCCCAATTGCTTTATACAGGACTTTACACACACCTGAACCTCATTAGTCTCTACCATCGAAAAAAATAGGTCAGACCAAACAATACGATTCTAAACAAAGGACAGGAATAAGATTATGCATGAAACTGACAAACTCATTTACTCAGCTAAATGGTTTGGAAAGTAAAACACGGCATACAATACAACTCAAAAGACTCTATAAAGAAAATAAACAATACTATACAAAATGAAAAACCCTTCATTTGGTTACACCCAGTGATGCAATATATGACCTCATGACCCTATATAAACAGGAAGTACTGGGGCAGCCTTTCTCACACACCTGGTTTAGATATAGGACCTGATTAAAGGAAAAACATGGTAAGTATAACCAAAGCAACATAAAGAAACATAGTTTACCAGGCATTTGCCTGTGAACAGAAGAAAATTCAAATGACCTAATGGTTAATAGTATTTGCTTAAAAAAACATATGCATGGATGTAATGGATGCAACTACCACAAAAAAAAAAAAATCTGGGTAGTATGTTAAGCAAAGTTAAACCAGCAATGTATAAATTAAAGCATTAGGGTTGACTGTAAAATAACAAGGAATAAACTATCAATATGGTTAAGGGACAAGTGGTAAACGAGTTCATGCCTAACCACTTTGTCACAATAGCATGTAAAGGAACACCTGGGGCCCGTTCTTCGTACCTCGCTAAGTAGGTTAGCCGGATTAGATTGTTGACGATTTCGCGTGATCCTGGATCAGTCGGTTCCCCGAAGCTCATCCGGGACTTGCTGTCATAGCAACAGAGCCGTAAGCGTAAACCTGCTCGGGAGCAGGTTTACTTTATGTAAACAGGATTAGATCGCGGCCACGCAGGTATGTCCGCTTCATTTATACGAAAGCAACAGCGATAAATAAATAACATCAATGTAACTGAAGATAATGCAGCACTTGATCCTTTTATTGATGTCACACAGATACATACAGGTCATTTCCTAAAAAAGGGAAATGTAGGGGAGAGCGGGGTAAGTTGTCACACGGGTAAGTTGTCACACTGTTCATAACTCCAACACTAGAGGCTCTATCTCAAAAACGAAATAGCCACTTTGTGTGACTTCTTCTTCTATAGTCAACCTCCTGTTCACATGTGGTCAAGACTGCTCTAATCTGAGGTGAGCACATCTTTTTTATTTTTTTGACCTAAAACGAAAAATAAATCACTTTAAATTTTCTTCAGTACAACTTTGTTAGGTATAGATGTTACAGATTATTATTTTACACAAAATAGAGGAGACATTAACGTGTCTTTTGATACTTCAGCTGATGTGCTATGTTGAGCTAACCCTGACATTTAGCCAAAATTAGCATAAATGTCAGTTTGGGGCAAGTTGTCTCATTAACTTTGGGGCAAGTCGTCACATGTGACAACTTGCCCCAGTACAAATAAATGCTCCAAAAAATTGTGATATTGTAATTCATTTGTATTTGTAATAAGGTTTTTGAAGAAAGGAAGGAGAGGCAGGAATTAAGGAAGGAAGGAAGAAAGTAAGATGGTTCGAAATTATCAACGAAAGACAGAGCGTGGCAGAACACCACCTGACATTATGTTAAAGGAAGTCAGGCAGGTAAAGATGCAGAACAAATCAATCACAAGTACAGCAAAGGATTTTGACATAAATTACCGCACTGCAATTACTGACAGCGGACTACCAACTCCAGAGGACATCCAGCCATATCCAAAAGCTGGCCGCCGAAAACCATCCAGCAAAGGAAGAAAACGACGCAAATCAGCAATTCTAACCGACACGCCAGTGAAGCAGCAACTAGAAAAAGAAAAGAATAAGGCTGAATCTAGCAAAAAGCTGTTTCAAAAGAGAGGGACGCGAGGGGGGAAAACATCTGGACCTATGAAGAACAACGCAGCTAAAAGAAGAAAAATAATTCAAGAGTCATCATCAGATGATGAAGAGTGCTTCTGCCTTGTCTGTGTGGAGCCATTTTCAAACAGTCGTCCAAAAGAGACCTGGGTAAAATGCGTAAAATGCAACAAATGGGCCCATGATGCTTGCACCTCAGGCCAGGCAATTTATGTGTGCCAGAATTGTGACTATGAAGTTGAGTCTGATTAATCAGAAATAAGACATCTGTTTTGTTCAGAGTATAAACATGTTAAGTAAAGCAAGTTATTTGCAGCATTCCATTCAGTTATGATGGATTTATGTGCAAGCCAGAGAACATTTGAGTTTAAAGTTCAAACTAAAGTTTTCTTTCTACTTAATGTTTTGATTAAAATGTGTATTGGATTGAAATAATTGTTTTTTTCCAAATTCTCTTGGCATAATTGTTCAAATTTCCAGTTTTGGTTTGAATTTAACAATTAAAATCAATAATCATAATTAAGTATTTGTGTTCATATTTTAAGATAATCTAGTGTGACAACTTACCTGCCGATGGGGCAAATTGTCACAAGTGCACATTCTCCTTTCAACAGTCTACAACTCCGTAATGAGATAAGATATGAAAATGTAATCAATACATCATATGTGCCCGAGACTTCCGTCTTTCATTTGGTGAAACATTTATTACGTTGTGATGTATGGTGCTCAGTAAAAGTTAGTCAGTGTGAAGAGTGTGACAACTTACCCCGCTCTCCCCTACTATTAACATTCTATTACATGTATGTGATTATTACAGATGTAATTCATATTTCAGAGTAGTAATTGTAAATTACTTCGTGTAATCAAGATGAGAGACCACGGCTATAAAAGCCAAGGTGGATTTGGGAAGTCTGTCGCGGCCATGTCCTGTCCGTATACGCGAGCCACCCATTGCGGAAGGTGCAAGATTGATAAGGAGAGTCCTCAGAATTCAGCGTATATTGCGGGACAGACAGGATCCTTTAGCTCAGCGCGACAGTGTGCTCATTGAGAGATATCGATTTTCCCGTGAGGATATTATTTACTTAACCAACTTGTTGACGAGGGGGTGCAGGACCACCACCTGTCTTTTTTTGCTCTGCCCTTTTCTTGGTTGCTGTTATAAACAAACAAACAGATTATTTCAGGCTCTCTTTCCAAGAGACGAAAAGCAATATAAGTGATAAATATTACCATTCTGTAGAATATTCTTATATTTCACTTTTACTTGTTCCCATGTTCTAGTGGGTCCTGTTGTGGCTCTAATGTGAAAGAGGATATAATATAACAATATAATATAATGTAATATAATATTGGATAATATAGTGTAATATAATAAATCTACCCTACCGCCTACTGGTGTTGGCCAGAGGGGCCGATGGCGCAATATGGCAGCCTCGCTTCTGTCAGTCTGCCCCAGGGCAGCTGTGGCTACAACCGTAGCTGCCTCCACCAGTGTGTGAATGTGAGAGTGAATGAATAGTGGCATTGTAAAGCGCTTTGGGTGCCTTGAAAAGCGCTATATAAATCCAATATATTATTATTATTATTATTAAATTACTTACGAGTTTAATTTGTCAGCAACTTTCTGCCAGCCCTCTCTCCTTGCTTTTGCAGCCTTTGCAGTGTTCCCTTGCGTTCTGATTAAACTCTGAAACTCCTGAAATCCCTCACTCAGGAGTTCTTGCTCTGCTGCCGAAAAATACCGAGCCGAGCGCGCTCCTTCGACATTTTCGCCGACCAATCAGAGGGTTGCCGATCAATGTTTCTACTATCGATGCGTAGCCCCTTTTATGACACCCAGTGATGTCACATTACTGCGTCCAGCTGTACTAATCGTCAACAGCAGGTGTGTTCGGGGAACCGGATTAGCGAGCTCACGGTTAGCGCGATGATTTGATCTTGGATGTGTCATTTGATCTTGGATGTAGTAAGCGACGTACGAAGAACGGGCCCCAGGATGTGCTGTTTTGCTAAACAACAGATAATGATAGATGAAGACAAAAATGGACTTTAGCAACAATTTTCAAAGTACTTGAAGAGAGAAAAAGAAGCAGTATTCGATTAAAGAACACGGCCTTGCCAGCTGTTTATATTCTGCTTTGGGGTTATGGGGCAGATGGTGGAAAAACACATTATACAGGATGGCTTATTCCAGAATTCATTATATAAGCTATATGCTATTAGAATGACTCTTACAATACCCCTGCACCAAAAATGTCTGTAATTTCCCAAGGGGTGTCCAAGCTTTTGCATAAAATCAGAAGTCTGCTCTTCAGCTGACTCAAATTCAGACTTTGTGGACAATAAAACCCATTTGGTGTCAATGAAAATCCCATATATTCTCCTCTGGCTTCACAAGGAACAGCATAAATATTACATTGAATACACTGGAGGTCAGAATAAATGCTCCCTGTCCCTGATCTTCTAAAGATCACATTTACCAGTATATTTTCTTATATGTGGCATATTATTTTGCATGGACCCACGGCTCCATTATATCACTCTTATGGTTTACCTTACATAGCTCCAAACCTGTACCTCCTCCTGTGGGTCCTTGTGTATCTGAGAAATCAATATAAAATTTCGCTGTACCATATCACTCCTCTCTCCATATATCTTTATGTTTATAACAACCCATATGCCTGCAGCACACGCAGCAAACTTGGCAACTGTGAGATTTACTCTGAGTTGTGTGAAGGTATTGTACTCCAGAGCCTTACATAATTTATCATTTTGATCTGTATTCAGTACAAATTCACAGCAGGGTATTTCTGGGCTCCCCTGCAGGGCTAAACGAAATGTACTGAGATCCGATGGCAAAGTAAGAGAATGTATAAAACAGAAAATATGCTCAGTTCCTCTTCAATTAACCCTGATTAACATCAAGATGAATCCACCTTCCCATCGGTTGGAGCACTACTTTGTAATAATGAGAAAAAACATAAACATAAGGTCTGTTTAATATCAGCACGGTGGCACCAACAAATGCAACCAATGAGGAAGTGCAGTTCCTTTTATTGCAGCTTGAGAAATTGATCAGTTCCACACTTTATAAAAGACAGCTCCATGTTTTAAAGCTTTAATGGTAGCATGTTTGAATTACCAAATTATTGATAAAAAAGAAAGAAATCAATACATGTACTAAGTCCCCTAGCTGTATATTTTTTGGTGGCTATCACCGACCATACTATAATGATGGTATTTCATAGTTTGTCTTTAAAATAGTGATGTATACTTTTTTTTTTTTAAATGACGTTAACGCCATAACTGCATTAACGCGGGAACTCTCCATTAGCAAGTTAACACGGATCGCCCTATGCGCGGTTAGCTCGTTAATGCGTTAGCACATTAGCGCAGTTAGCTTGTTAACGCATCAGCGCCGTGCAGCCCCACGCACGGGGCGCTTCGCGTTAACTCGCTAATGGAGATTTGCTGCGTTAATGCGGTTATGCCGTTAATGTCATTTTAACGAGATTAACACTGACAGCACTACTTTAAAACTCAACAGGTTTCTATGTAGCTTGACTGTGTAGCTTGCAAAGAAGATGACTAGCAAAACTAGCAAAAACCCACCATACAGGATGGGTTTTTGTTAGATTTGGTAGCTCTCATTTGTGATACCGCCATATAGAGCAGGGCGATATGACCAAAAATATTTATCACGATCTACATTTGAAAATTTGCGATAACAATATAACTGACGATATAATTGACACTAGACAAAATACTTTTAGAACTCCACAACTTTATTAGTGCAAAAAAAAAACAAAAACCCATCAATGTATTTTCACTTTAATGCACATAAAAAATAGCTGCTTGTTTAAGTTATATAAAAATTTAACAGTGCAAATGCAAATTCCTTGCTGACAGTTTAACCAAAAGGCATTTCCAGTGGAAATTGGCCGACATATCCTCAGCATAACCATGTATAATATCCACAAAACTTAAAAAGAGGTTATACACACACAATACGGTAATATTATGTTGAAGCACAGTGCGTATCACTCCGCAAGGTTCCTGCCTACGATAGCCGTAATGCCCATCAAGCGGTGCAGGTTCGTAGCTTAGCAAAGTCGTACTAAAACATTTTTCAGCGCTGTGTACCACATAAAATCGTTTCGAGGTCAGTAAACACAACCAGAATTCATACATAGGGCACACGGGATTATAAGGGGCACTGTCGATTTTCAGAAAAATCAAAGGATTGATTTTAAGTGTGCCGTATTTTCCAAAAAACATCCAGCTAGCATGCGCTACCAAAAATAGTGCTTTGTTGTGTATCTGACGGACGAAAGCTAAACCAGTTCCACACCACTGAAGTTGCAGCATCTTTAAAAACCAATTCCGGTTCATCCGTTTCTTTTAACGATCCGGTTTCGCCCTTCTTATTCTCTGTCGCCAGCACGCTTTTTACGCCGTTTGCGTATGAAAACAAAGGCACTGCGCATGCGCGTTTTACCCATATTTTATCACGATATTTCATTTTCTTATCATTGCCCGACATTATACCGGTATTATCGTGAACGGTATGATATGGCCCAGCCCTACCGCCATACCAATCTTTGTCTTTTTCAACTCCAGAGATGGTCTCATAGACTCTGATGTTGAAATGCCTAAACTTAAGATGTTTATAAGCCTAGAACAGAGAAACAGCTGTGGACTCCATGGCAAGTTTCCCATTCATAACAACTGGGAGGTTTTTGTTTTCATTACACAATCACTACACAAGAAGACTTCCAAGAGCACTTGGAAGAATACTGGTTTGATTTACTTGTAATTTATGATATTGTGGTTAATCCTGGTTCATATGACTTGATCAGCAGTATATATTTTTATAAAAAGTCCCTGGAATGAAAGAAAGATTTACTGAGAAGTAAGTGTTCACAGTTGCTGGCACTATAAAAGTTGATCTTGTGCTATATATTTAGTTTAGAAACCAGCACGAAACTGTTCTGTTTGTAAAATCAAGTGTAACAGCAAGCTTGTAAAAGAAATCTACAAACCAGATAGACCAAAAGAAAGTGTTTGTTTTTGTTGGGCAAAACCTTAAAGCTTTAACAGCTGATCAACGTGAGCATCACCTTTTCAATTTCCTGTTGTGTGGAAAGAGAGCTGTCCAAAAAGAAAATGTGCCTTCTGATCTCAGTCACTTTCAGTGAGGCGTACTGTAGGCAACACAGCTAGTGGAATCTGTCAACAAGTCTAAACACACACAGATGCATGGAAGAAAACACATTAAGCAAAAAGCAAAATCAAAAAAACCCATTGAAACAGACATTTAAATTATGTTTCCCATAATTTGCCCATAAAAGCGTAGGCATCCGACTGATCAGCACCATTTCTGTGTGGGAATCCACATCCCAGCTTACAAACAATGATCTCTCGAGTCTCGCTCTCTAGCACACACACATGTGGGTGTATTTGCGCATCCTTCCGCTGATGAAATGGTACTTGTTAGAAAGGGAGGAAACAGATGGATTTGGAGTTCTGTATTTGAACAGCTTCAATCGCCTAACTGGGCAGGCGCGCTTTCATCTGTGTGGTGTTGCTGTGTGTGGAGCTATTCAGAGAGATCGAGGGCAGGACACAGGAGGAGTGTAACTATCTAGGACAGTGCAGTCTCACACCGCTGGGTCTATATAAAAAACAAAAACACTAACAAGCCATTCAACTGTAGCTCATTGTTAAAGCAGGTTTTATATCAGTATCACTAATATTTGGCTTATTTGTCATTAAAATAGCTGTGGGAATGTGTAAGTACGTGTGTGTGTGTGTGTGTGTGTGTGTGTGTAAAGAGTCAAAATGAGTGGTGGGAAGTTATGTGACAGGAAGTGAGGTGCACTGCAGGGAATGGGGAACCTCTGTGGCGGGAGTTCATTTTCCCCTATTTCCTGTTTTCTGATTCGCCTCAGCATATTTGACCGCATTCTTACGTCACCCATGTGCTTTCTCTGGTCTGTGTACGTCCTCGTACGTAAACGATAAACTGAGAGAACAACTGTAAGATAAACCTTGGAAGGGAACTGATAAACAAAGTGCGCAAAATATTTCTCAAAGTCTGCGTTTTTAGAAAGTCTCTTAAACATTACTCCATTTTTCTAATTGCTTAACCAACTGTGGGGCTGGAGCCGATCCCGGCAGCTGTAGGTCAAAAGGCTGGCTGCACACTAGACTGGCTGCCAGTCCATCAACGGGGCTGAAACGGACCGACACACTCTCGCTTCCACACCGCACATCGGAGATCTCATTTAAAAACACCCCCCAAAAATCATGCAAACTCCGTACAGAAAAGGTCTCGCCTGATTTGATGTGATTGTTCCAACCAATGCACCATTATCCCATAACTAACACTACAGCTGGTAACACCCACAGATGTATAATCTTTTTTAAAAATCTATTAATCTGTCTCCCAAGGAGCATGTGTAATTTAGGTGGACCCCAAATTGCTGTGGCTCAATATAGCAGATTTTCCCCACAAAGAACTGCAGTAGCAATACTTGTATTTCAAACTGTACAGGGTCTAGCAGCTTTATTTTAGTGGCAACATTCAACATTTGAATGAAATCTGAATGAGACTCATTTTAGGTTTCCAGCTGGGAGACAGACGGTAATGACGACAGCTTCCAGGAAGACGAGGAAATGAATTAAGGATAAAGTTCTAGATTAAAAAGAGAAAAAAAAAATCACAGCCCACAGTCTAATAAGGCCAGTTTTATCTGAACATATCAGAGTTTATAGTACCAACATCTGCACGCAGCATGGTGGTACACTGCACATATGATGACACAGCAAGTTTAAACCCACCATGAATGAAACCTGACGAATAAAGAGCACATGCGTCTATTCCACGGGCAGTTTAATAGGTAATAATAAAGGTGTGGTTCAAGGGCAGCGTCATCTGAGTTTATTTATTCAAAAAATTACTAATTAAGGAAAATATGCTTGATATAAACTGACTGTGTAGCAATCAAGTAAATTTAATTTGACAGATTCCATTAAATCGCATATTTTACATTGCACTTGTGCAACAAAATTACACAGAAAATTTACATGTAACTTTTTTTTCCTTTAGTGTAGGAGTCAGTAATGTGTAGGTGACCCAGTACTTTTGTACACATAGTGTTCAGACCTCAGATTACAGACTACAGATTAAAAGGTGGTGCAGCATTGTGTGTTTACAATTCGCAAGTTAGAGAGCCACACTTTTGGGCAGTTCGAAGTCTGATGTAAAATTGTTTTTGTCCAAGACAAACAAATGTAAGTAAAGAGCGACTGAGGTACTTAAATGACCTCCACTCCTTAGTGGTACAAATGTTGAGGGTGATGGATTAGTATTGGTATGTTTATTAAAACTACTCTCCACATATTGACAAAAAAAGAAGGCTTAGAGCACACCACAAAGATCACAAATGAGTATTTTGCACTGCTTTACCTTTAAAGAACGCTATATTCATCTTTAATGATACTCTAGCTGGTACTCTGGAGTCCAAAGACTGAGCTGAGTTAACTTGTGCAATAGGCTGGCAAGCTATACAGGGTATAACATGCATCTTCCCATGACGATTGAGACAAACTCCTGAATTAGTTGTGAAAATGACTGAATTAGCAAACAGTGTATGTTTATTCTACACGTCCATTTCCTCCCACTCGCTCTGTACTGGAGTGTTAAATAATGGCAGAAAATGCCAAAAGCAATATAAAGAATTTAGGCTTACAGACTCATTGCTTTTTTGTTTTTTGTGTGTTTTTAGGGGGTAGCCCTAAATTCAGAAATTACATAGTAGTGATTAGTCATCCAGCGGGCAAACATTGAAATGGCTAATTGAGTTTGATAACAATGAGCATTGAGTGCAGTGAGAGTACAGCTGTACTCACGTGTCCAAACATGTAATCTGAAATACACAGAAACACACCGAGAAGATTATTACACACAATCTGACACACGCAGCGCATGCACAGAGTGTGCCCTGCAAAACATGTGTTCAGTAATTGGATGTCATAATTGTACCCTCTTCTGCCCCAAACCTAAAAGCCACATACACAGTGAAACCACCTCTTTATCCTGCTGTCAAACATGTACTAAAAACCCCTTTTGTTGTCTGTGATTTATGACTCTTCCTAATTACACAAGTTTTTTTTTTTCAAGGACTGGGTAGGAAAGGTAAAGGAAAGCTGGAAAGAGAACAACAAATGGGTGCAGGTGGTTTGATTTCACAATGATCGGAGCTTCGAAACAGGTATGATCAAGACAAAAGATGTTTATCTTGAATCTTCTCTGAATCATGATGTTTGGGATTTAGGAAGTCAACTGATGTATGAATTTGTAAATCCACGTATCTTATTTTTATTTACATTTATTACAGGGTCTCAACTATTTCAGATTTGTATCATTCAGAAGTAAAGACGGGCACAGGCTCAGTCATCATATCATCAAAAGACTCTGAAAATCTGGAGAAATCTCTGTGCGCAAGGGACAATTGTATTACGACACATTTTGACCAAACAGTTCATTCTTCAGTAAATACGTCACAGCCCGCAAACGTACAGAAAACTCAGCATGTGTCATACATATAAAAATAAAGTTCAAAATGAAATCTGCAAAGAGTTATGTGCTACAAGAAAACAAGCACTGGAGCAAAGTTTATCAAACACCACTGCTGAGTGGCACACTTCACTGGAATACACACCAAAGATTTAGAAGGTCAGAGAGGGAGAGATAGCAGAGACACTGAGCAATACTGGAATTCTATTATGCCTTTAGCCAGAGCGGTGGCAGTTTATCACAGCAGTCAGTCCCTATCTGCAAACATCCTTCACTTTCACTTCTTAAGAACACTTAATCAGCTCCCAGCCTGGGCCACTAAATGCAAAGATTCTACAGATTTTACGTTTTAAGTGTTCTTTGCCGAAAATGTCTGCTTTGTGTCTGTTTTGGATTGTTCGAGTGTTTGTAAAAAATAAAATAAAATACAGAAAGAAATTATAGAAAATTTGACGCCCTGAAAAACTCAGGTCAACAAATCTGCAATCAAGCGGTCCAACAAAAACAGGATCTACAAATACAGCCAAGTGCACTGGTCCACATCACTGCTGACCTCCACCCTCTTACGTTTTTCCAGTCCCTCTTATTATCTGCACCGGTCCTTGTCTGGTGCTCTGCTTCACGCATCTCCCTCTCCAACGACTCTGCCAACTTAGGAATGCCATTCTAGCAGTCACTCCATAACTCTTAACTCAGTGTTCCAAGTAATCCCTCTCCTCCGGCTGTTCTGAACCTACTTCCTTCCCCACAGCTGCTGGCTGGCCCAGCTTGCTCTAATAATAGGACAACAATGAACGCCGCACACCCGGACACACAGCATTGCACTACTACTTCAGAGCGGGGGGGTGGGGGGCACTCAACAAAATTTAGTCTAAATTAAGCTCTGAAAAAAAAAGGCAAAATTATTTATGCAAACAAAATAAAAGTAAATGGTTAATATCTATCCTCAAAAGTGTAACTATCTAAAGTGTTGACATTCTGCCCTTATGTAAGTGGATAAAAGACTGAAGCATGTAAACACATGTTGGTGGAAGAATGATGATGAGGCTGCACATTCAAGTAAAGCTACTATCTTACTAGGACACTGTAATCACACAGGAGCTGATAAATGAAGACTACACATGGCTAAAGTAGTTAAACACCACCATGTGCCTTGCCACAAGGTGGTAGTGGAATGAGAATATTCCTCCAGTACAAACACACAGAGACGCATACAGACACATACAGAGGTGGTGTATAAATGTATAATTTATATTACACGGCTCTATCAGGTAAAGCAGCCCCCAAGAGGCGTGCACAAACGCCTAAAGAAAGGGAGCCGTTAATCAGAACAAAGAAAATCTGGAGAAGCTGAGATTTGAACTGATTTTTCCTGTTTTCATCTACTGTCGCCCCACTGCTGGAACCCCAGCTCGCAATCACATGCTACAGGTCCTTTGCAGCAGTACCGCAAAAAAAAAGAAAGCGTAATCTTTCCTTTCCCACCTATATTTTGCTTCTCTCTCTGACAGATCAGTCTGATAATGATCCTTGCCTGACATGTGAAAAGCTTCCCTCCACACACCTCCTTTCCTTCAGCTCCCCCCACTCCAACCCTCCAACCATGCGCCATTCCACCAAGAGAGCAATCCCACACTCACAAAAGTGGTAACTCTACCCCCCTGTTCTTTTTTTATTTCTCCTTTCTAGCACAATTATGAGGCAGTGAAAGGAGAAGAAAAAAGCGTGGCGCTGGTGCTCACCTCAGACAAGGTCCCACAGCCGCTGGGAAAGCAGAAGGAAAATCATCTTCAGTCCACTCGCAAAACCAAGAGCAACAAGTAGTAACTCCAGAGATCCCTCCTCCCCTCTCTCACTCTATACTTCACGCTTCCTTGCTGGGTTTTGTCCGTCTGCTCTGAACTTATTAAGGCTGCAGTACCTGCAGCGGACTGAATAAGTATGTGGCCATGTGTGTGTATGGATGTGTGTATATGCGTGTGTGTGTGTCTGTGTGTGTGTGCATGTATGTGTGTGTCAGGGTGCGAGTGAGAGTGTGTATGGTCTGGTGGACTCCTACAGGGGTATTGACTCTTTCTTAGCAGGGTTCAGGTCCTCCCCCTTCTCTCCCAGACTCATAGAGGGAGGAAAAGAAGCACACACACACACACACACACACACACAAACATAATCACAGGGCAGGAGAGTACTCTTTCTTTTGTCACCTATTCTCACTTTCCTTGAAATATCTGTAACTCCCTGCTCTAAAGCTCCCTTTCATAGGGGAAAGCAAGTGACATGGAAATGTTTAAGTGTGTGCGCACACTGGTGCACAGGGAATGCCGCTGTGCCTCAACACCCGGGGCTGGGAAGGAGGAGGAGGAGGTGGAGTTTAGAGCTCGGAGAGCCAAATTCCTACCCCACCTCCAACCAATCAGAGGCCTTGTTGTGGCTGACCAAAAAACCACGGGGCCAGGCCGGGCCTCACTACCACACTCCAGCTTTAAAGCATTAGCTGAAGTTTGGCTGGGCACTCAGCAAACCTCAGCAAAGGTGTTGCTGATGATGGTGACGATAATGACAACAACACTTTTTACCCTGTCGGATGCACAGGAAAAGTCATATTTTTCCATATTGAAGCATAGTTCAGGCAAGAAATCTGTACATTGCATAAAAGCCACTCCCAACACATATGGCATACATTTACATCTACAAATAAGTCAAATCTGTTTCCTCTCTGCAGGAGATAAACTTTTCAGAAACTAGTCGGCACAGCCAAACTAAACGCAGCACAACTCACTATAAATACGAGAACCCCACTTTGAAAAATTTTCCCTCTCTCTACCCACAACTCCCTCCCTCCTTCCCCACTAAATAACAGCACTCTCATGTTTCTGCTCTTGTGCTTGGACAGGCATTTGTCCATAGAAACAACAGAAGATTCCCCCCACTCCCACTCCCAGCCCCCTCCTTATATTCACACTTCTTCTTCTGGCCACTTTACCTTCTTTCCTCACTCTTCTCTCACCACATCTAGTCACACTAACTAAAGCCTTAGGGGTGTGTAATAAGAAAAAAGAAATCATGTGAGGCTTTCAAAAGCGCCTCTGTGCTGCTGAATGCTGTGCAAAATTTGTGGTTGTGCTCCTTTTTTCTCTTTTTTTGCAGTATCCCAGCAAAATAAACCTATATTTTTGTTTATTTTGTAATGGGAGGTAAAACGATTTGTGCTGAGGATTTCACATATTTGCGGTGACAAGATGTTTCCTCAACTGAATTGCTGTTAAATTAATAGCTAAGCCACCCGGGATTACAGAAACACTTTAAAGTCAACAGGTTAGGATGCAGTGATGACAGACTGCTGCATATTTGCTCCACTAAATGCAGAAAGATGCTGACTGGTCTGGTACACTGGTGCCCGGGCAGTCTGTGACAAATATGACTATTACTTTCACATGTTTCATCTTTCTTAGCCCTCCACAGTGCAACGATAAAACTCTCTAAGACCTCATGTCATTGAGCTCATCTTTGCTGGTACTGAACAAAAGCACGCTGATGAGTTATTTGACACATTTGGCATGTAGCAACTTTTTTTGTTGTTGTTTTTTGCTGCTTAATGAATTCCAAATTTCCAAAGCAGTTTTTGACAATTAGTGGTGCTTTTTATCCATATTGCCCCCACTTTTGCAAGCTACATGCAATGTCTCACAGGCATTTGCAGGTTTTAAGCTTTCAGTATCCAAGAAATTCTAGCTAAAGCTTGCATGTTTAAGTAGAGCATGTTTTGATGAGGTCTAATCTCCCACTCGTCAGGCAACAAACGGGAAAAACCAGGGGGTGAAATGAGAGGGGTGGGGTGGGGGTGAGAGTACAAACGGGAAAGACAGAAACCCAAAGGGTGAAATGACACAGTGAGTACTTTGGTATGTAGGCTATAGAGTTACCCAGGGACAAAAAGTGAAGCACTGAAGTCCACTCCTATTGACAACTTGGACACACCTCTCCTTTTATCTTCCTGTTTGTCTCCCTTTCTGTCTCCTTAATCCCTCAGCCCCTGTCACTCTGTTTATGTTCCCATGTGTGTGTGTGTCTGTCTAGGAACTTGTAAAAAGCTATGGGCATAAACAGTGAAGACCGTGTTTAAACCTGCGTCTTTGTTTAGTCTATGAATAGATTTTTGACATTTTTTTTTTAGCACCACGTGTAAGTTGGGTTCACAGCAGTACAGTGAAAAGCAACAGGGATTATTCTGCTGAAACAGACTGAAGAAAATAGCTGCAACAATGGAGAAAAACAAAATAAAGAGGAGAGATGAGCCTTAAGTATTACTTCTGTCATTGCATATTCCATTCGACGCTCTGGTACTTTAAAAAAAAAAAATGCTGAGGCACAACTTAATGCATAAACAAAACCGACATTACTCTCTTCGGGAAGCTGAGTAAGAGAAAAATTATCACATAAAGCAGTCGGCTTACATCAATTCAAATCAGTTTGCCTGGATTAAGATTGCCTCTCGCCGACAGCGGCACAAAAGAGACAACGTGTGTGTTTTTTTAGCTGGAGGAAGAGCTGGACGTGGGACGGCCAGGAATGCCAATATCTGCCATTTTAGGGACAAAGGCAATTGTGTGGAACACGTGGGGTCAGGCTGCTACCGTGTCCACTGGGCCAGCAAGTGCTTTTTGCAGGAAAATACCAAAGGGAATTCAACTCCTACAAAGGCTTCAACTGGAGCAACTTGTGCACCAGCAGTTAAACATACATACCATATAACATCCAGACCTCACTTTGATTAGTAGCAAAGTCAATCATCTCCCCCCAACTGTTTCTGACACTATTGTTAGCTAGAGCCCAACCGATTTATCGGGAGGCCGATAATAGGTATTTTCTGATTTATCACTATTGACATTTATGACAGAAGATAAATACAAATGAAAAAAGGAGAAAACAGATGGGAAAAGATCCTTCAACAATATTATGAGGGTGTAGATTTTCCACCAGAGGGACAGAAAGTGAAACAACTTCACTGTTGGGCACACAAACACAACAACCAGCTGATCTCAGCAGAATAGGGGAAAATAATAAATAAGAACATACAACAAAGCTTGGAGAGATCATTTTAGGTTTCATATATATCAGCTTTTCAATATCAGCTTTTTAAATAATCTAATATCGGATCGGCACAGGGTTAATAAAGGGTTTTGTGAGTTCCAATAGATTTTCCTGTACAGGCTGTGGTCCGCTGGCCTGGGCTGCTACACTGATATTCACTGTTTTTTGTGGATTTTGAAAACTGCATTCAACAAGGTTTGAGCAGAGAGCTGTATGTTTGATTTCAATTGATGTCTTTTACTCTTGATGTTTACTAACACCACAGCTGGCCTTGCATCTGTCAGAAATCACTGCAAAGCCTAAAACAATAGTTCAAACTGACCAGGTTAGCCTGCAGTACGCTGCCTGGTACATTCAAACAAAATTAGCATACCTAGCATCATTCATTTAGTTATAATTCACTTAGTTTTAGGTTTACAGTTTATAAAATTTTACTCGCTGGGCAGTCCTTACCTTTGAACATAATCTCTCATCTTCCATTCACATCCTCTCTTTCTTATATCTTTCTACATCTCTCGCTGTTTGCATGTTTTTGTTTTCTATCTGAATTTATCTCCCGTTAGCATGTGCTGCTCCTCTTCTGTAGCGCTAGCTAGATGCCAAAGCTTTTGAGACTTCTCTACTATTCAGCTGTGTGCTGTAACTGTAAACAGGCAATGTGATTTTGCAGTACTTTACAGCCAGCACAATAACACTTGAGTTGCTGTTGTGCGTTTCCACCCTTTGTTTTCCTGAAAAAGAAAAATGAATGAAATTCTAAAATCCTCTTTACCGTGTTGTTTCTTCAAACTATCAAAGAAGAGGAGCTGTAAAAACCGAATCAGAACAAATTGAACCTATTGGGTTAGCACTATGAGAAAACCAAAGGCAATTATAGTCTATTACATATTACAAATCATTATTATTATTTGTATACTTTGTTTACATGGTATATTACTATCAAGAAGGCAAATGAGAGCTGTAAGAATCTGAATTTAACTGAACTATAAAAGAAGCTTTACAGATTCATAAAGTTTTTATAACAGAATCTTCAACATCATTATAAAGAGAACCTCATTAACCCTTTGGAATACTTGAGACATTACTAACTGAATTTCCCAAGAACTTATCATATACACTGATTATCTCAGACATTGTTACTGTTGTTACAACGTATCTTTTTTTTAATGTCCCCGTGACTGCTCTTAGATCTTTTACATACAGTTTACAGCCTGTGACACTTCACTTGATTTGAATGTAAAGATAAAAACAAAGGATTTATAGTGAATACCTTAAGTTGTATGTTGCTGCTACTCCAGAGGTCTAATTTTAGGCTCAAATAATCGGATTTTCCCACCAGCACTGGCACTGAAACACGTGCTCCAGTGGATCATGACAAATCTGTAACTGAGTAAACCAAATAAACAATAAGGAAGGATAAACACAAATTAAGATCAATTTACCTGAAAAAATTTGAGAATCCTACTTTGATTATAGGGGGGGTGGGAGGGGAGTTGCCCAAGTGTGCCATTCCTTGTTACTTTAGCAGTTACTGTTCCCGTCACTCAGTCAGTATTTTCCATTTCTCTTTCCTCGGCTCATTCCCTCGCCACTCTCGGCTTCTCTTTTGCTCAGTGTGCTCCATTTACAGAAGATTTACAGAGACATGAAAAGCATACAACCAACATAAATTTGTTGTGAGCATGTAACGCGCTCACGGCTGCACTTGGCTCCGTTCCTGGCCCTTGCAGTCACTTCATCTTAGACACACATCACACACTTCAAAAGCAAAACACGCCACAGATTCGCACACACGTGTACGCACGAACCACACCAACACACTTGTCATCTACACAACACGCTGCAAAGGCATCATCTAGATTTCTACATTAGCGTTCCAATTTTCCCTTCTTTTTTTTTTAACCCTCTGTTGTCTCAGACAAGCTCTGCTTTCCCTCTGGTTGCAGTGCTCTGTTGACTGACAGTATCCCATCAGGGAGGCTTTCTGACAAATGGGGCCAGATGGAGTCGTGCCACTGTTGCTGCTGGCCACAAGACAGCTCTCTGAGGTTATTGCTTAGCTCAGCTTTTACAGTGTTATTTATATACACCATATACACCACCAGACTAGTTTAAGTGTTTGATTAACTTTTCATGTGTGATCTCCTGTGTATAACTCTGAAACGTTTGGTTAACACTTAACCTCTAGTTATATATATATATTCATATATATATATATATGTATATATATTATGCAGCTATTCCTTTACCGCTGTTTACATTCCAAATAAAAGCTTCTTTTCCCTGATGGTCTTTTTAGGAACTTTAGAGGCTCACGGCCCTGACCTTTCCATGTCCATGTAAGACTAGAGCAGGCAAACGTCATTAGGGTGCCCTCGCTCACATTAACCAAATGGAGTGCTTCTAGCGTCCATCTACCACCTGTTGTGTGTAACGTCTTAGAGAAAGCGATCTCAAATTTTAGTTTCTGCTTCAGACAAATGTGGAACTTTTTAACTGGGCCTGTAGCCACCAACAAACACGCCATTTAAGGCCGGGAGATTGCAGAGCATATCTGACGCAGTAATGATTTTGAATCAGCGTACAGATTTTTACTTTGGTGTTACTAATGACATGTAAAATGACTTAAAGAGTCTAAAAACAAGCATGATAGAGAGAAAGCAAATGGGAGGATACAAGTGTTAAAGATCTGCCAAATGGTCCTCTGTGGTTCTATTCTATGAAGAGGCAAACTGTGCACTGCAGCAGAAGAAGAAACAAATGTTTGTGGCATGTCTTCTGCTGAACGTCTTGCTCATGGCATCGCAAATCACACTTTTAAAAAAAGTGTGCATATAAAAGTCATACGGCGGCTATAACGTGTGATTAGTTTGGATTTCACTGTAGTGAAAAAAAATGGAATTGTCTTTTAGGAAAATTATTAGCAGCATCATCTCAAAAAGCACAGAGGACACCTGACTGCTCTGCTCTGTTTGTACAACAGTATTCACATTTACAGCTAGGAAGGCACCGGCCAGTCCAGTACCAGCTCAAACAGCTAGATCTGTTATTGGTGAGTAATGAATAGATTATCCTCAATCTATGGTGCCAATCTATTTATTTACGCTTTGTTTACTAAGTTTACTGAACAAGCAGCCGGTCACCAGAAGTGCATGAGAAAGCCAACAGTAGTGGGTCACTAGTCTGAAGGTATTTCACGTTCTACATTTATGCATATACCGGTATATATTTTTCAAGTTTCCACTAATTTCAGATATAACCACAAACAGTCAGCAAGTGATTTTGATAACCAAACAGCTCCATTCATAGTGTTGCTCCAAGTCTTTCCCTCACTTCCTGTATCTAAGTCTCAGCACTTCACTAACATAATGAGCTGTCCTCAACTTGATTACTGTTATTTTTGCTCCACTCCCTGTGCACATGCAGTGAAACTGAGAGCAGAGGAAAGAAAGGAAGGAGTGCATAAAGACTCCCACTGAGCAGAATTAACACAAATGCAAATAAAACAATTCATTTCTCTATCTTGGTGCTGTGGTTATGCATTATTTTAAAAACAGATTAGCTAAGTTAATGTGTATACTACAATGTATTTGTATTTCACTATCATTGAAGAGGTGGCTAGATCCAAATATCGATAGCACTGAATCCAAAGCTGGTATTGGTATCAGATTGATACTTTGTTTCTATCCTCGATGTTCAATTTGTAACCCACTGAATTGTTTTAAATAAAAACATAGTTTAAAAACGCTCTATGAAAATTAGGCTAAAAGTATCTGTATCAGTATTGGTATCAGATCAATACTGGCCATGTGTTTATTTGGTACCAGATCAATGCCAAATTTTGGAGTATTGCACAGTACTAGTATTTCTGTATTTGGAAAGCAAGATTTAGGCTCTTCCTCTCTTCTCTCTTCCTTACAGTGAGGATTACAGCTTATTCATTTACGATGACAAATCGACAGGTATTGGTATTGGATCTTTTTATTGGTATTTAAACCTAAAATGTTGGAACAGTGTGTCCCCTTTTGCAAGAAATACAGCAAACATGACACTGACTTCTTTCAAAGCACCACCTAGTTAAGTTTTATACAGACAGCTTGAAAAACTTTCAAGCTCAGAAGACTCAGCCTTTTCTTTGGTTTCAAGGTCTTTTGTTGCTCGGTTTTTTCCCTTCTTTTTTTTATGTTGTACTATCCATTATGCAATTATGCAAATACCCACAGCAATCTTCTTGTGTGGCTGCACAGCTACAAATGTGTGTGATGGTTTCTTTTTTCACTTCAGAAACATTCACACTATTCCCCACAGAAAAAGTCAAATATACTATTAAGTGTGGAAGCAGAATCCCATCATAAGCAGTCAATTGAAATGCATTCGTGGAGAATTTTAAATCCAAGTGTGAAATGCAATCAGCTCGAATAGATACAATCTGGATCTGGATGACGCAAGGTCTTAAGTTACAAAGCTATATTCTTTTTTTTTCTTCTTTTTTAAAAAAAAAAAATACATATGTAGTCCAGTACCAATGAGAGGTGGACAACTGTGGCTATATTTGAAGGTAATGCCTGGTTTTCATTTCAAAATAACATCAGAGGCTCTTTAGTTAAGAAACGCCTTTGCCACAACACGCAGCCTGTCATTTGAAAACTGCTCCTGATATTCTTTTCCTTGCCAGCTAATCCAGTGGCAGGTTGAAGAGGTGCTCCTTTGTTTATACTTTGGCTCTTAATGACAGGCTGTCCGATAGATTTGGCTGCCCTAAATTATAGTATGAGGTCATCATGTTAAATTCTCAATATCCAGAAATCAAAGCTGACATTTGTACACAATGTGACATAGTCTTTGTTCTTACCTGAATAGAAGGGTAATGGTATTAAACATTAAAGCCTCTCTTTGTAACTTCACTGGATAATTTGTAACATTTATCATTTGCCATGACAATAAAGGGTAAACCATTTATTATTATACTTGTAAACATAAGGATATAAATATTCTTCTTCTTCTTAATGTTATTATTGTTTAATTATTAATTATTTATTTGCTATTATGATGTAATTTGTATTTTTGTACCATATAGAAATGCGATTTTTTTAATCTTCTAATAATCATTAAGTAATAAAAATTAATAATTTATGTCACAATATTATCATTCCCTACTGGTGGGATGGAATCAGTGAGGCAGAAGTTGGTGGTAAAGAATGCTATTACCTAATATAGGCAGCATAAAAGGGCATACCTAATGGTTGCAAAAAGACTTCTGGTTGTGAAGTGAGCTTCACTGACTCATTGACTCGTATTGTACTCCTTTCACAATGGACACATGTTGACAACTAACTCTCCCTTGAATTGGGAGCGTTAAGGGAGGGGTAAGAAAATGGCTTGAGGCTTCACAACCGAATTTCACAAAAACAGCGGGTGAGATTATGATCTCTACCAGGCCTCGCAGATGAAGCGTGTGAGATACAATGATATTATTTGGCATTACTGCATAAGCATGAGAAACATATAAAGCACAAGGACAACCACAGCAGTCAAAGTTGAGGTTTAGAAAAAACCTAGCTTGTCTCAAGTCTGCTACAACTATGTGAAGCACATGGTTGCAGCAGACGGCTGCCCCTCCCTAAGCCTGGTTCTGCTGGAGGTTTCTTCCCGTTAAAAGTGAGTTTTTCCTTCCCACTGTCTCCAAGTGTTAGCTCATAGGGGGTCGTCTGATTGTTGGGGTTTTTTTTGTATTATTGTCGGGTCTTTACCTTACAATATAAAGCACCTTGAGGTGACTTTGGTTTTGATGTGGTGCTATATGAATACAATTCAGTTGAACTGAATTTAATATGAAGTCACATAAGGTCTGTATAGTGTGGGTAGTGGCATTTCCAGTGATAAAATTCCCCAGAGGATCCCACTTGAAGTGTATCATTTAGTTATATACAATCATCAAGAGCTGAAAAAGAAAATGACAAATTGCAGATGTTTTTCCATAACTGTTGGATTTTTCAATTAGCAACTGTGCTCAAATGAGTTTGCTATATCAGACTCAATTAGTTCACAACAGTAACTGAATTTAAAAGTAGAAGCTGCCATTGGTTTAGTTCAGTGAAACCAAAGAGAAAGTCGATTAAAGTGCAATACCATGATGACTCTAAAGGTGCGAACCCACCACCACCAAAAACACCCGCCAAACCCCAAACTCTCGTCAAGAAAAAATTTACTTCACCGCAGTCATCAACATTTTTCAATTAAATTACCTCCTTTTGATCATTTTCTCCAGTCAGGTTTCAGTCACTAGCTCCACTTTCTCATCATTCACATGAGAAAAATTATGTGACAGCTCTGCAGGTTTACTGCAAGTCCGGTGTTCTGGGACAGCGTTACCCACAACCTTAAATCTGAGTCCTTGAAACTTTGACACAGCCCTTTTGGGAAGTGGGACAGAATGACCGCATATTGTCTTTCCACCAGTTTTTGGCCTTTTTTCAAGATAGTGTCTCATTTATTAAAACCAGATTACAAGTGTTAAGCTGACAGCCCAGTTCCTAAATTTGCTCCTGCTGTACCACCCAGCTCCAGTCTACTAGCGAGGTTTAAGCACATGACAATAGGAGTAAGAATAAATCTTTTATTAAAAGCCAAGCATTTTTAATGACAAAGCCCACAGCACTTTAAACCATAAAACCACAGCTCTGGATGGTATATTTAGAATGTTAGTCAGACTATGGGGTCAAAATGGAAAACAAAGAGAAAGCCCACTGTTTTTCAGGAATATCAAAAAGCTCAGCTGGTCCAGTCTCCCCGTCTAATGTGAGACAGGTTAAAGCTGTATTTTGTCCTCCAGTACATGAGCAGGCGTTCAACCTTTCTCATCTAGGACAAAACATGCAGACCTATTTACATGTCAATGAAGGCCATGGATAAGGACTCTCTCTCTCTTTACTTCCCTTCCTGAGACCTCCACTCCTCACCGCATGCCCCTGCTATAAACTAGCACAGTGCATGTATTTATTTGGATGCCTAAAACGGCAAGGCTGCTTTATACTCATTTGCTTTACATTGTGTTATAATTAAAAGATGTGCCGACCTGATCGGGAGCAGTATTATGACTTAATCCATCATATCATGACAGATAAATGTGTTTTTTGTCTATATTTAAAAAGCTACTCTCCTTTATGACAGCTGCCCTTGGTAGAAGATAAATACACAGGGACACAGGAAAGTGACAGCCCTTTGGCTATGTGCACTTCTGCAGTGCTGGCATGTCACAGGATGGATACATAGACTTACTTTCAACATGACCGATATATAAGGCACCTGAAAAGAAATAAGTATATACTGACTTCAGTATAAGCTGGTGGCAGAGACAAAGCAACGACATGGAAACTCTGGGGAGCATCTGCTGAGAGTGAGAGTGGTTTCTTTAGTGCTGAAAAGGTCAAAAACTTTACTGGGGTAAATTTAAGCACGGGATGAAACTACAAATATGAAATCCATGGAAAAAAAAGAGTTGCATTTTTTCATATATATGTATATAACAGTAATAGGTCTGACTATTGATCTCTTTTTATTAGCTTGTCTGGTAGCAGTCCCACTTCCACCCAGTGCTATTTCATAAAGTAATACATAGCATCAGCATTTCTCTGCTTTCTGCCAACAGAAATGGGAAACAGGTAGATTCAGTCACAGATCAGTCCCATAACAATCAGCCAGTTGCAGACAAGGACTCTACATCTACTTTAAATGTAAAATACGTAATGCAGTGGGTACAACATGTAAATAATAAGCTTATACTGTATAAATACACTACTCTTAGACTTGTTGTGTGCGTGAAAGTGTGTGTGCATGACAGATGAACTGAAGCCTGCAAACCTCGGGAAGTGTGAATTCTTCCTGTAGCTTGCAAGCCTGAAGTGAGAATGTAATTGGACGATATCAGATTATTGCCTTTCCTACACCAACTTTTCCTTGTATATTAAACCTTTTGAAAGGAATGTGAGGAGAGTGCGGTTGAGAGGAGACAGTTGATGTTAGAGCAATGAAGCTGGCGTTTTATCTCAAGATAGAGCTCAGTGTTCGCGCTTATTTCGGTTCAACTTTTACCAGAGGTTTTGCGTCTCAAGGGATGGATGAAAATGCCAAAGTTTCATCTAACGGTTTTCTTTCCCCCTTTTCTTTGTCTTTTCCTTCTCTGTCGTGGCAGACAGCCCAGTGCATAAAGCATTGTGGCTTAGATGCTGGCAAAGGGAAACTATGGTCTCTTGGAAATATGCTCTCTGTTGACTCATTCTGTTAACCGCATTCTTCATCAGCAGCACAGCAGAGTCCTTCCCCGTTGGTCATGAAGACAAAACATCGTCTTTTCTGGCCCAGTTAATAACACACCAATTTTTTTCCTTCTCCCTTTTCTTTTTAACTATCTAGTTTAGGCTCTAACATTTTGGAGTGGTGGAAGAAAAGGCAGTGGAAAATGAGGGGGAAGAGAGAGAAAGAGTGGCCTACAGTGCCGTTTCGATCCCCCTGGATTTATTTGTGTACATAACTCTTTCTCTTTCTGCCCCCCCTTCTCTTTCCCTCTGTCTCCTGCTTTCATTTGTTCCTGCTGCTCTGTGTTTTTAACACAAACACCCACATGGTACAACCACTATACAGCCTTCAAATATTCAGATTGAAATATCTCGGTGCATTTGAGATAAAAAAAAAAAAACACCAAAAAAAATTAACTGGTCCACCCACGGACCTCACATATTCCACGTTTAATTATTCTATTCAAAGACCGAGAAGAGAGCTTCCAGCTGCATGAAGCTCATACCAAAATGCAGTCAACAACTGAAGGCAAATCCCAGAGAGAATCAGCACAGCACAGAGGTTTGAACTTGCTCACATACAACAAAGCCAAAAGCAAATCCTGCTGAGACAAGTAGCGTCTTTAGCAGGCAGCCCATTTCATCACATTGCTATGTAACGCCCTTCACCCCTTAACCCCCTCACTCAGAAGAATAGACTGGAGTCCCATTCATCACTGACCACTGAGGCCCTAGTCAACAGCTCAAGAGCCAAGCGAAAAGCCTAGTCATAACAGAAAGCTGACAGGAAAAGCAAGTGACCGAACTCTCTTTTACATATGTGCCTCAACTTTCTTTCTTTTTTCCACTTAAAGTATCACTTCCATCATTTCTCATCTTTTTTCCTCCCACTTACCATCCTGTGCCTCTGGATGATTGCTGGTGTCAGTGTCCATGTTAAATTCACAGAGCGATGAGCGCTCGGATCAACACACCCATATCCTGAGGCAAAGTTTACTCGATAACTCCGCTGCAACCGCTGGAACTACAACTGCAAGTCCTGTTTTATCTCCTCTGCCAGTGCCGTCTCTGCTCTGCCGTTCCCCCCCCCCCCCCCCAATTCGGAGGTGCTGCCGCTGGTATGGCCCCTGCAGCCTGCCAGCTCAGCTCAGGCTTCCACCGCTGTGTTACATCTGTCTGACTGAGCAACCTCTCTGGAGCGCAGGCAGAGAGAGAGCACAGAATGGGAGGGAGGAGAGAAAGAAGCAGTTTCCACACAGAGAGAGAGAGAGAGAGATACGGGTGGAGGGAGTGTTGGTAGTGTTTCCACTTTGATCAATATTACACTTTATATGTATTTTCTCTCATCATTAAAAAAGTAACAAGAAGTTTGTAATATCAGTTTTGGAAAAAAGTACTTGCTTATAACTCTGGAGTTATGAGTGGGCGCAAAACAGCACATTTAAGTTCAGAGTTCCTGCACCATTTAAAAAAGTCATACTGAATGTTTTTAAACGTTGCTTTAAGACCTACAAACATTCAAATTCCAATAAAATCAAGAAGTGTCAGAACTATGTGTAATATTATTGCCTCTACATAACTACCAATCTCCTTCTTTCCACACATGACAGTAAAATTATAAAAATGTTTGTATGATCAGTGGTTTTAAAGATGTTTGCTCATTAGGGGTTTTTCAACCTAAAGTTGAATTTTGCATTTGTAAAACTCCTTATATATTTAATATTACAACCTCAACTTGGCAAGTGTATTTTATTTGAATAGGAACCAAATTCAGTTTTCACCGTTTTACATATTTAATCCTATTGCTGTTCTGTTTAGTTTGATTAAATCTACTTTACATCATCATAATGAATTTTCTTAATGATCTACACATATCGCACTTGAGCCACCTCTCTCATGTTCGGTGTCACGTCTTTGATGGATTTGTCCTAGTTCTTAAGGACTTTCAGATGCTGTTCATCTCCTGTAGATAGATTTTTAAGTCTGCCACTTCCTCTCTTGCCCTCTAGTTGTCCAGCTTCTTCAATTTTTTAAGAACTCACTGCACACCATGCTGAGATATGCCATATTTTTGCACAAACAACAGCTGTTTGAGAATCATCCATCTATCTGTCCATCCATCCTCTTCTGTTAATCCAAATCAGGGTCACGGGGGTGTGTGGAGCATAACCCAGCTACCATAGAGTGAGAGGCGGGGTACACTTTGGACAGGCTGATTGGTCAAGACCACTTTAAAAAGAAATTACAAGAAAGTCTTGATCCAAAAAAAAAAAAAAAACCATAAAGAAATTTGAGGTGGGTGAGGGTTGTGGTTGTAATGAGTAGTTATTTGGGTTACTGTTGTCTTCCTTTCAGGTTGAACCAGTTTGGCAACTGTCAGCTGACCTCTGGAATCAACAAGGCAAATTCTGTGCTCACTGGATATTTTCTCTTTTCCGGACCATTCTCTGCACACACTAGCTATGCTTTCAGTAGATCATCAGTTTCTGAAATACTCAGACCAGCCCGTCAGGCACCAACAAGCGTGGCAGATTCAAAGTCACTTAAATCACCTTATTTTTCATTATGATGCTCGAGTTGCAATTCAGCAGTTTGTGTTGACCATGTCTACATGCCTAAATGCACTGAGTTGCTGGCATGCAATTGGCTGGTTTTATATTTGCATTTCAAAGCAGATGAACAGATGTACAAAGTGGCCGTTGAGTGTACATGAACCTATTTCTATTGCAGAAATAGGTTAGTGTACAGCAACAGGATGAGTCAGCACCTACACTGCAATCGTTTCTGTTCAATCCTTTCAGCATAGCAATTCAACCAAATGGAGCCATTAATCTCTATACATACAGCACTTGAGTTTATCTAGTTTATATAGCTATGGGTTAAGAAAATATATAGAAAGATATAGCTGATCTAAAATAAGATGAGCTATATCTCCACAATATTTCAGATGGTTTTTATTTTAAGGCAAAATAATCAAATACCAATCAGCCCAATGTCAAGTGGCACAATGTGAAGAACACTGTCACTTTTAGTTAATAGTAGCTAATTGTAATTAGACACTCTGTGAAGAAAAATGACTTGAGGGACTTAGAACACATGTGATTCAGTATTTGGGCTGTAAGGCTTGTATAAATCATTCAGCAGCCTTTGGTCAGTTATGTGGTTCTACTTAATCCTATCTAAATGTTACAGCTTACAGCAAGAAAAAAGGAGGAAAATAGGGCAGCATGTGCCCAAGAACCAAAAGTTGAGAACTCTTCTGAGGCTAAAACTTTCACCTCTATGAAATTAAGCTCAGTTGTTCTGGTGGGAGCATAAGAAGGCTCTCGCTCTTATGGGTGTTTGTGCAGAAAACTCGACGAGTTCAAAAGAATAGAGGCGGCAGCCACTCGCTATTCAGTCTGAGGATGAGATGAGACCGCTCTCTGATTTGTGTTAGATTCCTATTCATCAAAGTGAAGTTTTTATTCATCACACTGCTTGTTTAGAGCTCGTGTCACACAAGGACAAGAGAGGTAGGGACCTATGCCAATGAATAATTTAGCAAAAAATAGACGGTGAGAGTGTTTGTAGTGTTGTGATGTGGATCAAGATTAGAAAATGCTACAGGTGCAAAACACACACACACACACACACACACACACACACACACACACACACACACACACACACACACACACACAAAATCCAGCTTTAAAGGTTACACACTGATTAAAGCACATACAGGGAGTGCAGAATTATTAGGCAAATGAGTATTTTGTCCACATCATCCTCTTCATGCATGTTGTCTTACTCCAAGCTGTATAGGCTCGAAAGCCTACTACCAATTAAGCATATTAGGTGATGTGCATCTCTGTAATGAGAAGGGGTGTGGTCTAATGACATCAACACCCTATATCAGGTGTGCATAATTATTAGGCAACGTCCTTTCCTTTGGCAAAATGGGTCAAAAGAAGGACCCACCCCATGCAGAAGACTGTGACAGCACTGAGCAGCTCCTTCAGTGGGAGACTGCGGCACCCACGGTGTGGGACGGAGAGATTTCGCAGGTCTTTCCTCCCCACTGCTGTCAGACTCCATAATAAAGACTTTAACTGATCAAACACACACATCCATACATATGCAATAATACTAAGTGCAATAATCCTTTCTGTCATCGTTGTATTTTTACTCAGCTGTATATAGTATTTGTATTTGTATTCTATTTTTATCTTATTGTATATTTATTTTATTTTATTCTACTGTATATAGTATTTTATTTTATTCTATTCTGTACAGTTGTGTACTGTATTTATTCTTATTGTATTCTAATTTTTGCCTCATAACTTTTGCACTGTCCACTTCCTGCTGTGACAAAACAAATTTCCCACGTGTGGGACTAATAAAGGTTATCTTATCTTATCTTATCTTATCTTATCTTGACAGGCTCAGAAAAGTCAAAAATAGTGAGATATCTTGCAGAGGGATGCAGCAGTCTCAAAATTGCAAAGCTTCTGAAGCGTGATCATCGAACAATCAAGCGTTTCATTCAAAATAGTCAACAGGGTCGCAAGAAGCGTGTGGAAAAACCAAGGCGCCAAATAACTGCCCATGAACTGAGGAAAGTCAAGCGTGCAGCTGCCAAGATGCCACTTGCCACCAGTTTGGCCATATTTCAGAGCTGCAACATCACTGGAGTGCCCAAAAGCACAAGGTGTGCAATACTCAGAGACATGGCCAAGGTAAGAAAGGCTGAAAGACGACCACCACTGAACAAGACACACAAGCTGAAACGTCAAGACTGGGCCAAGAAATATCTCAAGACTGATTTTTCTAAGGTTTTATGGACTGGTGAAATGAGAGTGAGTCTTGATGGGCCAGATGGATGGGCCCGTGGCTGGATTGGTAAAGGGCAGAGAGCTCCAGTCCGACTCAGACGCCAGCAAGGTGGAGGTGGAGTACTGGTTTGGGCTGGTATCATCAAAGATGAGCTTGTGGGGCCTTTTCGGGTTGAGGATGGAGTCAAGCTCAACTCCCAGTCCTACTGCCAGTTTCTGGAAGACACCTTCTTCAAGCAGTGGTACAGGAAGAAGTCTGCATCCTTCAAGAAAAACATGATTTTCATGCAGGACAATGCTCCATCACACGCGTCCAAGTACTCCACAGCGTGGCTGGCAAGAAAGGGTATAAAAGAAGAAAAACTAATGACATGGCCACCTTGTTCACCTGATCTGAACCCCATTGAGAACCTGTGGTCCATCATCAAATGTGAGATTTACAAGGAGGGAAAACAGTACACCTCTCTGAACAGTGTCTGGGAGGCTGTGGTTGCTGCTGCATGCAATGTTGATGGTGAACAGATCAAAACACTGACAGAATCCATGGATGGCAGGCTTTTGAGTGTCCTTGCAAAGAAAGGTGGCTATATTGGTCGCTGATTTGTTTTTGTTTTGTTTTTGAATGTCAGAAATGTATATTTGTGAAAGTGGAGATGTTATATTGGTTTCACTGGTAAAAATAAATAATTGAAATGGGTATATATTTGTTTTTTGTTAAGTTGCCTAATAATTATGCACAGTAATAGTCACCTGCACACACAGATATCCCCCTAAAATAGCTAAAACTAAAAACAAACTAGAAACTACTTCCAAAAACATTCAGCTTTGATATTAATGAGTTTTTTGGGTTCATTGAGAACATGGTTGTTGTTCAATAATAACATTATTCCTCAAAAATACAACTTGCCTAATAATTCTGCACTCCCTGTATTACTACTTGCTTTAGGAATACATTTAGAAACCCTTGTGTCAGTTTAGGTTTTTGAAGTGATCAGTTTATTTTTTCTTTTTGCTCCTGTACCAGTGAACAAGAGTCATTTACTATTAGTTTTCACTTAGTTTTGAAGACCATCATGTTTCTGCTGCAAATCTGCACTCGATAAGGTAACATAAGTTTTTTTTTATCATGACTCGTTGGACTTAGATTGAAAGACTTAGATCGGTTTTGCAGTAGTAGCCATTTAATGGGTTATGAAAATTATGCTGTCGATCTAAAATGTAAATTGCAGTTGATTGCCAGTACAATTACTCTCTGCATTTAACCAATTCACTCAGAGAAGCAGTGGGCAGGCACCAATTCAGCGCCCGGGGAGCAGTGTGTAGGGACGGTACTTTGCTCAGGAGTACCTCATGGTAGCCTTTCGATGGATTTATTTTTAATACTATGCTCTGTTTCATTAGTATTAATAATCTAATAATGGCATTTTTTTAATAAGAGCAGACATAATGACACATTGTGTATATCTGTTCCCTTTCACTCAATTAAGACATACAACATACCATATAGGATATCATGGACACGGATACTATATGCTCTATATGCTCTCATGCCTCTACTTCAGGGAAGAGAGGTTATAACTGTTCATTTCAACTTTTATAGTAACAAAATGAGTTGCAAGAGGGCTTGTTGACAAAGTAGACACACAAATGCTACATAGCCCTGCAGATGACAGGGCACATGTCCGACTTGGAAAAGATGCTGGCCAAAAGACAAGTGGCCCTGGTAGCTAATGGATTTTCAAGAGCAATAGATTAGTTGAGCGTGGCCGAATATAGTAATCACATCTATGCTCTAAATCTAGTCAAACAAGATTATGACAAGAAAAGGAGGACAATGCTAGTCATTTATTTTGGTGTAAATGTT
The DNA here is from genome assembly GCF_963969265.1 of Rhamphochromis sp. 'chilingali'. Classification (NCBI taxonomy): domain Eukaryota; kingdom Metazoa; phylum Chordata; class Actinopteri; order Cichliformes; family Cichlidae; genus Rhamphochromis; species Rhamphochromis sp. 'chilingali'. The sequence continues at coordinate 16,917,682 of NC_137930.1, forward strand.
TTGGCTAACGTATTAATGCCACGCCATTACCAATCTATATTTAAATTATACACTTACACCAGGGGTGTCCAACTCCAGGCCTCAAGGACCGGTGTCCTGCAGGTTTTAGATAGCATCCTGGGTCAACACACCTGAATCAAATGATTAGTTCATTACCAGGCCTCTGGACAACCTCAAGACATGTTGAGGAGGTCATTTAGCCTTTTAAGGACACATCTTGATACCCTTGAAGCCTGGAGTTGGATACCCCTAGTTTACACTCTTAATATTAACTCGCAAGCTACAAAAAGTCAGGCGCTCACATTTACGCAGATCAACAACATGCAATAATAACTTTATTGTATATTAAGTCAGTACTGGTAATGACATGTACATAACTATTTCTACTGCTAGAAAGAGCATCTGGAGTCTTATTAAAGACTTTACAATAAGTCTAATAAGTGATATCCACTAATCATCAGAGGAATCACTTAAACTTAAATCAAATATGTAAAAACTACAAAACACTTGACAGCATATAAACAAAAAAAATATTGGCTATGCCATTGTTTCAGCTAGCATGGTGTTGTGGTTTGTGCTCACAGTTGGAAACTGCTCACTTTCTGTGTGGAGTTTGCAAGTCATGCCTGCTTAAGCTCTCTGCTGTACAATCCAAACACATGCATGTTAGGTTAACTGATGACTCTAAATTGACTATAGGTGTGAATAATTGTGTAAGGTGTAACTGGCCTCTGTGACAGCGAGGATAGGCTCCAGTCTGCATTCAAAATGGATAGATCCAACTGTATCAAGTTATCTTTACAGTCAAATTGTGTGTATTATGGCAATTCTATTAAAGAATAACAAGATGAATTTGCCTACATACTCAAGGTAAAAGAAGACTATAAAGAATGAGGCTACATCTTAACTTCTGATATAATAACTGCTGCATTAATATAGTATTAATGTATTGTAATGTATTCTACCTAACACTCAGAATAGATTATGGTGACTATGGAAATGCGAATCAGCAGTTCTGAAACTGTGTTACATAATCATCATGGAAAATGTTTGTGATTGTCACTGGCAAAGTTGCAAAGGTACCCTGTAACTATGGGAGAAGTCGACAGACTATTTATTCGTTTAGCCTCCATCTCTTCCCAAACAAAATCAACCTAATCACAGAGATGCCGTGTAATCAAGTGTCTTCTGCTGATTTCCCATTTTCATGTCATCGCTCGAATCAATCGGAATGGATGGCAAAAAAATGGGAAACACATGTTGCAGAAGAAAATATTATATGTGTATGGCATTCTGGGCTGTCAGCTCATTTAGAATGAATGTGGCCGTAACATTGAGACAGACAGAAAGACCTTTCTGCTTGTCACATTATCTAGCTCTCATTATTCTAACAATAATGCGGCCTTACTTTGGCGGTAAAGTAAACGATATGAGTCAATAACAGAATGCAAGAAGGAAGAAAAATGTCAAATATTTAAGACATTTTAGCTGAGAATACAAAATAAATGAAAACATTTGTAATTCATGCTTTTTTTTGTACTTTTTTAAAGTTGTTTCCACTAGTGATGGTTTAACAGTGCAGTCGTTTCTATGACCCCTAACAAAAATAAGCATAAGCTTATATTTAGCACACTAATTGGGTTCAATCTATATGTACCAGCTATATGTATCAGCTCACAAGCTGACAGACAGCAGCCACATTTATTCCAAATAAGCAGAAATACACACTCACTCACAAACATAGAAATAGACTCTCTCAAAAACCTCACGGCAAGAAAAACTACCCAGATTTTTGTTTGTGACTCAGTGCTTAGAAGAAATGCTGCTACAAATAAAAGCAAGTGCATGCTGAAAGAAACAGTGCTCTCATAGTAGCTGCGGTAAAAAAAGAAGATGGAAATAAACAAGGTAATATTCACCAAAACAAAATGTAATGTAAATAGAATAATCTCTTCAGAGGAAAAACAAAGGTCCGCAATAGATACGGAGACAAGCTTCAGGTGTTTAGGGTGTACATTTGATGCAGTCCCACTATAAAAAGTAAAGAATGTGAGCAATACTACTCGAACAACACAACACACATGTGAGAGCACAGTTACTACAGGCAAACAGTTGCAGGTTTCCTATCAGCCAAGTGGAGATATTGGCAAATTTCCAAACAAATCCATAAAAGCTGATAAAACAAGTAAACCAGAGCCACTCACTACTAAAATGACAACATGTTGACTCATCTGCACTCATCTGCAGCCCACCCTTGCCCATGTAAAACTGACTTAGTCTGGGAAAGTAGAGTTAGATGTTAAAATGAGCTAAATGGCGCCCTCTGATGGTGATGGTTGGTTAAAGCTGCAAATTCCACTCCAAATCAACCAAGCCTTAAACACCAGCCAGATTTACTAAACAGGGTGCACCAGCGTGTGAGTGCAATCTGCAAAAGTTTTTTTCAAAGTTTTTTTTAAAACGTGTATTTCAGTAATAAGTGTAATAAATAAATAAATAATAAAATCAGTTCACCTTCAAGAAGGGAACTCTCAAAAATGCATATGCAACAGTCTCTTGAGGTCTCATCCCTTGCTCACAATCTTGTAACTGTGATGTCGTTGTAAATACTTGTAAAAATACACATCTCTAAATCTTTCCCTAAAACTAAAACAGATAGACTAAAACAGATAAACTAAAAACTTGAGCATAAAGCATGTGCAGCAATCATGGAGTCGGAGCTTGTCATCCAAAAGCACCATAGCAGAGCTGGCTCCACACCGGCACAGCATCGGTTGGAAAGCTGATAGTGGCGTCTCATTTGGACTGATCGCAACACAACCACAGACTCTGACAGCTTTCAGTGACACGACTGTCTACACATGTACCTTTAAAAAAGAATTCAACACACTATTATCACATTGTCATAAAAGCAAGAGGAAAAAGTCCAGTGTAACTGCAGCACTTGGAAAGAATTTTTCCCTATCTCTCTTAGCCGTTAACATGAGACGGCACAAGTGCAGAGAAGTGCTACAAAGCAGCAAGCTCTCCATCTAGTGGATATACAGTGGAAGAAAAGAATTTTCTAAGTCTCACCCAGGCATGTAAGCAGCACAAGACCCAGTTGCCTCATTTAGTTATGCGACTGTTTATATCACAAAGAAAGCACTTCTCAAGATAAGTTGAGCACCAAAATTCTGCAGCTTTGGAGACAGAGGACTGAATCTAAATAAAAAAAACCTCATCAAAAGTCTCTATTCTTAACATATTAACAGAATTATCAATCACTCTACTTTAAGTGAATGCCTTTTAGAAAGCAACAGGAGTATTACTAATAAGTGCATGTTTATGAAAGCATATGTGTGTATCCTCGGGCAACTCACCGCTCTCGGTGGACAGCTGGCTGTGGAATTCTGGAAACTGTGTTTCCACCGGGACGCTGATGGTGCGACGCAGGAGATGTCCCCTGGATGACGCAGAGCGCCTCTGCTGCAAAAACAAGAAATGCATCTAGCTGAGAATAAGAGTGATTCAAGGGGACACAGAGGCAGAGCAAATAATTCAAGACAGATACAATCCTCAATAAATTCAAGTGAAAAAAAATCAATAAAATAAAAAGCGCAAAGTAGATAACACAGAAGAATGGTTAAATAAATGGTGGTGTTAAAAAACAAAACCAAAAAACTAATGAATTACACAGACAGGCGTCACTGAGTCTCCTTATCTGTTGTTGTGGATATTCTGGTCACCATCTTTAATGTCGTGCTAAGTCATCAGCACACAATAGCTGTAGCAGTCCTGATAAATTAGAAGTCATTGACTAAAACAGAGCAGGCATTAGTGGCACATCAGTCAGTGTCTGATCATATCATCCGACTGCTTGCATACCAAATGTTTGGCTCCAAACAATTAGTCAGACAAAGGAAGAAAAGAATGGTTGCGGTGAGAAAAGTGGTGAGCTGTGGGAAGAAAAAGAAAACAAGAGAGACAGAAAGGACCTGTTGTCCTCGAAGTGGAGTGATAATAGCTTATCGAACATCCTCACACCTCTCAACTCAATGCAGCACCCTGTCTGTCTGCTTTTCTGTTCCCGTGTTTCATGTCCATCTGTTTATCTCTCTTTCTCTCTCCGAGTTCCTCTCTGAGTCTCTCCCTCTCTTTGCCTCGTGGGACTCGAGTTTTAAGGACAGCTCGAACTGACAGCATCAGTGATAGTGTCTGGTGGCAATAATGACTTTGCAATATTGGCTGTAACTTGAAGCACGTTTCTCTGACACAGTCTGCAGTCTTACTTGTGCTACAGTACTGCAGATTCTAGAACACCGGTTTTAAGCAGCGACTGGAGTAAAATCTGCGGCTTTGTTGTGATAATCAATTATTTAAATCATCTTAATCACCCTCTCATCAAGCTATTAATTTTTCAAGCTCAGTGACAGTGTAATAATTTATCTGAAGAGTGAGTGTACTCTGCATTCGGATGCCTAAAATATTGAAAGACTAGAGATGCGATTTTACATAACCTGTGCTTCCTTTGCTCTACTAAGGTCTTAACCTGAAACGCACTCTCCCAATTGAGGTATTTTTTCCCCCAGTCAATTGAGTAAATTCAATTACAGATCTAGCTTAAAAGGCTTAAAAGCATAAAAGGTCACCTGATTAAACAGGGAAATCAGTGTAAGAAATGCTAATAAAGCACTGCGAGCACTAATTTGGTTACAGCCGTAACCCCCCCCCCCCTCCCCCCCTGACAAAACCATGCTAACTTGTTGAATTTGTGTCGTGGGCTTTTTTTAAAACTATTTTTTATACCAGTATAAAAGTTCTCATTGTTATTAATTGAGAACCCCTTTTATGGGCAGTACTGTGCAGCTTAGAATTATACACTCACAGCCACTTCTATAGGTACACCTGTTTGATCGCTTGGTAATGCAAATGTCTAATTGACCAGTTACATGCATTTAGGCAGCAACTCTGTGGATTTAGGTATGTAGACACGGTCAAGGCAACCTGCTGAAGTTTAAACTGATGATCAGAATGGGGAAGAAAAGTGACCGAATGTGGCGTGAATGTTGGTGCCAGATAGGATGGTCTGAGTATTTGACAAACTGCTTATCTGCTGGTATTTTCCCACACAACCATCTCTAGAGTTCATAGGGAATAGTCCAGAAAAGACTATGTCCAGTAAGCAGCAGTTCTCTGGCTGGAAATGTCGTGTTGGTGCCAGAGGAGAATGGCAAGATTCCTTTAAGCTGATAGAATGGCAACAGTTAATTCAAATAACCACTCTCTACAACAAAGGTATGCAGAAGAGCATCTCTGAATACGCTTCTGCTGCAGAAGACCACACTGGGTGCAATTCCTGTGAAATGGAGAGAAATGGAAAGCATCACAGCTGTACTATTACTGACCGTGCCCATGTCTTTATGAGCACGGTGCAATCATTGTGCAGATTTAGTGTAATGACTGAGTGGATCACAGTGTGCTCTATAGACCCAAGGAAGGCTTCACAACAAGCTTGGATAGTATAGACTGTAGAAAACCTTCAGATATCACATCTTCATTTCAGTTTTATCACCTACAGTTCGCAGTGCAGCCCTCAAAAATTTTAAACGCCTGACAAATTTAAGACTGGTATCCACTCAGCTTTGCCTCTTTTTGCCTGCTGTTTGTTTCTAATTTGTCATGTGTTAAGGAAGAAACAAATTGGCTTTACAAATCACAAAGGACTTGCATGGATTACGCGAGCATCGGCTGTCGTCACGCTATGTTTTTCACATCTTTCTCTTAACGGTTTGCAACGCACAAATAAGGAAGAGGAACAGGCGTAAAAAGACAGGACTGATGAAAGCAGAGATTAAGTGAACCGAACAAGACAGAAAAACAGAATACGACAAAAGATGAAACGAAAAGTCAGAAACAAAAACAATAAAGAAAAGCGAGTATTTACCAAAAGCCCTACAGCAAACATCATCACAGCAAAGAAAGCAATCAAAACTTTTGTTCAAAGACTGAGTCTCGCTGTACTTCTACGCATTGATTACTTTTTTTCTTTTCACTTCCACATTTTTTTTCCACTTTGGTAGCAAAGCTAAAGGATGAACACAGAAAAATTATACAGCACAATTACAGCTTAAGACTTAATTTACTTTAAAAAAAAGACAAGCCCACAATAAATGGAGCTGTAAACCTTTTACTGAGGTTGAAGTCATGTTTTCTTCTAATCTTCTTATGTCACTTTTTATTTTTGAACACGGAGAATGAAGAAACTGGATAGTTTTTTTTCATTCCTTCAATTTGAATTGCTTTGTTTTTCCACTTGCTCACCTCTGACTGAGCTTCAGTATCAGGGCACACATCACGATTGTAGGCCTGACCAGCTAAATACCATGCTGGACCATGCTGGTCTGAGCTGAACGTATATGTAACCCTGTATGCCCAAAGAACATCATGCAGTGCTTCTTTTGTTCATATAAAATATAAAAATGTTAAGTATTTCAACTGATAATATATTGAATACATTATCAAGTTAGATTTAGCTTTTAGCCAAATTTACATTGCTGATGTTGATTTGCTAACAATAGTTTTTAGTAGCATAATGCTTGGCTAAAGCTAACTGAATGCAACAAAGAATAAAAAGCACACACACACACACACACACACACACACACACACACACACACACACACACACACACACACACACACACACACACAAAACAGAGCAAAGGCTCATAAAAAATACCAAAAACTTACAAAATACAGGTGAAGTGTTTGTGGGGTGACAACAACGTGACAGTAGAGCTGCTAAAGTGACAAGCTAATATTAAACGGCTAATAGCAAACATGTACCTTTCTCTCTCTGTGCAATCATTTGCACATTTTTATTTCTGTCACCTCCATAGTTATCATTCCACATTATCTTTTCGCCAAATACACTTGCGTGGTGTTTTATGAGATTTTGTTTTATTCAACGTCTTTTGTATTTATTTATTTTTTGCTTTTGTAGCATTTACATTTTTTTCTATTTGCTGTTGTTTTCTTAAGTTGCAGCATGTTTGACCTTTCAGGGCCACCATAGTGGCCAAAAGACAAATAGGACATCCACAGTCTGAACAAACCACCATATCAATGTTGAAAAACAGAGGCCTGAAACAATGTTGATGAATGCTATGAAAAGTAATTAATATGTGGACAGAACCTGCTTGTTGTATATCTATCACATTTAGCAGACACATTATATGGGCTACGCCTTCTAATTTTTGAATTCAAGTGCTCAGTCCCATTGACGCAGGTGACTAAAAATCAAGCATCGAGCTATGCAGTCTGCTTTTACAAACATTTGTAAAAGAACAGGTCATTCTGTTTAGGTGTGGCACTATAATAGGATACTCCGCGATCAGCTGTAAGCAGTATTATTGCAATGTATAAATGTTTAACAACCACAGAAACTCCATAAAGTTACAGAGTGTGGGTTAGCAAATGCTCAGGAGCATAGTGCTTTTAAGTCCCAGATGCTCTGCTGACTTAGCAGCTGCAGTTCCAGTTTTCTCTGGCATTAACATCAGCATGAATAGTAGTGTGCCAAGAGCTTCGTAGCCTGGGTTTCCATGACAGAGCATCTCCTCTAAGTGCAATATGTAGTCCAGTACATTTGTGTGTAGAGTGTCAATAATAACAGACTGAACTGCTTTTTTTTTTCTTGCTTTCCAGTTCTTTCCAGATCTATCAACATCATTACATGCATCTGCACATAAACATCATAAAATACTCATACAAAGAGCAATCTCTACAGGAATGCATGCTAAATGAGCATTAATTAAGCTATTGTCTTCTTGTTATTTAGTCAAACCACTCACTTTGTGACTAAGTATAATCCTCACCTCAGAAGAAAATGTTACTAAAATAGTTGCCATTACATAAATGTCCATTAAGTGTATATAATGGTTTGACCCTGAATTTATGATTGCTTGTTCACTAGAGGTGAGCTTGTTTAGCTGTCAGAGCCAGGTCATCACAACGTTACGGGTTGCTGACATGACAGAAATCCAGCCGTGCTAAGAGATAACCTTTTCAAGGCTGGGTCTCTAGATGGATGCATTTAAAAGCTGTTGTCCTTTTGTTGTTGAGAAACAAAAAGCACTGTGGAGGAAAGACTGCCAGTGGGTCGATTGAAATTACTCCTCCCTGCAATTATTGCTCTGTTTCAGTGTGGCATAGCCGGGTAATTGCATACAAAGAAACACTGAAGCCATGCTGTTCTTCCCAGTTTCGGTAGCCACACTGTTATATTAAAAGGTTTGGTAAATCCAATAGCCATGCCTTGTTTTTGTGCGTTTGGCCATCACTATTTTAAAAGTTAATGCAAAGGTTCCTGTAGTCCCTTCGATAGGGGATGTTGCAGGCTGCTGCTGCTGGCTCTTAGATCAAAACATCTGTTGAAACTGAAACATGAGCTGCCTGGCAACATTATCCCTAAGACACCACTGCAGTAAAAGACAGCTCTATGAGGACAAAGGAGATGTTCTGAGCATCCTGTATATTCAATTACTTTTTCAGAAGTCCCAGTTTGAGTAATTTATTCCAGTATTTATTCATTTAAAAGGGGTCTTATATAATGTGATTTTTTTGTGCCATTCATTGCAGGCTTGAATCAGCCTCAGCCTCAACTGTAATCATCATATCATTTTATCTATAGCTGCTTTATACAGAAAGTGAGCCGAGCCGCACTGTGGCTCAATCTGGTACTGCAAAACACACACACACACACACATGCACACACACGCAAATCCATGCATTGTAAGGTCAGTCTGATCATAATAAATTATTGAAAACATGTTACTCTGTGTAAATAATCATTTACTTTGAGCAAACAATTAGACAGTAGTGTTTTTTTACCATTAATATTAAACTGGCTGCGTAGGTCGGTAGTATCACAGGCCTTGAATATTACAATATTATCTCTGCCAAGGAGGTTATGTTTTACGTAGCATTTGTGTGCGTGTCATTCTCTCTGTCTGTAAACATGATAGCTTAAAAGATTTTGAGTGAATTCTGATAAAACTTTGTGGGAGCGGAAAGTGGGGAAACTATGATTCTTACAAGTGTGGTGTGTATTGTCAACATGTAGAAAGTACTCTATAAAATTTTAAAACATCATGTATAATTTGACGTCTGACCTCTCCTTCATGGTCAACAAGGACAACATTAGTGTCTGTCCTCACATGTGCGCTTATGGAAGAATGGTTAAAAATTCCCATAAACACTCCTAAACCTTGTGGAAAGCCTTCCCAGAAAAGTTGAAGCTATATTAGCTACAAAGGGTGAGCTGACATCATATTAAACCCTGTGGATTAACGATGGGCTGTCACTCAAGTTCCTATTTGTGTGAAGGCAGACGAGTGAATACTTTTGGCAGTATATTGTCCAATCCCTGCTACATCTAGGGATGTATGCATTGAATGTGATGAAGACACCAAAGCAGCTTAAAAACCATTAAATGTGCTTTGTTGTGGGTATGTGGACACTTTGATTACAGGCTTACAAAAAGTTGCTTCACAAGGACAGGTTATTGCTGAGTGGACAGTGCAATTTAGATTAGCGTGTTGACTCCTGATTTCTGCTGAACCGGACCTCTAATCTTACCGAGACTTGCATAATCCGGCGTGACACTAATAAAAACAATGGAGGCAAAGAGCCAGCTCACCCAGCTACTTACAGACCCTGCACGAAGATGAATTTAAATGTGTTACTTCAGGTTTCACTTAGAATGTTTGGTTTGCCCGAACATTCTAAAAAAACTTGCAAATTTGGAGATGCAATAAATCTATGTGGAGACAAATTAATGTAAGAAAGTAAATTTGTAAAGAGGGGGAAAAAAGGAAGAAGAAGAAAAACAATAGCGACACAGAAAGATGACAGACAAGAGACTGGACTGTAAAGTCTGCTCTCACCACCTCCTCTTCATTCAGAAGCAGCATCTGACAGTCAGCAACCACACAGTACTTTGGGTTCCACACACTTCGCTCTTCATAGGAATGACCACGTGCCATCCGGTGTCTCAGCGGACACCGCGTGTCTGAAGAGGGAAAGAAGAGACAAAGCACAGCAACAAAGAAAGATATCAATTATAAAGGCGCAGAAGAGGCATTGTGTATTTAGTATTTGTGCTCTTGATAATAGAGTAGAATAAGACATCATAATTATATTCTTTAAAAAGTGATGAATTAAGCTGAAAAGAGGAGGATTCAGATTTAATGGGCCCCACATCTCTGGGAGAAGAACTTGTCCAAATAACTGTTTTGCTGAGCAAACGTCCAAACTCTCCTTAATCACAAATGCCACCGGAGAGGTAATGACTACCGCACGCTCTCCACTTTTTTTCACTTCAATCATTCTGTGGATGTCAGGTGAAGAAAGAACCCATTAAAAAAGAAACTGAGACATGCGTAAATTGGATTCTCTAGCATCTGACATAAATCTCAGAAAGGCACTGCATATGTAATTCATCAAGCCCCACACTCTGTATTACCGTTACACTACGTCAATCAACACTGAGCACATTGAAAGACCTTTATTCGACTTCACTTGAGTGATTAAAATGTAAAAAAAAAAAAACACTTAAGCTTCTCAGCTGTACTCCCTGCACACTGCATGGCTAGCATCCACCACAACATTTCACTGATAGTAACAATCACCTGCTGTGTTGTGTGAATGTCAGCCAGAGGCAAGTGAATGCAGCATATGGGTCAGGGTGTGCTACTCCAATGTTACTGTATATTCCCACGCTTTCACCAAACCAGGTAGCTACATGCAGGGATGCTGTGTAATAAATGTTGTTGCATCACTCAACACACTGTGTCCTCTTCCTTTAGAGCAGGGTTGGGCAATTCCAGGCCTTGAGGGCCGGTGTCCTGCAGGTTTTAGATATCGCTCTGGGTCAGCACACCTGAATCAAATGATTAGTTCATTACCAGGCCTCTGGAGAACTGCAAGGCATGTTGAGGAGGTCATTTAGCCATTTGAATCAGCTGTGTTGGATCAAGGACACATCTAAAACCTGCAGGACACCGGCCCTTGAGGCCTGGAGTTGCCCACCCCTGCTTTAGAGGATTCACGCAAAACAATCTCTCTCGTGTTGGTTTTGCAGTATGCTCTGGGTCATTATCCGTTTGCACTGTGAAGCACCTTTCGATCAGTTTCACTGCATTTGGTTGAATCTCAGCAGAGAGTGTAGCTCTGTACATTTTAGAATTCATCCTGCTTCTTCTAGCAGCAGTCAAGTCATCAGTAAACACTGGTGACCCAGTTCCACTGGCAGCCATACATGTCCATAACAAAACATTCCCTTCTTCATGTTTAATGCTCTTTTAGTTCTCAACACTTTTCTCATCCCATCATTCTGGTGTCACTTAATCTTGAATAGGTTTTATTAATCATTTCAATCATATCAGTTCATTTGTACAACAGTTTAATTTTTTTTCTCACAGACCTGGATAGGCTCTTTTAGTGGTTTCCCAGCAATGTCATGATCCTGGGCCATGTTGGCTCAGTATTCTTAGTTTCATGTATTTTTGTATTTTGTTCCTTATTTAGGCCATGCTTCCTGGGTTGCCCTGTTACGTTGTTCCCTAAGTGTTTTCCCCTTGTGACTCTTACACCCTGTGTGCCCCTCTGTGTATTTGTGAGCCCTCGTCTCTCCTTGTGTTTTATTCCACGTTTTCCCCAGCCTGTTATGTCTGTGTTCTCCCCGTGCTCTCTCCTCCTGTCTGAACCTCTGTACTTCCTGTTTTACTTTGCCCGTCTCCCGTCAGTGTTGCGTTCACTCCTGCCGTGTCTTGTTATGATTATCAGTGTCACCTGTGTTCCCCGTGTGCTCCCACTTCCCTCGCTAACCCTCTGTGTATTTATGTCTGCGTCTCCCTCAGTCCTGTGTCGCGTTCTCCCTCATGCTGTGTGTGATTCTCCCCGTGTCTCCTGGTATGCATTATAATTAGCTTTTTCCAGTTTAGTTTTGTATTGCTTGTGTTCTGTTTTCCCAGCAATAAAGCTGTGTTTTTGAGTTCAAGTTCTGTCCCCGTGAGTTTGCGTTTGGGTCCTCTCCTGCCTGCCACACAGCCGAAACATGACAAGCAAAGCCTAATCTTGCCTTCCTGTTCTAGTTGTAAACTCTGCATTTTCATTCATGAACTAACGGATCTCCTCTCACGTTAGTTAGACGGGTTTTTCTTGACCAAGAAAAGAATCTTGATCATGTAGTTGTCTTGCCAGTGTATTCCTTTCTTTTTAAGAACATACTAGGTTGTTGATATAGCCACATCTGATGTTTTTGCTATTTTTCAGGTTTATTTGCAACCTTTCAGCCTAATGAAAGCCTACGTTACTCGCATCAACAGATCTTTAAACTTTTATTGATAGTTTGAGTGAAAAGCTACAGAAAATAAGTTCAAAAACTTGTTTTATCTGCTTAATCTCCTCACAAGGCTATAAAACTGCTTGTTAGTCAATCGTCTAAGGACTTTTTAGCCTCCAAAAATGGGGAACTATGTATAAAAATGTCTAATTCCCAAACAGTGAATGCAATATTTTTATTAAACCTACTGGTCTTCTTACCCTTCCTAATAAAAGTGCATAATCATAGCTACAGTGGTGGCAGTAGTAATGATATATTTTCGTTAGTTTTAGTTCGTTTTCTCTAGAAAAAAACAGCTCACTTGTGAGCTGTTGACTATAGACTGAACTTTTCTGACAGTAAAACTGCTGTTTTTGCTGTTTTTGCTGTTGCTTTTTGCTGTTGCTAGTCTCTGTTAGCTTTTGTTAGCCTCTGACAGCTGTTGTTAGTCTCTGTTAGTTGCTTTTTGCTGTGAAACTGTCCTGGAAGTGGACGTAACTTTGTTGAACTTAGTGAATAATCGCCGGACAGGAGGGTCACATGTCTAATCTACTGACAATAAGTATTTCTAACAATAAGTAATAAATAAACATGTATGCATGTTTTTGTGTGTTAGAGCCCTGATTTCAGTTCAGGAGATGAGGCTTGAGGTAAAGAGGAATTTATTAAGATGCCGGTGGCTCGTCTCTTTTCTTCTTGTTTTTGCTTCTTTGGTGAAAGGGACCCCATCTCTGAAGATACAACGTAGGTATCATGATTCATATAATTATAGAAATGTCTGCAGAAACGAATTAAAATATCCCTCCATGGCAGTCAAATTCAAGTTCTCGTCTCCTCCGCCTTCATGTTTCAGTGGCCCTACAGCACCTTTAAAATTTACTGTGGTGTTGTACAGAGGCAATAATAAAGTCATACAAATACTTATGGACCTAACTATATAACATGCAGTATCTATAAAGGCAAAATTGATTTAAAAAGTAATTACAAAAACACCTAAGTCTCAGTTTACTTAAAAGAAAAAGCCAGAGGTCTGTCTTGTTTCTTTTACACAAAAAAATGTGTTTATGCTTCCAGGTAGCATCCTTGAAACTGGAGGTTATCATTGTTGCTCTTTGAAATGTAAAACTGAGAGAGTGCTGTCAAATACTCTACAGTCATGCTGAGTCACGAGAATATTCAATGCACTGCGATGCAATGACAAGTTTTTAGCATTTCATTTTTTAATAATCTCAGTTGCAATATTGTGTAATTAGAGCTTGTGTACACTGCCTACTGGTTTATGGTTGTGTCTCTCATATCCCAGATAGCCTCATAAGTATGCAATTAGAGAGTAAGTCCCGAGTGCACAAACAAATTAATGTGCAAACATACACAGAGATACACTTTCAGCATATGGCAACTGCGTGATCAGCTTACAGTCAGTGGACAGGCCAGGTCAAAGATAGTTTTCCATTAGCCAGAGCTTCTTAAGAGACAGGTTTCTAATCCCGGTGCTGATTAAATTATGATACAGAGACAGAATGGCAGAGAAGATCAAAGTGAAGGAAGTCTTCTGAGTGATAGGACATTGCTAAGTGTGTCTACCTTCATTTCCTTCAACTGAGCAACGAGGGTAAGGCAGAGCTCGTGTGAAGCGGAAGTGCTCCAAGTGTTTAAGACTAACAGTTTAAATCTCCTAAACACTGCTTTTCAGTATGTAACCCAACAGAAAATAAGGACAGAAATAAAAGGCCCACACATCCTTTTCAAAGCTATAAAAGTGCACCACATTTCTAAAAAAGATCTTCAAGACAACCTACTGACTTTGTGTATACAGACAGATCCAAGGCCAACTCACTGATATAAATATAGATTAAATTTTTTTTTTATGGCCCGCCTGATTTTTTCCAGGCTTATGACGGGTACATATTCTGCTGTCAGTCAGTACAGCACTGCTTCCTCAGGTGAAAGCCTCAGCTGACATGCACATACTGCATTTTCCTCAGAGGAGTATACTGTAGTACATAAGCACAAGTGCAACACGAGGTGCATCCACAATCAATATATATTTTGTAAAAAATAAAAGAACAGTAATTAACTGTCTCTTCAGTGTGTCTGTCATCCAACAGATTGACTCCTTTCCTTCCTGAAGAGCAGCGGGCGACCGGAGTCCTTGCTCTACTCTGTGGCCTCAGGGAACTCTGTGTAGTGGCACATTAGCCTGTTCTTCACCTGCTGGGGTTAGAGTGACCCTCTCACTTGCAGAAAAAGGCTTCTGTCACCAGCAGCAGTTCGTAACAGTGAAAGTAAAAATCTGTCCAACATTGGGACAAGAGACAGTGGTGTCTGTGGATGGGAAACACCAACTGGGTAGTATTTTTAAAAATTCATGCTTCGGAAACACAAAACACAGCCCAAATTAAAATAATTGATACACACACAAAAAACTCTATAGTCATAGGATGTCTACTGCATGAGGACATAATTATATAAGAACCATACAATATGAACCAAATAAAGTGTCTTTTTGATAGACTGGCAAGGCATTCCCCCAAATGAGTCAATAAAAATGGTAGCACATGTTTGGTCCAGTGAGTGTGAATCTAACATGTGTCAAAGCCAAAACTGTCAGTGGCTCCTCTAGTGTAGAGGTTTACCCAGTCACCTGTTAAACTCAACGCTCCCTGGTTCAGTCCCAGCAGGGCACAAAAATTCCTGTGGGGTTGTTTCAGGAAGGGCATCTGGTGTAAAAATCTGCCAACTCAAACATGTGGCTGTAACTGCTGTGGTGATCCCTTTTGGAAAAAGGCAGCAACCGAAAGCAGCTCAGTCACAAACTGAACAGATGGCCGCACCTCAGAAGTATCAGCTCGTTAACACAGACTGACACAATACAGGAAAACAGACGATTTTAAGATAAAAAGTAAACCTGGACTTTTTTTCCCTCTTTTTCCTGAGTGTAAAGTGAATCCCGTGAATCCATTTCCCACAAGATGATCTCAGATTCTCTGTGTTGTCATTTCGAATCCTAACACCAGCAGAGATATGGAGCCTTGTGCAGCGTGCGGAGGCTTTATGTGAGCTGCTCAACTAAAAAGAGGCCAAAAATTGTCTCTGCACCAAACCTCAAAGTGATGGAGCTGTAATGACAAGTTTCATTATAGTAGAGGAAAAGGATGAGTCTGGCAGGTCGTTCAGAGATGGGGAAATGCAGATTCGGTGTTTGTGGGTTTTTATGTCCAGCCAGGTTCTAGAGAGGGCCAGGCTGCATGGTAGAGGTGGGTGGATTGATCCAAATTATCCATAATATCGAGACCAATGCTGGTATTTGTATCAGAGTAATACAAGCAGGATAGAACCTTTATTGTTGACTATAACATCTATTTTTATAGTCTCTAGTAATTTTAAACAACAGAAGTTGAGCCAAAGTACTTTAGAGACAGGCATTTACATTCCAGTGGTTCAAAAAGCCCAGTTTCAAGATACATAAGAAAGCTGATAAATGTGTAAACCATCCCCTACATAAGCTGACTTTATAGGTTAAAAGTATTAGCAATATCGGCCCTGTATGTACTTGGTATTGGATCTAATCAAAAATTTGCAGTATGGGACAGCACTACTGCATGGTGCTGGTTACTAAATGCCTCACACTACCTACCTGTATCTGACATATCGGGCTTTTGTGAGCTGGCTTTCACATGTGCCACAGCAGCTTGTTTACTTTTGGTGACTTGTCGAGGGCCACGTGAACCAAACTGTATATGAGAAGATTATTTGCAACACGCAGTAACATAACTGTGAACATTTGACTTTTTCTATCAAATTAACCCCCCTGTGACCCTCAGTGTGATCATCCTTTCTCAGTGTTACTTTAATGAAATTGAGTTCAACACAGTTGCGGCTCTGAAAGACAACAATTTGTTTGTCACCTGGTGAATGCCACAAGAATGAATGTCTGCAGGCAACAGTGAAGCACTTCCTCGCAGATTTGGATCCGTATTTCTCCAAAAGGAGTTGGAGACGTGGTTTGGTTCTGAGAATGATTACTTTAGATTGTTACCCATCACAACACAACCAGGAAGGAATCCAATTTATTCAAAAAATCATTCTGCTGCATGCTAACAATCCCAAACTAATAAGCACAAGCATCCTTGTAACAGATGGTATGGTCCACACAAAACACTGATAACAACATCACTGAATCATTCTGGGAATACATGAAGAGACTGAAGGAACTGTGACAATGCACAACACAGATACAACCTGGCAGAAGGCTCTTATCTTTTTGTGGGAAAACAGATAATTGTTTTTTTTCTTCAAAAGCCATATTAACCAGAAGTTATAGTACAAGCTCCCACACATACACTGTTACATGTAAAAGAAAACTAGCAAAGTCTAAGTATCAGCAACCAATACATTACTTGCTGATAATTAACCATTAACCACATACTTATCAAACTTTACTAGTATCAGGAAAAAAGAAAAATCATCATTCAACACATAAACAAGCCTTATGGCATACCCTAGGGAAAGTTAGCAAGTTAGGCTAATTTTGCTAGGTTCTTTTGAGTATAAATAACATACTTTGATAATTTGCATGCATAAATAACTTTGTGCACACTATGTCATAATAGACAAAGTTAGAAGAGTGAGTACTGCTATCTCCTGGTAAAAAATCTGGGTAGTGGAGAATATATGGATTTACATATGGAGTTTTAGTCAAGCAGCACTCAAAGAAACAGCCACCCAACACGAAAACAATATTTCATCACAGAAGGAAAAACAAATACAGCAGACTAGATCCTGTGCCACAGGGCAACTTCAAGCTGGTGTCTCAGCATTATTATGACCAGAGCCCTAGTACCGTCTCCAAATTGAAGGCCAAGTCAGAGACAGGCCTTGAAGTGGGCGTCCTACAGCACCACAGGAAGACTATTTCCTCACCCTGTCAGCACTTGTAGGCAGTCTTTTACAGATTTCTACAGACACATCTCAGTTGGAAATCAAGGAACTAGAGTCTGTAGGATGAGTGTAGAGGGATTTAATTCAAGGTGTCTCGAGTTCAGCATAAATCTCTGCAGTCTGACATGCTGCTGTTGTTGGTGGCTGGTCCACTGTGTTATATCAAATGTGACATCAACACAGGAGATTTCAGAGCACTTCGTTGCTCACAAGTTTTATGGAGATGCTGACTTCCTTTTTCAACAGGACGTAGCATCTCCCCACAGTGCCAAAAGCTTTGCCAAATGATTTACAGATCATTCTATTACCCTGCTCGACAGGCCAGCCAACTCGCCCGACTGGAACCCAGTGAGATATTGTCACGAGGAAGATGGGAAACACCTGACCCAAAAGCAGACAAGCTGGAGGCCACTGTCAAAGCAGCCTGGGCTTTAATAACACCTCAGCAGTGACACGATCCAATCACTTCGATTTATATTAAATGACCTAAGAACAAGTACAGAATTTGTAAATGAACATATGTTTCAAAAGTTGGACATTTCTGTATTGTATTAGTGTTTTAATTGATTGTTAGAACTATTAATAACTTGAGATACTGGATTTCATATTCTCATCAGCTATACATCATAACTATTGAAAATAAAACATGAAAGTTTGAAATGTTTCACTTTACATGCAGTGAATCCAGATTATGCGAACTTTGTTTTTTAATCAAATTTTTGAAGATAAACAAACTTTTCTCACCATTTTACTTTTTTTGAGACGCGTTTGTAGATATAAAAATGTAACCATCCATTTTATGTTATTTACACTTTGCACCTCACATCATTTACATAACATTTCCATCAATATAAAATACCTACGACATTACAGTGACCCATTAGGTCTAAATAGGTCACTTGATTACACACACAGCATTGGTTCCCCATGTGCTGTGTCCATCCTGAAGCCACAAAGTGCTTTTTTGAATGAGAAGTGGCACATTCACACTGGTTCTTTGTGAAGTGTTACCTTCCATTGTGCCACAGTTATGTAATAAAGCATGTTTTTCAAATGAACAGGAGCATCGAGAGACAGTAGATCACATATTCATTGGGCTTGTGTGCATTGATATTTGTATGTCCATGAAAGTCCAGTGTCACAGATGAGTGTGTTTCACTCTGGGTGTTAAAGATAAGGAGTGCTCCAGTCGGATAGCAGATATATGCTTAAATCTAACCCAGATGACACATGCTTGGCCACATTGGATTTGCATATATTTATGGCCATGCTGTGTTGCTCCCTCATGTATTTTACATATTACTGGCTGACTGAGTAGATCAATAATGGCAGAAGATTAGCATTTATTACTCCTGCATCAATAGCGGCGCTTAGCAATCCGATAAAAACGACTCGTTGCTACAGAGGCCTTCCACCATGGTGTATTGGCAAAAAGAATATGAAATGGTTTTAAATCAATAATTTCAGTTTGAAATGTTCTTCTGTGAACAGTGTAGTGAGTGATGGCCGAAACTGAGAGATTGGAAGCAAAAACAGGTGTTTAGGCTGAGTGGTGGAAATGTCATGCCAACTCTGGCTGGAATCTAATCTGACGAAACTTTACAGCGAGGTCTTAAATTTAACTTCCTCTTTTGTAGATGTTCTCCGTTTTGTTTGTGGTTACTATTGAATTGCCATGAGAGAACAGTCACTGCACCTACAACTCCTACATGTTATGGATTTTTAACCTGCCAGCTCATCCGAATAAAACTCTTACAAGAGTCTTACAAAGTTTGGATAATATCCAGTTCCAGACGTATAAATAAGACCCATCTTTTAGCTTGCTTAATTTGTTTATGTTTCCCAGTGTTGCTATAGTGTATCAAGACCCACATATCTTCTTCATATGATCGCGTCTTTAGACTGCTCAAAATTTTATCCTAATCCGTAATGGCAGTCAGGGCGCTGTTGCCTATGTTGTAGAGGTCTGTGCGTGCCTCCATGGATTTGCTTCCCCAGACTATCAAACTCACCACCACCTGGTCATGCTGAATGATGTCACAGGCAGCATAGTGTTCTCCATGGCTTCTCCAGAAACATCTGTCACATGTGCTCAGGGGGAACCTGTGAAGAGCAAAGGGTGCCAGTGGTGGAGCCTGCCAATTCTGGAATTCAATGACAAATACCAATCGCACTTTACAATGCTGAGGAGTGGCACTAGTGGATGCCAGGCCCTCGGGCCACCTGTTTGTTTGGTAAGATATTCACACCAGTTTCCTGCTTGTTACACCCCACTTAAAAACGAAGTTTTATTAGAAACCGTAATAAAACTCCTTAATTTAACCATTTTGCCTCTGTCTCCTTTTTCTGACCCGGACACTTTTTGTTACTTCCCCTCATCGCCTGGACCCCTTTTAGGGAAACGTAACACTGCTGGAGGTCATTTTGGTCCTCCAGAATCAGATATCGGCCTTCCTGATCGGTAAAGGACCTTCTATAGCTGTGTCCTGCTCTCCTAGAGTATCTTCTTCTCTTGGAATTTCCTCATCCTCCTACTTTTGAGACTGTGCTAGGACACACAGCAAACATTCTGGTAATGGCACACATTAATGTTCCAATCTTAGCAGGAAAAAAGTCAGTGGTCTCTACATGTAAAACCATTACTGTTTAGGGGTTGTCTTATTGTTGCTCCTCTACTGTACCTTTTATTAGTTTAATTAACGCCAAAGCAGCTGAAACTGATTTATAACCCCATCTGCTACTTAACTGACCAGATCAATATCCCAGAAGTTTAACTGACTTGATGCTATACTCTGATTAAACAGTGTTCCTTTAATTTTTTTTTTTTTTGAGCAGTACAACATAGAGGGAATAAGGACATTCTGGTAAGATTGTATCTTTGCTCAAACTGATAAAACAAACTCAGGTGAAACTAGTGACATTAGTTGGGCTGTGTTGCATTCAGACCTTGCTTTTGCATGTCCTGACTAATTAGAATGTGGTATAGTTTCAGATACCAAAAACTGGGAGTGCAGCCTTGATTTATGTAACAAATTCTGCATATCCCACTACACACAAAGCTTGCAGAATGTTTAAAGTTTCAAAGATGGAAACTGACTTGGGAATGGGATATTACAAGGTAATACGCATTCATCATAAACTACTGAAGAAGCACCTCAGAAGAGATGCATCCTTTTGAGTAGAGCGCAATAAATCCCGCCTGTCTACATGCTGCTGGCTACACAAGTACCTTTGCCCTAATGCAGCAGTAAGAGAGATTTAGAGCTGCTGGATTGGCTCCACTTGTGATCGAAAGCTTCATCTTCTTTTCTGCTCATACAAAGCTACATAGCAAAGGCCACAAGTTAAGGCCACATGCAGAGACGGTGATTGAACCTCCTCTCAGAGCTTTTCAGAAATGCCATGCAAGCATATAAATGTCACGGGCCTGCCTGTGACTTAAAGCTGTGCACTGCCACCAATCACAACTTAAAAAGAAGTGACAGACATGAAGAAAGCACACAAATAAATAACGTTTTAGTCTTATTCCCACATGGTTTGGAGAACTTTACAGGCGTCATTTGTAGCTCTGTCACGATACTCTTGACAACTCCTCATTTTTGCTGTCAACAGACTCAAAGATGAAGCCATACTAAAGGCACTTAAGCAATATGAAGCTACTACTGGCATAAGGCTAGAATTGCTGTGTAAACCACACGGTGTTGGTGCAAAGCTCGCGAAAAGAAGTGAAGTATGTGCAGCTCTTTTTTTCCACATGGTATACATTAGGCTTGAGCAATTTTGTGACTATGGGGCATCAGTTAAAATGTAATGTACAGTTCTGACAAGTGAGAAAACGATCACAAATCTTCTACGTGTGACAGTGTTCAACCATCTTTGAAGAACGGTCACTACGCTTGGCAAAAACAGACAGATACAACCCTGGTAACTGAAAGCAGCCTTTAGAAAATCAGTACAATATGATCATTAAAAAGAATGGACATGGTCAGCAACAATAGTTATGTAAGCTATGATGTTTAAACAATGCTCAGTTAGTAGTTAAGTGTGCCAAGAAGTCTCCCTCACACCATTGCACCACCTTAACCAGCTTGAACCTCTAATACAAGGCATTCAAATGTAAATGGCAACACAGTTACTGTTGCATTCCTATAACCCTGAAGCAGTCTGGCCATTTTGCTTTGACCTCTAGCATAAAAAAGATATTTTAACCTGGAGAACTGCCACTAATTAGATATTTTCTTTTCTTCTTCTTCTGTAAATCGTGGTAAAGAGCAGTTGAAGAGGTGTGACAACATGACTGGTGAGTGCACAAAACAATATAGCAGCCAGCACTGTTGCTTCTAGATGCTTTGTAGATTCAAACTCTTCATCACAAATCTTCATATAGGGGTGCAGAAGAAGGGTTGTTCTTTTTTAAACTGCCTAGTTCACCATGATAACGTGTTTTCCACACATAACCCGAAGCTTCGGTTTGAAAGATAAAGCATCGCAATCACACAAAAACCTTTCCATGACAGTGTCGTTGAAGCATGAATGTCAATGAAAGAGTTGATGCAGTTAAAAAAGTAGTGGAAGTCTGGAGGTCTGTATTTTTTTTTAATACTTTCAGAATTTCAAAAAAAAAAAGAAGAGCAGATGGATTAATATTAAGAGATATTTGTATTTATTGATGAATTTAACCTTGATTTGTTAAAAAAAAAAACTTCATTATGGGTTTACATCAGAACTAAATTCTCTTCTTGAGTGTCATGCTTTTCACTGGTACAATTTAATGTTTTGGAGCTCTGGTGTGCAACCATGACATTATTATGGTTGCATAATTATGTGCTTCAAATTAATGACATCAACTCATAAATTTACCAGAATAGCAATATTCCGTGGTTGCACTCTGTAGCTGTTTTTGCTGTAATATATTTTTACAGATACATCTCAACTCTCCAATTCTCCTCCAGGTGGCACTGGATCAGTCCATTTTGTGCAGAAGGGAGGTGTTGCAAGCCTCCTTCTCTGTAAGCACACAGAAAACTTTGTTCAATTCAATTCAGTCAATTCAGTATGATTTATATAGCACAAAATCACAGCAACAGTTGCCTCAAGGCACTATGTATTCTAAGGTAAAGACCCTACAATAAATCAGAGATAACAGAGAAAACCCCAACAATTACATGAGCCCCTTTGAGCGAGCACTCTGGTTACAGTGGGATGGAAAAACTCTCTTTTAACAGGAAGAAACCTTCAGCAGAACCAGGCTCAAGGAGGGGCGGCCATCTGCCGCAACCATTGTACTAGCCATCGTCTCTGGCTGGTGTTTTAGCTTTTGTTGAGCTAGCTCACACAAAGAAAGTCTAGTTATTTTAAATTTGGGTCATAGGAAACCCCTCTGGTCTAGCAGTTGCTCATTTTCCTACAGCAAGGTGCTTTTATTGTTTGTTTGTCTTAGACTTTCAGAGGTTAAATGAAGAAAAAATTGAAAAACAAATGATAAATAGAGACAAGTATATTCATATTTTTGAGCACATGGCACTTAAGTGAAGTGGTTGTGCATGTGTTTTCTAAAATTATTTAAAGTATGTAACCACTGGTAATCAGTCTCTTATCAAGAGACAGATAAAACTGTGGACCTTTTCTCTATGATCTGATTTATGTGCATGGAGAGAAGAAAAGACCTGAAAGTCTCACAAGTTGTTATTGCTGATGGTTTGGATGGTTGTTTGTTTATCGGAAGGAGGAAGGTGAGCTGGTACCTCCTGCTGTGTCTGCTGGCACATCTGTTTCAATTCAGGATGACCGTCCTGTTAGTACGCTCACAATTTGTCTTTCATTGCTCCTTGGGAAAAATGAGCAGTCATTTTTGCCATTCTAGCTGGCTTTTATTGAAAAAGCAATGTTTGAAAAAGCAATGTGGCCCAACTTGTCAACAGTTCTCTTGTTCTCTGAGGAACAACTGGACTGTGAAAACTATATGTGGAAAAAAACCCTGTGTGTGCACAAGTAACATCGTGTCCCTGTGAGCTTGTATGTGATGACAAAGAAGAAATAAACAAACAAAAAAAAGCCTATAAACCAATTATGGATCATACTTGAATGCAACCCCCCTCCAATAAACAATAGAGTAGATTTTGAGCCATCTCTCTTGGCTGGTGAGTAGGAGTTGTGTAGGCAGTGCTACACTTGACATTAATGGAGGATGTTTGTTTTTTTTTTTCACCGATCCAGACTTTGTACTTCCTCGGTAGCTACTGTTTAAGCATCATTTGTCTGCCCCTCAGTCAAAAAGGAAATGTTGTTAATGTTTATTTCTGGACACTGAACCTCTTAACTGACCTGCTTCATCTGAGCATCTGAATTAATCATGTCTAAATGCACAGGAAGCTCTTTATTCTTATTTCCTAAAGTCAATCCTTTTATTCCACTAATGTAAATACTTAAAGTTGTGGAGCAACTATACCTGCTGGAGATAATTCAGAAACCTGGAGGCCCTTTTAAAAAAGTTTGTGAAACTAAGCTGCAAGATCATTCCCCATGCACAGAAAAAAAGAGCATGTTGGATTTACTTAAATCAATAGTGGACATTAGTTGCAAACAATTGTTTTGCTTTGGCAGAAACTTAAACAACTGAGTTAAATCAACACAACTCATTCATATTTAATAAACCTGTGCATGTTGTGTTGATAAAACGTGATTGAAACGTGTTTAGATGAAGTAAGTTGAGCTCTTGGAATATTTTAATCCTTCACAATTTTGTCATTTTATTCCAAGACTATTCATTAACTTTTACCCCAATACTACTTGGTCACTTAAATAATAAATGTTGTCTTCTATTACATAACGTTCAACAAAGTCTAGAGTCTGGTTAACATAAAAGCTGAATGGATTTACAACAACTACCATCCTCTTATCATCATCTGGGTTGCAGTGGGGCTGGGGCATAACCCATATGAAAAAGAAATAGTAAAAACTTATAAAAGACTTGCATAAGATGTGGCCTACTTCTACTTACTAGGCTTATGTGATTTACTCATGAAAGTGGCCGCTTTCTCATTACTTTCATATATTGTTTTAGTATCTGTTACGGTCGCTGACCTCTAGTGGCTCTCCCTCTGTCGAAGAGTTGTTTTTCTCCTTTTCTTGTGTTGCAGGTCTGCCTCATGAGCCGCAGCTGAGGTGTGTTTCAGCTCGTCAGCCACGGCATATAGTCTGCCGTCCTAAACTGCCACACCCCCTGCCATTTTCCCCATGTTTGCCAGAGCTGTGAGCTGTAGAGTTTTGGGCAGCGGGCCTTTGTGTGTATGTGTGTGAGAACTTACCCTCTGTGAACTTTGGTTTTTCTTTCTTTTATTGTGAGCGAAGGTGTGCCCTTATTGTGATAATTAGTTTGTCATTGTGGAAGCAGGTAGGGGTTCTCTGCCATTTTTGTTTCAACTGTTTTCTCCTGGTTTGGTTAGACAGGGAGCTCAGCCATTGTATTTTGTTTTTGGTTAGTGAGTACTTGGTTTTGATTTCTAGCTAAAGGGGGGTGTTTTGTTTATTGTTCTGGCCTTGGAGACCCTGAAGAAAAGAGCTTCCCTGTGTTTTCGTACTGTAGTAGTTTTAGGAAATAAATCTTGTATACTGACATCTATTTCTCCAGTAGTTCATGTGTTCCCTTTCACTTTGTGTTACCCCTCACTCCAGTCGACACTTCGTTCTTAAGTGGGGCGTAACAGTATCCAAGTATCCAAAACATGCAAGTTTCATATAATTTTTCAAGGGATCTTATATCTGTTTTCACTCTTGTATGCTTTTCATACAAGTTCCACACAAGACAGATATTAACTTTATAAGATTTATGTATATCTTTTCCATGTGGGTACACCTTAAGTGATAGGTTAAGAGGTGGGGTACACCCTGAACAGCTCTTACTAGATTGTATAATGTTATCTGAATAAGAACAAATTAAGTAGCTGAATTTCATACAGATCTTACATGATTTCATTATGTTCACCATAGAAACATGAAATACTTTTGTTCAAATTACAAGTTAGACTTTTGTAAATGTAACAACCACCCAATGTCCTGTTTTTGGTATACCGAAAAAAGTAGAGGCGACTGCTCGACTGTCCGTGCTTCGGATTGTGAGCAGTCGAGGATCAAACCACGATCCGAAGTGCGCGAGATGAAATCACATGCTCTGTCGCGAGATTTAACATATTATTGACTTTCTTCACTCGAACGTGATATGAACAATTGAATATACCCTCTCTGCATATCATGTAGTTTCTACACTATTTAGTTACACTTAACTTTAAAGCATGAGGCAATTGTGTTGACTACACGCAAGATGCATGCATAAAACAGTGTAGTGTGCTTACAGTAGGTGGCGCTACCATGATTATCTGCAGACTGTGACTTCGATGAGGCTGTTCCCTCTTGTCATACAAACATCGGACAAACCCAAAGGTACGAAAAGACGAAAAGACTGAAATTTATTGTGGGGCTTGTGATTTCCTCTTATATAAAGCCAGTGCAGATGACAGTCAAGAACAATTATGGACGAGGCGAGAAAAGCAAACTTTTTGAAACAAGGCAGCTCAAGGAAGAGAGACGAGGCTGAAGCCAGGCAGCATGTGTTATTTGGAATAGTGGGGTGACAAAGAAAGCCAATCATGTAACTTGGAAGTGTGTTTGCTCTGCTTCACCACAGACCTGGACACAAATATTTCTGGACCCATTCCCTAATTAATTCACTACAACAACTTGTAATCCTGGCTAAGGTGTCAGTAGGTTGGCTCTCTCTCCCTTCAGGCAGTCAGGCGTAATTGCTGGCACTTGCTTGGCTCCAATATAAGGTCGGTTCATGTAGCATTGCCATTTATAACCAGCCTGAGATGCAGACGTTGAGTTAGCTAAGGCCATTTAGAGAGTGGGGATGTTTTAGTGGAAAGAAAGAAGCTGTGTTCAGGGTCAGTTGCTTTCTTGATTATGTACTGTTCTTATGTAGGACAGGACAGCTGATGCAATTTTACCCTACCACATCTTTTCCTTTTGCTTCTCCCTATTGCGCTTCTTCAAACTAACTTTTCTGCTTCTTCTCTGTGGAAGACAGCGTTGCACTTCTTTCAGGCTTTTCTTCTATTTGTTGCAGCGACTCTTGTTTATGCATGAATAACAACAGCTCCCCAGCCTCAAAACTCAAGCAGCTGTTTAGAACTGGCGTGTGTTTGCACTGACGTTGAATTAAGATTTGCCACTGGATTGAAATGTTACACCTCAAATCCGCAAAACCAAAAAGAAGAAAAACTGCCATATGTTTCAGACTGAGTTTACCATATAATTGAAAGGAAATGGTGCGAAACTTTTTGCCTAGGTTGGCGATTTGTATCAATAATTTGCTCCACAAGTTTTGTAACCCTACATATCATTCTGTGGATTTTTTGCTGATGGACATTCCTTTGATAATTGTGGCCTAGCATGCATGAGGAAAGTTAAGCACAAATTACAGCTCCGTTTAACCCTTTATGAAGCCCGATCCTGATTAAGAATGGTATCTTATTACCAAAAAAAGGGTTTTATGACTACGTGCAAATTTAGGCGGCCACGCAGGCGGACAGACACATTAGTGAACGTGTCGTATCAGAAGGTGGAGATTTATGTTGGAAATATTTTCACTGTATTTGAAGTGGCTGTTACATTTTTTTTTTAGCTCTTAGGAAAAATTTTAGTCCGCATTGATAGTTACAACGAATGGGCTGAGGGTTAAGAGACGTTCAGCTTTGGTCTCATTTTGTATAACATGAACTTTTGATGAATAAAATGTAAAATAGTGCACACTGTCCTTGGTCACATTAAATGGTCTGCTATTGGCTTGTACTTTGAGGACCCTGTTTTTTTTTAACCATGTTACATATTTGATGGTTTCTCTGGTTTGTTGCTGCTGTGTTTGAGAATACACGTACTTGCGTACGAAAATCAAGGGGAAAATGTTTTCCCTCTTCAAGGGGAAGAGGAGAGAATTGTTCTTTATGTGCTTTGTTATTATTGCTGATTTTATTGAGTACACTGTTTTCATTTCCTGTGACATACAAAGATGGTCAGAGTCTTTTGTGAAAATGGAGTTTGTTTCAGTGAAGTGCTTGCTGCCAGCTGCTTTCAGTACAGTTTGGTTCTTTGATTAAGAGTTTTTTTTCACATTCAAACTGTTGTAGAATCTGTGCCAAGGCAATCAGAAAAAAAGTACTGCTGTCAAAAAAGGGAAAACACAGCGGCATGCAGCTGAAATGCAAAGAGGCTGACAGGGACGATTCTTTACTTTATTTCTATATTGAATAAATGGTTTTGGTGATGTTTACCTTTTTTCTCCACTTGCATTTAGCTTCCTGTGAACCTTCACACTTCTCTCTTGCACTCACACAGATTATGTAACCCTTCTGACCAGCTATTATTGTCAGTGCTGAGGTTCCAATACAACACACAGAGTAGATTCTGCTTTTCTTGTTCATATAAGGATGGCTCTACTAATAACAGCCTTTCGTCTACGGGAAGTACACAGCTGTGTTTTCTGCTGTTGTCTTGCTCACAGACGAAGAGCAGCAAAGGAGATGAGAGGGATTTCACTTGGAGCCTGAATTAAATTTGCGATGGGTGACAGGTGTCATGTCAGAACAGGAGCAATGTGTCAGTAAGTAATGAAGAACACCGCGGGAGCCACTTTTATTTTGTCTTCCAACTGCCATAATGCACAATACAGCAATGTTAGCTATTTAAACAAACGCCAACTGCAAAGTCACTGTTTTAAGAGTGCAATGGAGATATTCACTACTTAACTGTAACTCAAAGTGCTGTGAAAAAATATTTCCCCCTTCTTGATTTCTTGTTTTTTTGCCATGCATCCTCTTAATCATAAAAGTCCCCCTTGCCCACATTAACCAAAATAATGGACTAAATGTTAAGATCAAACAAGTTAAACATAGCTAGATGGGAAAAGGCATCAAACCCCTTATTTAACACTTAGAGACAACTTATCAATATTTTATTGATAGGTTTTTTATGTACTTGGTGATTAAAAAAAACAAACTATAAATACATCAGTCAAGAACTATGTTATGCAGCTCGACTGATATGGGATTTTTAAGACTAATACCAATATTTGGTTATTGAAAAAGCCAATATTCCAATATTTTGGTGGATATTTTTTTAAATAAAAATATCAAATAAAAGGAAATAAACAGATTTTCCTTTCATTTGTTACGTGTATTATATATTCACTCGTTTATACTCTGCTCGACTGCTTAGCAAGTTGCATTTGTGGTGTTCAAACACGTGTGTTGCCATCAGGGACGAGGATAAACTATGGAACACCAATATTCAATTGTTGAATATGGGTGTTTCTCCCAGCTCTACGTTGCTTTTTTATTGTCATTAATCAGCTGTTATAAATGCCAATACCAATATATTAGCAGATAGGTAATATCGGCCGATAATAACATGTGACAAACAGGTCAGGCTCTATTAACTTGCACATAATCATTTTCAGTGTATGAAGAAGTCTTCACATCCTACTTAAGACTACTTAAGACCTGTGGGGGATCAAAACTGCCAACTAAGAAAGAAAGAAAGTTACATTTTATCAATGTGTTAAAAATAAATAAATAAATAAATAGACGAGGATTTGTTTTTAAAATGTAACATGGACTGATGTTTCTATGTCAATTTTCCATTACTTGTATTCCTCTTTTCTAATAATTCCCAGATTTAGCTTTTCTTTATTTTCTTCAGTAGGCAAATGATGGGACTGTCATAGGTTCAGCTTTGTACCTATTAGTTGGTCAAGAAAAGCTCAAGACAGAAATGAGTCAGGAGACTGATAGAGTAAGGTGCTGAGCTAATGTAGCTCAAAGAACAGAGAAAACAACAGTACTGTAAAAAATACTAATGCTAATTAAACTAAATCATCTTGTTACGTTTCTTAATTTAATCAGTGCCAAATTATATTTGTTTTTGGTGCACTTTTGGTTTATCCATATATATATATTTTAACTTGGTCCTCTTTACATTTACAGTTTCAATTTGTTCTCTACACCTCGCCAAGTTTTTTTCAAACTTCTTGTTCTCACTAAGTAGCCTTAATTAGGTTGATGCTGAGATTCCCACGACACATTAACAGAATTATCAAACCTTTCATTGTACAATAAATCAAAGTAGGCTTCACTGAGGACGAATCTATCCCTCTGGCTCTAATCAAATGGATTACACAACAAACAGCCAATGAGTGCGAACAGTCTAGTTCCCAACTCAATACCCAGCAGGAGCATCCTCATCACAGAGGACAGCTATCAACCTCCACAGACCGAGCACAGCAAATGTAAATGCACTCTTCCTCAGCCCGAGCTACTTGCTTTGATCTTTCGTGGTTTAAAATTCACATACGACCTGCATGCAAATTATGTTGTCACTCTATAGGAGCAAGCCCAAACAACACTTTCTGGCAATCAGCCGCAACCTATTAAACACAGTAAGTTGAAGGAAAAAGCAGCACAAGCCTTGTCAGTATATCTAGGTCAGAAGAATGCAATGTTTTCTAGTCCGTATCCACTTTCTAAGCTGTGAAGTGAGGTAGTCATAGTAGCACGAGCAACTCCACCTTAATGTACTCTTTTAGCACTGCCATATGGAAAAAATACAACACATACACACACACTATGTAATTTACAATTACAATCACCATGGTTATCACCTCTTTTAACGCAACACTTGCACTCATGGGCTTGCATACGAAGCAAAGAATTACACAAACAGAAACCAGAATTCTAACACTGAAGTAAGGAGAGGAAACAGGATGAATAGTGATGACAAGAAGTGGGAAGGAAGGCAGAGAAACACAGATCTTATTCTTGCCTTTACCTGACAGGGAATCAGAAGACATCTTTCCCTGCTGCTGCATCTTGAACGCTTGATCCAGATTGTGTGGCTGTAGAGTGAGCGAGCCAACACGCCTCACTGTGTGTGTTTTGATGACGGAGTCTGTGTAGCAGCTCGGGGAGTGAGCGAGCGAGGAGTGAGCGAGCAAACAGAGCCAGGAGAAAGGTGCGGGAGAAGAAATGAGCTGCTTTTATTGCCTCGTCAAGTGTCTCCACTCTCATTCTGACTTTCTCTCATTCCTGCTCTCACTTGCTGCGAAAGTGGATGTGTTGGACTTACACGGAGCACGTGTACTGCAGATGAAGATTTATGAGGTACACAGGGGCAGGGAAATGGGAGGAGCACGAGGAGAGAGAGGAGTTGCAAAGGTTGAAGAAGAGGAGGTGCTGAGGAGAGGAAGAAAGCAATCACCTGCTAGTGTGGGCTTACTCAGTCAGGCACTGAGACATTATTCTTTCCTCTCCTCTGTGTAACCTTGCAACGCAGAGCGCTAAGCCAGTTCACAGCTTACATGTACTGCATCACTTTGGCTGTGTGTGACAGATCCAATCTTTAGTGAAACTGCAGTCTAAATGGTATAATACCAGCATGTCTACATGAGGGCACGTAGGAAATCCACATGCACATTCTTAAGGCTTGGGGAGCTTAGTATAGTGCACAAAGAAGAGCCGCAAGTGCAGAAAGCTTTGTTCTGTTGTCTTAAGCTGATGTTTGTATGGAGACAGGTCGGTTAATGTTCTGTTGTTCAAACTCTGTCTCCAGTATGAAGCGAGATTAGAACTGAAATTCTTAACAACCTTGGCGGCTTGTAGGATGAATGACTTTTCGCTTTCACTTGATTAAAAAAAAGGCGTGACCATTAGATGACATCAGATGTGCACTGACTCTACAATTCAAGGAATGCGCCATGTTTCTGAAACACTGCGGGATTTATTTGCACCTGCGAACATACCTGTTATTATGCATTAAGGCTGTCAAAACTGACCAAAAAATGTGATTTAATTGTTCTTTAAAAAACACAAACATACATAGTTTAGACTATTTGCCTCCAAATGTCTAACAACAGGAGACACGTGTGCTTATATATGTGTGTCTATGCTCACCGGTGACTTTGTTAGGTACATCTGTTCAACTGCTCATTAATGCAAATATCTAATATCTAAGCAAAAAACATGACAGTAACTCAGTCCAGGCATGTAGGCATGAGCTGCTAAATTATAAACTGAGAATCAGAATGGATCATTTAAGTGACTTTTAACGAGGCGTGCTTGTTGGTGCCAGGCGGGTCTAAATATTTTAAAAACTGCTGATCTCCTGGGATTTTCCCACACAACCATCTGTAGAGTTTACAGAAAATCAGTTTGTTCTTGGCAGTTCTTTGGGTAAAAATGCCTTGTTGGTGTCGGAGGTCAGATGAAAAATGGCCAGACTGCAGCAAGCTGAAGTCAACAGAAACTCAAATAACCGCTTGTTACTTCCAAGATATGCAGAAGAGCATCCCTGAATCCATAACATATTGAAACTTGATGCAGATGGGCTACAGGAGCAGAAGACCACAGTGGTGGCTCCCCTGTCAACTAAGGACATTAAATCAGGGGTACAGTTCTGACACAACTGGAAAAATGTTGCCTGGTCTATTGAGTCTTGATTTCTGCTGTGACATTTGGATAATAGGCTCAGAATTTGGTATAAACAACATGAAAGCGCCATCGTGCCCTGTAGCAATGGTTCAGGCTGCTACTGGTGGTGGAATGGTGTGGCTCTCTTGGTACTCAAATCACCTCAAATTGTTTTTTTTAAACGAAAAATGAGTTTCATCACTAACACGGTCAGTTTATAGATGATGTGGTGAGATTAATACACAAGGCTGATGAGTTTGCTTACAGGAATGAACCGTCAGTATGGTGCTCCATCAATTACCCGGCACTCAGTACCTCTAAAAGAAAAAAGCTGATCCTGAGCTTAAGGAGACAGAAGGAGAAACTTGTCACATTACACATGGGTGGAGACACTGTGGAGAGAGTGTCCAACTTTAAATTCTTTGGCACACACACATCCCTTCAGGATGTCACATAGAATATAAATACAGCCTCTCTGGTAAAGAAGGCTCAGAGGTGGCTCAGCTTCTTAAGGATGTTTATGAAAGCCAAAGTGTCCAAACAGCTGCTGGTGTCCTCCTTCCGTAGCTCAGTGTAAAGTGCACTCAGCTATGGAGTTTTGGTGTGGCATTCCTGCTGCAATGAGGCTGACAACAAGGCTCTTAAGAAAACCATCCAATCGGCACAGACAACCAACAACACTCACTCACACTGCACTTGAGGAGATCTACAGAAGCCCTCATGTCAGACCCCGAACATCATCAAGGACTCTTCTTATCCTGGGTGCCGCCTTTTCACTCACTTGCCCTCTGAAGGATGCTACAGATCAATAAAAGACTGCGGCTCCAGACTACAGAAAAGCCTCTGTCCAAATGCCATCAAAGTGCTCAACTCTGTCTCATAACACTCAACTCAAAACATCCTGTGCAGTATCACTAGGGGCTTCTCAGCGGATGTGTGTGTATTTCTTGTAATTCCTATGTGCGTGTGTGTGTGACCTTTCTTTCGTCATTGTTGATGATGATGCTCCCTTACTGTATTTCCTCGTTTCAGTTGGACTAACATTGCATTTCACTCAGTGTAAGAGAGATGTTTTTGACTCCTTCATGCTTTCAGGCTTTATACCACTGTACTGAAAGGCCAGCAGCCTGACCTCTAGTCAAGCCTCAGGTAAGTTTGTAGGTAAAGATATTTTGTTGAAATAAGCTGATACATTTCAGTTAACTACCATATGTTGTTGACCTTCCGATAACTGTTAAATAAAAGTTTATGTAAAAGTTTTAAAGAAAGAATAATGAGAAAGTATAACCAGCTTTGCGTCATTTGCAGCTCAAGAGCAGGGAGTTGGAAATGAATATATATTTTTCTTTTCACAAATCTATGTAAGGTTTGCTTTTTTCCCACCCCCACATCACTATTTATCATACTTCTGTTTTTTATTTGCCGCAGAACTGGAAGGTTTTTTTTTCCTCTTTGCCAACACAGATTTATTTAGCTTTGGGAAATACGTGCAAAGTTCCTCTTCCTCGGTAAAAAGTAAAAAGCCCAAAAAAATTGGGTTGAATTTGACAACTGGATTCATGTTACTTTATGTGCTATGGTTATGAAATATAAAAGCTCAGCCTTTCTAAAAGTTCCATCTTGGTCCACTGTGATAGGATATAATTTAATACAACATTAATAAAACATTTAGATTTTCTTAAAGCAAAGCTTTACAGAAAGAATTTTAATGTGAATGCATTGTTCTAAATTAAGAGCAGACTTTCTGCTCTGGGAAGCAGATCTGGAGTTCTCCCTCCCATCCCATTACTAAAGTGCGTGTGACTAATATATTCCTCCTACCTACGATGCATTCACCCGACTCCTTCACCCTGATTAGAATGTGCCACGATAGTATACATATAACAGGGTCAAAAGAAATGACTTCATTTAAACATGTTCTGGGAAACATATACAGACTCAGAGAGTCCAAATGGATTTTATTGCAGGTTAATGCAGATACAGTACAGTGCTCCTCCAGGGAATTTAAAATCAGGCAAAGAACAACATAAATAGCCCATTTTCCCCACAACTGATGAGAAACTTTTATCTCAGAATATATTAAAATTAAAATTCTCATTTTTATCAATAAATATGCACCAAACAATGTGGTGCTTACCATGCCGAGGATCCAGGCATCTAAAAAAATTGAAGATCATGTGCTATTAGTGGTAAATGTTAAATTCTGTGAATGTCACTGCATGCCATTTTGCTCACTGTC
This sequence comes from Rhamphochromis sp. 'chilingali', assembly GCF_963969265.1. Lineage (NCBI taxonomy): Eukaryota > Metazoa > Chordata > Actinopteri > Cichliformes > Cichlidae > Rhamphochromis > Rhamphochromis sp. 'chilingali'. The sequence goes on from NC_137930.1 coordinate 16,951,744, forward strand.
ATCTCTCCATAGGTTATATATAGCCTCAGGGCTGAGCCTGTTTCTTTAATCTACCCCCGTGAATGGCAGACCGATGAACTGAGCAGACTACTGGCACAAATACAGCCAGTGTCAGTGTTTGAAAACCATATAAAAAAATATATCAGGCGAGTGTATAATGTGTTTGAGTTTTCTAACTTGTATGGGTTTGGAAACACCAGTGGACCACTTGTGCAAAAGCAACACCATATTGACATATTGACACTATGTGGTGTGCTGTGCTGAATGGTTGCACGGCCAGCAGTTTGTCGAATTCTTACTGTTCAGAGGTCATTAATAAATCGGTCCTGCATTTGCCAATTTCATAAGAAAGCAGCTTTGTTGTCTGCAGTTGAAAATGTTTAATAACTAATTTATAAGTGGGGTTTTTCCCACAGATTCCCCACAGACCTAGAGTGGTTACTGTAAGTAGTGACTTCCAGGGCTGCAGTTCCTACTATTGCCATTTAAGGCTGGCTACAGAAGCAAGTTTAAAGGTTTAAAGCAGGTGAGTTATACATTTTTTTTTGTTATTTTACGATAATGGTATAGGTTACATAAGTGGCTGGTGGTTCCTTTTGTTATTTTCATATGTACTAAAATATACTTTGAGTAGTTTGCAGTTCAAAGAGAGGTTGCAAAGATGGAAATACTTAGAGGACAGGACGAATGAAGAAAAATGTGAGAGTGCTGAGGACAGATAGAAGAAAAGATAAATAAGGGCGTGTAGAGGATTAGTAAGGCGGAAGTCAGGGCGGCTATGAAGAGGATGTGGACTTGAAAGGCAGTTGGTCCACATGACATAGCTGCGGCGGTATGTTGATGTCTAGTAGAGAAGGCAGTGGACTTTTTAACCAACGGTCTTGGCAAGTGAGTAGAGATAAAGTGCACTGGTACCAATCTTTAAGAGCAGGGCTGGAGTGACCACAGAAGGATAAAGTTGATCAGCCATACAATGAAGCGATGAGAAAGGGTTCTTGAAGCCTCAGCATGGTTTCAACCTTATAAACAGTACATTTGCATGATGACTGAAACTAACACCACTGAGGGAACAATGGGCTGGGAGGTCAGTTCCTTGATCAGCGGACAGCTGGAGCTTAAGTGAAAACCCGAAGTGATCCCCGACACAAACAAAATAATATAGTGTACTCTGTAAAGTGCCAGGATAATTGCCATGATTTATACATCGGGGAAACCAAACAACCTCTGGCTAAGTGGATGGCACAACACAGAAGAGCTACCTCGTCAGGCCAGAACTCTGCAGTCTATTCACACCTACAGGCCAGTGGACACTCTTTCAATGATGAGGATGTACACATCCTGGACAGGGAGGAACACTGGTTTGAGCGGGGAGTCATCGAGGAGGGGGCCCGAGGGTACATCTTTCACCATCTTACAATGGTGTGATTGCAGCTATTCCCCAACTCTCTGTGAATGGTACTCATGACCATTGATCAGTGGTGTTTGATCAATGAGCCTTGATCAGTGGTTGTTGTCATGAGAATTTGCATATTAATGATCAAGGAACCAGTCCATTGTTCCCTCAGTGGTACTAGTTTCAGTCATCATGCAAATGTGCTGTTTAAATGTACTGTTAAGGTTGGGGAAACCTGCAGTCAGCTGAGACTGAAGAAGTCACTTGGATGAGTGACGAAACATTTCTCCCACAAAACGCTACATCAAGATGAACAGAATCAACTTTTGGGGATTTACTTACCTGAATGATGATGCATCAAAACTCATAAGATAGAAAGGAGGGTGGAGGAATTGTCCGTTTCACTCACTGTTTGGTCTTATTTTACTTTTCGTTTACTTTTACTTTCACTAACTGTTTGATTAGGTTTATTGCTGTATTAGCAATTATATATATTATTATATATAATTATATATTAGGTATTGCTGTTTGGTTAGAGTCAGGAAAAGATTATAGTGTGGGTTACATACAAAAAAAGATTACACTCAGACCAAAAATCTCAAATAAATAATATAGTATATAAAATGTTATGCGCAGTATTGTCATCTAAATACAGTTGATCTTGTCGCTTATCAGCTGTGAAACAATACATAAGAGAAACCTACCTTTATACTAAAATTTGAAACCACTGTGATATACTATATAATAATACAAACAATTACAATAACTAGTAAAAACACTCAATTTAATAACATATCAGCTATAAGGTACTAATCAACATAGCAAAAAAAATAAATAAATCAAAATTTGGGAAAATGCTGACTACTTGGACATCTTGTTGTCTCTGCATGTGTGCTATCCTCAGTTTATTGAATTTCTCAGCGGGAGCGTCATGTTAGAAGCGTCTGTTTCTTACAGATTACTTTTAATTATCATGTTCTGAGCTCTGCATCCAATGGAGAACTTAATCAAGCACAGGAAGGAAAAACAGCCAGCCATATGTCTCTGTGTTGACACAATTTATGACAATATTCGTGCAAGGATATATATGGTGCTTCTTCAGTTGTCAATTAGTTAAAGGATAACTCTTAATAGTCACATGTATTAAATATTAATAGCAGAGATTTTATAGTGTCTCAGTACATTATAATAATAATGATATCATTACGTGGGACAGCTATATTAAACACTTTGTTGAATGTGTCTTATAATGAGCACACTGTGCAAGAGGGCTCATTATTGAACTTTATGTCAAAATACTTAAAGTAGCACTGACTAATACTGGGGCCAGACTCTTTAACTAATAAGAATTACACTGACTGGAAATGAATAGATTATATTTGAGCTCTATCACTGCAAAAACTACAGGCATTCATTCAGTATGACTCACATGTGATTGTTTAAGAATGATGTCGAGTCTGTTTGTGTATTAAAACACTGCCATCTAGTGAACATTTAATCAAACTGCATGATAATTATTATTTTTTGTCACAACGTGAACTGCAGTTTATATTTTATATAGCATCTTTTGTCATTGCACAACCATATTTACCAGCCAAGGCAAACACTGTATACACATGCATAAGTATGAATGTGGCTTACTAAAAAACATGGGATGTATACCTATGCATTGGTGTGGGTGTAATTACAGTTGAACAAGAGGAAATTCATTGAATTAACAGCCACACTTGCACACTACCACCAAATGGCCTAAACTCTGGACCTGACAGGCAGGATTATTTTGGCTCCACAGACACAACACCAAACTAAACCATGTCTGCAGTTCCTTTGTTGAGGCCTCATGCCGGAAACACTTTATGCACACTCAGGCTTAGTGCATACTTTGGTTTAATGAGTAAGCTTGCACGGCTGACAAATTTTTGCAAAAGTGCAAATGTGGGGTGGTACACCTATCAGATTAGCTAAAATTACCTGGTTTTGAAATTGAATGAAGTTAAATTTTAATAGTATCTGAAAGGTTACAGGCAGCATATTTGCTCATGTACACTTTGTAAAATTCATAAGGGCAACAAGACTCTTACCTGGTCTGTTCACATAATGTGCAAGTGCCGTTTATTAGAAAATTAAATAAAAAACCTTTTGGACTCATCTATGAAGATCAAGGACAGATCAGCAGCAGTTCTTTCAGCTTTTAGAATTAGGAAGGAGTGCTAAAAGTGGAAAACTGATATAACAATCAAATAGATGAACTTACCCATAGTAAGTTAGATAAAAAAGACATATTTTTATCTTTAGGTGAGGTTGTGCTAATTGGTAGTAGATGTTTTATTAACACAGGCAGAGCTAATCTGGGACACTTATGCAACATGTAGGCGTGCTGTTCTTTGTTGTGTTTCAGTTCACACTAATAAAGGATGTGCGCATGTGGACAAGTGTTACTCTAGAGCCTGACAGATAATCTATAAACTGTGGGTACACACAGATTGCTCTGATACCCTGTCTTGCTGCATGCACAGATTTCTCAGTGTGCCTATGCTTTTGGGAAGGGCTTTAAAAATACATAACTCATAACAATAAATATATTATAGGGTAATATTTCACCGTGGGCCATGGTATGTTATCTAGGTGACAGTGATTTACTAATTACTTTGGTACTGAGCTGTTTAAACATTTCTTAATGCACATAAATTACATTAAGTTAAGAAATAGGTTATTAAACCTGTATTTTACCATTATTTCATTATACACAGCATATGTATGGATGACAGGTATGGAAATATCGGAGAGAAAAGGTTTGTCCTCGAGCGGAAAAAATAATTCAAGAGATACAGCGGAATAGTATAAAATATAGATGCATTTATTACAGACGAGAGATGAGCCAATAGGTTTACAGCGAGTGTGAAGTTTAACCTTGCATAGAGGGTTTTCTTTATGCATTCACCCAAAATAGGGTGAAACTCAGTTGCCTTCTACATTATTGACATTCAGCTGGTCTCTCCTTGAAGCCTTTTGCAGATGCAAAATAGAAAAAATTGGGTCTAACAAAATACAGGGGTCAACTCAAAAACTCTCTAAAAGTTGAGACAAATTATGTAAATGCACACAGGCTACATTCCAGTGTGTTTAATTCCTGGCCCTACTGGACTGGTGGGCATAAAGAGAAGTGCTGCAGACTGTGGTTCCATAAAATTCACTTTTTTTTCACTTCCTATATGACAATAGCAGTAAAGCATATACGCAAGGCCTTTACCATGTAGGTGAGTTAAGGCAAAGTGGAAATAAGGGGCAATTTGACTGTACTTTTTATGACTTTTATCACATTATAGGTCTTGATTATTGATTATTATTGTTATTTCATATTATTATTATTACATCTTGGTTATGTGACTTGCCACATACTATACTTTTTTTGTTTTTTTAAACTGGAGAGAATGATCTGGTAACATACCATAAAAAAGAACTGATATGCTTAAAAGCACCATAAGAGTTCTTGTCCATTTCCTTACAACAGATTACCTGAGTGGAACTTTGACTCTTTCATGTAATTTTTTTTCTTTTTACAAGCAGTGTTTGAAATCCAATCTCTGCAGTACACTTCCGGTTAAGAAGGTCAGGCCTACAAAACTTCCTTGTATTAAACGTTAATGCTACAGAGCACTTCCTGAACTTTTAAAACTCTCCAAATCCTGGAAAAAAAAAAGTTAAGAGCAACAAACACACATGGCTCAGTTTCCTTGTTTGACGGCAGTCCTCGCTGAGATTAGCTTTGGCCTTAACGAAATATCAGTCATCTGGAATGGCTTCGTCCATCCATTTCATGTATGCCAAGCTGCCGTCATCTACTGCAAGACTGAGGACTTCTGGGTTCCCGTAGGGATGTATAGACCTAAAGGCACGCAAAGAATGTGTTCGTATAAACTCAAATCTGTATAAAGTGGTTCTTGATTCAATTTCCCATCACCTAGGACTAAAAGCACTGCAGTGCTTTAAAAGCCTCACAATGCTGACAGTACACTGAAGATGTGTGCATATATTGCAATTATGCAGTGTTTTTAACGCTCTAATACTGAATAGCCCGAAAACGTGAATTGTCATGTAGAATGAGCCAATCTCTAATTATAAATAGTGTGAAATATTGATGCAGAATTGCAGAAGCTGACAAGAAAAACCTCATTATCTATTACTTCTAGTTTTTTGTCCAAACATGAAAGTATCAGTGTTTGAATGTGAACGTTTGAACTGAAAATAATGTTCAGACTGAAGCCACGAACCTGGCTTTTTTCTCCCTTTAATAACTCTTCTTCACAGAGCACAAGGCACAGTGTCCAGTGTGAATTTGACAACGTGACAAGCTTACCTCACGTAGTCCACCACCTTCTGGATCCTGGAAGTCTTTGTTTTCACCAGCTGCAACAACAAACACATCTCATCTCACCAGTCTTGTATTTCGACATGCCCGAGTGCATGCTGATCACAGAAGGAATTGTCTCCGAGAGCTTACCATCAGGATTTCATTTGCATCCTGGATTTCTCCTTTCCAATAGAACCTAAAATGACAGAAAGTATTGGAACTGAAGCACTGCAGGGCTACTGACCGGAAAGTACAAGCAGACAAATGGAGCCTTCAAATTTAACAAAATAAGAGCTTTCATGCAAAGAACTAATAATAGTTTATTACACCCTACAGTGGCTGTCGGACTGTTCTTGATATGCTCCTGTGGTGTCAGGTGCAAAACCCCCTCTTTGTTTAAAAAGTGGTTTTAAAGCACAGGAATGTCAACAAGTTTTATGCTGACATTTAAGATACGAAGATAACCGAAAGCTCACGGCATACCTGCAATAACACACCACGCCAAGTCCAAGCCAAACCTGTATTTTCACCTCTATTTTGTAAACAGGTGTTAACACTGACATTTCTATTCAGTTACTCTTATTTGTCCAAAGTTCAGCTTCCTCCCCCTGCCCCCAACCTAATCGCCCCCCACCCCCCGCCTTTGTGCTGTTATGCATTGACAGGAAAGCTAATCCATGCATGCAAAAACACGCCTACTTTGAAGGCTAACTGCCATTCAAGTTTCCAGTAGCCTTCCAATAAGGCTAAACAAATAAATTCAGGTGAAGCCCATTTGCTTTGTGGTTTGTGAAGAAAACAGCTTCCCCTTTGTGAACAAAGAAGCATGTGCATTCATTGTATTTATGAGCGCATACATGTGATGGACACGGTAACTAAGGGGAGCTTTTGTGATTGTGTGCCGCCTGGGTAGAGAGGCGTTTCAAAAATGGAGGTCAGGTGTAATTTACATTGTGGAGGTCTTGGAGAGAATGTTAACGCTGGCCGCCAACCGCCTTTCCATGATTGCCCTGGAAGAAAAAAACGAAAGAGAGAATGGCGAGAACGGTTGGATGTATTGGTGGAAATGAAATGAAGGGGGCTAAGAGGGAAAAGAGAAAAAAAAATCAAACACAAGCCAACAGCTGTTTGTCTATTAAAACTGGGCCCTTCATTGTCAAGACTCACGAAGCAAGCTGAAGGGGAAGGACATCTGATGGGAATTCAAGAAAAGAAAAAAAGACGGTAAACTAAATTTTATTACCACCTTTGCATTGTCCCCCTTCCCTGAGCGAGGAGCTGTGAAGGAGGTGATTTACATATATGGAAAGCGCACTGTGGCTATTTTCCATGACACGTGGTTAATAGATAGAATCTCATCTGCATGCAGCTAAAATGCCAACAAAGGGAGATGAGAGTGCAAACACAGTGCTCTGCTCCACTTGTTGGTTTGACAGAATTGTATCTCTTCTCCGAGCAGAAAAGTCAAACTTATGTCAGGGGAAATCACTTCAGTCACTTCAAATCTTTCACAAACCACAAGTCACACGCCAAAAAGGAGATGAGCATCAATACTCAGTTATTTTATTCTTTTTACAATTAGAAAAGTATTTTTCTTAAATCAGATGGGAAGATTGGAAAGGCTCTGTTTAATAAATGTGAAGCTATTTGGAACTTCTTGTTGCCTGGCAGCAAATGAAACTTCTGTTGTTGCACAGTTTTATAAAAACTAAACAAAACTAATAATTAAACAAGAAAATGTGAGCAAAAGTGCTAATTAATAAGTGTTAGAGGTGTTTCCAATTTCTTAGCTAACTGGCTGCTGGCACTTTTATAATTACTGCGCACGCCAAACAAGGGTGATAATAATGTTTTCAGCTGAACAAGAAAAGGCATAAATATTCTTTCACTTTGTGGAAACACTGAAAAAAAAAAAACGGTGTATGACACCTTAGGAGACTGCAAAATGCAATGCAAGTGTTTAAAAAGACAAAAAAAAAAAAAAAAGCACCATACCTGCCAACGTCCTTTGCTGTTTGCTCATTGGGAGTGTTGATGACAAGGACAGAGTAGTGCCCTGGTACATAGCTCCCTGTGCATACAGAATGAAGCTGGACCCCAATGGACCACAGCCCGGGGAACAGGCACGCCAGCAGGATCAAGAACTAGAAGGGGATTTGTGAGTGCAATAGGACAGGGCTGTCAAATGCTGACATCTCAAGACACTGCAAGAGCTGGGTAATGTTTATAAAGCCTGTCTATAATTATTATCACATTTAGATGTCAAACTTCTTTTTTTCCCTCTTTTTTTATGCTGGGATGAAGGAAACTTATAACTCAATTTAATTATCCACTGGCCTCTGTAGGGATTGCCATGTTTGGATTGGATTCAGTATTTATCCTCTTATTATTTGGCACTGTCTGTCACAGATAAATTAGTATTGGACTTGGCTTGGATACAGTGACCAATTTATAAGCTGCCCTACTTCTCCGTATAGCGCTGCTTCACAGCCCGGCACAGATGCACGTAAAATCCTCCACCTCCCCCCAAACAAGTCATTGTAAAGCAGGCAGTTTTTTTTTTTTTTTTATAATTTTAAATTAGCGGCCAACATTAAAGCACCAGCTGTCACCAGGGAAAGTCACAACTTTTACGAGACTTTTCGAAAACAGAAACGTTCATGTAATTCCACAAAAACAGTATCTCACCAAACACGACACGAGCAGTACGGAGCGAAAGCTCAAGACGACCTCTTTATAGCATCGCTGGAAGAGCCACTCCATCCTGCGGGCTCTGACTAATATCCTCCTCCGGAGACCGGCCAGTTTAGACAGTGCAGGGGGGACTAACTGTGCTGAACTTCGCCCATTTAAACCGCTAACACTTTCACTCGTTGTAACTAGTGTTACGACATTATTTTTTAGAACTTTGTCAGTCCTGTTTAATACGAGTTTAGTGAGTGAAAACACGCTTGCTAACGTTAAATAAGAAGGGTATACAGTAAAGTTGACAGGTAGGTTGAATGGAGAAATACAGTGACGAATCTCTGCCCCTTTCCATTGGTTGCCTATGACTTCCTGCCACGCCGGCGACCAATAAAATTGCTAGTTCACGTCCAGTGCGCTGCCTCCGGGCCTGGAGCATAATCGGCTTTATCTTGCTAGATAAACACGTCTCCCATGGATTTTACTTAAAACACTATGATAAATCCATAAATCTTTACTTTAATTTATTTCAAGCTGAAATAGAAAAATAAAGTCCTTTTGTCAGAAGACCTTTTTTCTTATTTAATCTCCTATAATGCCCTCTTATCCACAACCCCCGAAAATATATGACGTTTTATATACATCAAGCTTATAGGCTTGTTTTTATATTACCCTATCCATTTAGGGACATATTGACTTAGTTTACTATTTATTTGTCAGGCACCATGCACAAAATCACTGATCTCGCAGGACAAAAGATGACTTGTTAAAATAAAAGTACATATTCAAGATGTGTAACAAAGTCAACTATGCACAAGTATTCAAAAACAAAACAAAACAAAAACAAAAAAACCTCCAAAAAACAATCACCCACAAAGTCTGCAGAGCTGTGAAAAACCTGTTCTATTACTTCCTGATTTCATAGTTGTTGTTCTTTAGTCCCACTTGTACCTTTCAGCTCATCAAACAAATCTGAATGTTAAGATATAATGAGTTTATAAGTGCAGTTTTTAAAATTATTATTTCATGTATTAGGGGAAAACCTACCTTACCTTTGCGTGGAAAAAATACCCCCCTTTATTGTCTAAAGGCCAAGAAAAATGCCCCGCACATTTACTTTCCCAAGTGGAGCTTTACGCCTTTTGCTATACCCCTCCACTTGATAGTCATAGTTTATTAGATTTTTATTAGGGGTTTTATTTTATTTTTAGTTATTATAATCATAACAGAGAACTGGGGACTGGAAAGAGTAAGAAAAGGGAAAGAAACATTTAGAAAGAAAGTTAACAGAAGGAGAGGGAGAGAAAAATAGAGAAGAGGGATAGAGAGAGGAAAGACTGAAAATCTGAATCACCAACTGCTGAAAAGAAAACAGCAAACAAAAACAAAACAAAAACAACACAGCAGGGAAACCACAGCAACAAACAACATATGCAAAAGGAACAGTGAGTAATAAATATATTGAATGTTACTGAGCAGCACACAGTACCAGGATTACATGATATGTTTAGAGGCAGCAGCCTCTAAAGAGCGCCTGTGCATACCTGTTTGTACATCTGTTTGCACACCTGTGTGTGCTTGTATTCATAGGATTTTTTCATGTAAATGTATAATAGTGAGTGTAGGGAGCTAGATCTGGCTCCCAGACATCCAGAGGCACGAGAGCCCAAGGAGGATCATTGCAGGGACAATTGTGCCACCCACCAAGAGCTGAGGGGTACCTTCTGCACCCAGCAGCCATGGTGTAGAAGACACAGGGGCTGCAGCCCCGAACCCGCAGCCTGCCACAATCTCAAGAAACTCAAATCATTGACCTCTATTGGTCTGGACAGGGTTATAAAGCTATTTCTATGGTGTTGGGACTCCAGTGAACCGTGGTGAAAGTCATTATTCACAAATCTTAGAACAGTGGTGAAACTTCCCAGGAGTGGCTGGCATATTAAAATTACTCCAGAGTTCCAAGATGAAAACCTCTGCTGACAAAGGCTCATCTCACGTTTGCCAAAAAAATCTTGATAATCCCCAGGACTTTTGGGAAAATATCCTGTGGACTAAAGATTTCTGCTTTGTTAGCTAGGCTACCTGCTGTAATTAATGAAAAAATAATGGCTAAAATGATGGTTTTGGAGTGACCTTGTCAGACTGAAATCCAATTGAGATTCTTTAGCAGGACCTTAAACAGATTGTTCATGCTCAAAAAGCCTCCATTGTAGCTGGATAAAAACCATTCTGCAAGTAGGAATTGGCCAGAGTTCCTCCACAGCGAAAGCCTCATTGCCAGATATCGCAAATACTTGATTGCAGTTCTTGCTGCTAAGGGTGGCACAACCAGTCATTAGGTTTAGGAGACAATTACTTTTTCGACACAGAGCCGAGTAAGGTTTGCATAGCTTTTTCTTCTTAATAAATGAAATGATCATTTAAAAACTGCATTTTGTATTGACTCACTTTATCTCTGTGTAATATTAAAGTAGTTTGTTAATTAGTGTGACAAATATGCAAAAAACAAACAAGCAGATTTTCGTAGCATTGTATAAACATCCTTACTGAGCATCAACTATCCTGGCATAGTGTTGAGAAAAGATAAAAAAAAGTAAGGATCTTTACATGACAACTCTGTCATTCAGTTTGTTTTCTGATTAAGCCCTTGCCTTGTATTATCTTGTAAAATATGATACATTTTGCAACATATTTTGCATCATAAACTGTGCAATAATATGTCATGTAAAGTTGTTGACTATAGAGTACCTTGATTTGTGGCAACACTGAAATGCTGCTCGAACAAATATCACTGTGAGTGCTTTTCATAAACAAAACTGTTAAAGACATATCATGAAAGTGCTGCGTGATTGTCTGAAGAAGGCTCTTTAAGTTCTCGGCTACAGTAGAAAAGTGATCTATAAGTACCAGCATATTTACTGTTTACCTTAAACTGCTCTGTTTAGGTTCTCTACATTATCACCTGCCAATGGTGCAAACTGAACATTTGGTTGCCATAGTGCTTTTCTACATGCATGTGGTTAAAAAAGGTCAGACGAGGTTAAATCTTCAGCAACACTTGCAGCATAAAGAACAACTTTCCTCCTCGACTGACGCATTTCGGCTTATCATCGCAGACCATATGATGACTCTGAATCCTGTCAAGCATTAAAGTTTTTCTCTATACTGCAAGTGCTGCTACAGCTTAACCTCTTCAGAGTTTTTTTTTCATGCACCTTGAAAGGAGATGAAGTTCTGCCAAAAAACCTCTACTAACAAAAAACAAAACAAAAAACACAACCAAGAAACATCTTGGTTCCCATTCCTAATACCTAGAAGTTTTACGGCTGATTTAAAAATAAAATCAATATGACAACAAACTGTCCACATATAATATTAATAAGGCAGTAAAAAACAATAAAACCATCAGCATCACACCTCTAAACAACCCCCTGCACTCAACTTTAAAGAATCGAAACTAGTGCTCAGATGTTAAAATGCCAAAGACACCTTTAAGGCAAATACTTTTTCTTTTTTTGGATAGAAGGTATAGAAGGATAGGAAATGCAGTAGTGAGCCACAGGTTGGGTTTGGACCCAGGCCACTGTGTTCCAGCCACGGGATTGTGTTTGTGGAGCTAAACGAGCACCAACAAATGCTTTTTAATGTATAAAGTATACCAGCAGCCTGACAGTCCGTTGCGTTCAGTGGCATGTGGTGATAAACAAGCACATTTATTTCACATTGCACATTTTCATCTTCTTAGAAAATAATCAGTACTTACAAAACACAGACACAAACAAAAATGCTGTGCCAAAGAAATCCTAATCTTACATTTTTGTGACTCACTCACACGCAGACATGCAGACGGGGATACGGGTACCGCGCGGCTTCACAGAATATGCGAGTGAGCAACGCCTCACATAACATATGCAGAAAACAAGGGGGGAAAAAAACTTCAGTTGGCATGTGAAACTGCCAAGTCTGGTGGAAACAGTTTATAAATAGAAAAAACAGAAAGGAAATTACGTCTGCATGACACTAAATTTGTCTGCGGGGCATAAATTTAATATTAGGCCCTGACAAGATGCCGCTGATACAAATCAGTAAAAAGATTTATATACTTTTTTCCCAAAAAAAGAAAAAGAGAAAAAGAAGCAGTTTTGTACAGGATGCCCACATGGGGGAGTTGTGGATTCATGCATCTACAAGGTCCTTGTCGCCTCCTCTACTTCCACTGTGAATAAATCAAATGCAGAGCGCTCATTTAGCTTGTATAAAACTCTCGACTAAAATGAAATGTAAATGTTCCAACACATGACTCATCTCATTCCCACCCCAGCTTTTTTTTTCTTTGACCTCTCCCACTGCTGGCTTGTGTATTTTGTTTTGCTCATCCCCGCCACTCCACCCAACCCTTTCAATTCCTCCATCGGACAAGCACAGATCAGAGCTTGAACAGCAGGGGGCGCCACAAGAGACAACGCCTCAGAACAAACCAATTTATTTCCCCGAAGCTCACGCAGGCTTCATTTGAGAGCCCATGAGAGAGCTCCAATAGAGCCACTTAAGCCACTGTTCCCCAACATGAATGAAAGAAAGCAACCAAAATAGAGCGAGATAGAGGAAGAAAGCTGAGGAGCTGGCCGAAGAGGCGTTTGATCTGCTTGTTCTAGGGCGTCACTCAAAGCCCTCCCCCCGGAGAAGCGTAGAGGCCTATTTGTCCCTTAGAAGTCTAATGTGAAAAATAAGATAAATTTTTATTTCTGTCCGTGCTTCTTGACTGTTTGTATGTAATGAGGCCACAAGGTCCACGGTACAAGAGCGAAGAGAGGGGGGGGAAAAGAAGGAGGAAAAAAAAGCACAGAAGGACGTGGCAACGGGTGCCATTTCTAATTTGCCATTAAACTGAATCGCTGAAAGAAAACAAATTATAGCCACAAGAACTGGAGAGTTTAGGAGAGAGAGAGAACAGATAACTCTGTGTGAACAAGGAAACAGGGGTTACGGAAAATGAAAACTACAGAGCTACAGTTCCAAGAATTCTGCAGCCTGTGTCTGCTGTTGTCTTCTTCCCTGTGTGGCAGTGCCATTACAGCATTGATTGAGGGTGGGAGGGGGTAGAGGTAGGGAACAGGCAGACAAAGAAACTGGACACACTACTGGACACTCAAAGGTCAGATAGGTCCTAATTGTTGGACTTTCTAGGCTGTGATTACCTAGGCTGGTCCTCCCAAAGAGGTTAATTAAAGAAGTCACAGGGGCTGGAGCAGGGAAGTGTCTCTATCACTGCTGCAAACCCCGGAGACCCCTCCATCCTCTCAGAGAGACATGGCTATCCGTCACAGCTGATTTCTGGGCTGCCTTGGCTCCTGCTGGTTCTACAGAAATCCCAGAGTGGCTGAAAACACAGGAGTGCATAGCGGCGCCACAACACTGACAAGCAGCAAAAAAGAAAAAAAAAAGAAAAAAGAAGACATCCCCTGCTGAAGTCCCTCAGGTAATGAAACCCATCCTCTCTCAAGGATCAGAAAAACACCATATCTTGTCATCTTTTGCCTATTCTCTCCCTTCTCTTTTGCCCCCTATGTCACAACCGGTGCAACACACAAAGCCCATTCCTCAGAAAACTGAACTGTCACATTATATATTTCTTCTGCACTTGTCAAAAATCTTGCAAAAAGAAAACCCAGAGCTTTTTTAGTTTTTTTTTTTTTTTTATATCTGTAGAGCAACATAGCCACATTTTTCCAGATCCAGAGCCTGAATTTAAGCTCGGTGCTTTTCAGTGAGCAGAATGAAGGGAAGATTAAAAAAATAAAAGAGACAAGAGAGAGATGTGCAGCAGTTTTGCTTCTTTTGGTTTGAGAGAGGACAAAGTGCCCTGGAGCAGTTTTACAGGGAAAAAAAAGAAAAGTTAAACAATATAATTCTGTTCTTGCAGAGTTCACCTGCAGTGACGGCGACGGGCTTAAATCACATCACTCTCGTTTGGTCGACAGGGTGAAACCTTTCTTGAGAGCAGGCGGCCACCTCCGCCACAGAAAGACCCGGGCTTCCTTATTACACTTTCTTCACCGAGCCGTCTGCAGCATAACCGTTTCTTGTGCTGATGCAGGTAGAATGAGCTCATTCCCCCTCTCCATTCACAGGCTGAGTGCACCAAAATTCAGAGAAGGGAGAAGGCATAATAAGTTCAGGCTCCAAGTTAGTGTAGCTGCAGGCAATAACATGTGGACTTAAAGGGCTGTGTGCATGTGTGAAAGGAGGCTACAACTGCAACAGAAAAAAGAGGAAAAACCTAGTTCACTAATCCTTAAGTGTACTTTAAATATTTTTCCACGGCGGTCGCAGTGATTGATGATATCTGAATTTGAAATCATGAATTGAAATCTATAATGATTTTGGTGGGGATTTTGAAACAGGGGTTTATACTTCTCGTGTCTCCATCACTGCACATAATAAGTATTTCCTGCAAAAAATGTTTAAAGGTTCCTGTCTGCAAAATATCTGCCTGCAAAGGCAAGGTCACTTGGAAAAAAACATGCTGCTTAAAAAAAAAAGAAAAAATCAATACACTCATTGACGCACCATCCAGTGCAGATCTAACTTTGAGCTTTGTGTGTAGTCAAGCTGGAAGTGCATGTGTGTGAGAGAAACGTTATGTTATGGAAATGCTGGAATCACCATAAAAAGGGCAGCCAGAGGCATGCTTAGGGCAACCTTTTAGAGACCGTAATCAGCCTGCCAACTGCCTTTGCTCCTATTTACCCTATTTATGAGTCACCTCTAAACCTGCAACCACTTCATCTAATCTCCCCGCCTCCGTCTTCATCCTCTCTGCAAAGAAAGCAGCAGTTCCACTCCTGGATAAAGTTTTTTCCACAACAGCTTTGTTTAGCTCAGCCTATTATTCAGACCTTCACTGCTGGTCAGCTGATAACCTCCAAGTGCTGTGAGCAATTAAGAAGACTTTGCCTCTACTGTATAGAGTCAGGAAGGAAAAGAGCCCTTTTGAGCCAGAGGAGAAATAGAGCAGTTAAGGCCAGGAGAGAACCAGGAGGAAAATGGGAACAGAGAATAAAGAGATAAGTGGGTGAAGGGATGGACAGAGGACCATTTTGTGGTCATTCAAAAGGAAATCGATGCTAATGAATGGGTTGGTTCAAGCTTTGTGGCGATAAGGAAATGACCAGCTAAAGAGGATGCTGCAGAGTGTGTGTGTGAGTATCTGTGTGTGACCAGAAACCAATAAGGATGTTTGGCATCAAGGAAGGACAACAGCAGTGTTGCAAAGTACAGCAAACACAGGTGTCCAGACCCATTAGGAAGCAGTCTAAACTAAAGGCCTGGTCAATATCTAGAGTGTTGCATTGATTAAGTGACTTTGACTGGTTTGCTGTGGTTGAAATGTTTCAGCTGATGCAGATTATTATTAGTTTCTGATAAAAACATAACACTGGTGCTGTATTGATTGAGCTTCAAAAGTCCTTTTCATATTGTAGACCATTCTATACATTCTATGTTAGAAACAAACCTGGAAGATATTGACTTAGATGATATATGTTTAATGTGGTTTAAGTCTCATCTGGAAGAAGGAAAGCAGTATATGGAATTAAACAATAATTCTACAGTGTTACTTTTGGTGTACCACAAGGATCTATTTTAGGTCCTTTACTTTTTCTATGTATATTAATATATCTCAGGCTTTTTCTTGTTTCTTTTCTTTATGCAGATGATTCTACTCTAATAGTTACTGGAACAAAACTCTTAAGGATGTTGAATTTAAATCGTCTCCAGAATGTGTTAGGAATTGGCTCAAAAAAAGCTAAAAAAAAGCTAAACAAAAAAGAAGCTTTCGTTACATAACTTTTGATAATAACAATAGAGCAATAATAAATATGTCATATGTTATTTCAAGGGCAAAACCACAAAACTTAGATGCAGTGCTACAAAATTTAAAATATAATATAATAAATATTCCATCCAAGTATATGTTTACAGTTAAGATGTAAAGAATTACTTAGCAAATTGAGGAATGTGGCTAATTTACCTTGCTGTTGCTTGGCATGTTTTCTTATCAAAAAATGTTTCAGAAAAAGGTCCAAAAATGGATCTTTATGATTACTTTTAAGTGCTCCTTATCCTGGGAGTATCATGGTCTAAATAGTTCTAAACGTGTCTGTGATATTTTGTTGGTTTGTGATGTGTATTGGAATGAAACAAAATGAATAAATCAACCATTCAACCAATAAAATAAAATAAATATGAACTCATACCAGAGTTAGAATTGAAAGAGCCAAACAAAACATGTTTGGAAAAGCCTTAGTTTTATGTCAACTTTCACACTTCTTAGTCTCATCCAACATGGACAGATTGTACTTAAAAAAAAAAGAAAGAATAAAAAAGAAAAAGCTTCGGTTTGCTCTGCCTCTCAAAATCTGTTATGTTTTGTCATGTGGAACAATACAGTGGATCTTTATCCAGCTGCAGCTTGTTCACAAACACCATCCAAGCTGCATCGTGAACATGAGAAACACCACACATTTATTTACCTTATAATAGGTTTGTTTGGCTTAACGAGATTCCCGTGGGGAGGATGACGTGGCTACGATTTGCCAAGCTAGACTGAATCAGGTGCAGCTGCCGTGCTGGGGTGAGGTTGTTCTCCAGAAAGTGCTAATTAAAGTGGGAAGGTGTTTAAAAATGCTACAAATTAGCTGTGTCCCAGTGGTATCAAGAATTTTGCAGGTTGCACGAGAGGGGAAAAAAAAGAAAACGTTTCTTAATTCTGCCTATTTATCTGCGCGTATCTGTTGGCCTCACCACATTCACAGTGCTACGATGATTAGAGTTGGGCGGGTGGAGGTTTTGCAGGAGATAACAATGGAAGCAGGAGCGGCGGAGATCAAACGATTTTTATTTCTGTTGTAACTGGGAGAAGGGGGCTCCTTCGGTGTCTCTTGTGGGACTGCTGCTCCAGATTCTGATACCCATTTTCCCTTTGTTTTCTCTCTTGGCCCTTTGAAATATTTAGCGTGAATCTGTGACTAACACATACAGACATTAAGTGTGCGCTTGTGTATGTGCTTACACATCGTCTACGGTCGCTACTCTCCCTCCAGGCGTCAGACATCAACTGTGCCTCACAACATCTGGATGTGGACAGCCTTTCCCTCAGGACATACAAGAGCACTTCTCCATTTTAGCATAGCATCCTGGGAGACTGCTTCTCTCAGCCCACCCCTTGGCCTCTCATTCTATTTTACCACTGGAGGCTCCACTGAGGAATATTCCCTCAACAACATTTCATCTCCCATTCTTTATTTTCCATCTATCTTGCTCTTTTTTGAAGCATTGCTACCACATCCTCCCCTCATGGCTTGGCCTGCCTCTCTAGAGTCTTCACCAAACAGCCACTAACAGTGTGACCTCATAGTTGACCTGTTTAAAAGGTGGCCATATTTACTGTTTGCAAAAACAGGTCAAACATGAGCTATTTGCAGGTCTTCAGTCTGGAGCATATAAAATATGACCTCCCACAAGAGCGGCACATCACAAGTCCACCATGCTGCTGTAGCTCAGCAGTCCCAGGCATGGCCTTTAACCTCAGCAGAGCGTAACCTCGACGGACCTCCCTGCAATCTGTACCACCTTGTTAGTGCACAGTCACCATCTGAGGCCTGTAGTATTAGGTATTCTAATGCATGTCTCGTTATCCATATAGATGAGAGAAGGAACAGAGCAACAGATGGCTGGGGAAAGTGGGAGTCACAAAAACAGAAATCATCCTCCAGAAATGGGAAGATCACATGCATCCTCTGCACACACCTAGAGACTCACACACGGACACACACGACACACTCCAGCACCAAATGTTTCACCACTTTCCAATTCTGCTCGATTCTTTGCAGCATCTTGGCGGTGATCCAGTCAGCCGATTGTGTGTAAAAGTTGCACAGGGGGCTGCCAGCTGAGATTTAATCTCTGCTCCCTCTCTCCACGAGCTTCCTGCTGGATCTGTTATCGCCACGTCTGAGAGATATTAAAGAGTATCAATAATATGGTTATTTCGCAGATAGGAATCTTCAGAAATTATGAGCGCTCCAACGCTATGCCCTGTAGGCTTTTAAACCACCAGAACATTTTATTAACTATTTGCAAACATGGCTAGCTTCCATCGCTGGAGGAATCCCACATCCAATTTCAAAGAATTTATCTTCTCATAAAAGACATTTGCAAAGGTAATTGGGGATTTATTTATAAATGCAATGCCACTTGATTTGTTTAAGATTAGCAAGATGTGCATATATGTATACAGAAAAAAAAATCTTGTCAGTTTATGGACCACGGCATTGCAAGCATTACCTGACATGTGTTTTTATAATTTAATAAATAAAACCAAACACATGCAAACACAAACGCGCAACAACTCTGCACTTACATTCTGTAGGAAAACCCGCCTATCATTTTTTTTTAAAGACTGATAGTCATAAATTGTTTATTAATCCCGTATAAGACATTAGGTAAGATATGCTCTTAGCTGGAAAATAGATCCATTAGTGTGTAACTGCATGAAAGGAAGGAAAAAGAGAAAGGGAAAAAAAACAACCTTAAAAGGTTTTTCTATTGCATCAGTTAGCTTATATTTGTCAGAGCTGCCTGGCAAGAGGGGAATGTCAACAGCATGAGCAAACAAGACAGAATGAGCTGCACTGTAGGTAAAGTCGAGGCTATGTACAGTATAAGGTGTTCTTTAGAATTTTCTTGGCTTGTCTACACGACATCAGCTTCATTTTTAATGCGACTCTATTCAATTCAATTCAGTCCACTTATCCAATTCAGGGTTGTGGGGAATCTGGAGTCTATCCCAGTTACCACAGGGAGAGAGGCAGGGTACACCTAGAACAGGCTGCCAGTCTGTCACAGGGCTAACACAAAGAGACAGAGAACCATTCACACTCACATTCACACCTATGAGCAATTTAGAATGACCAATTAACCTGACCCTATCTGCATGGCTTTGAACTGTGGGAGGAAGCCAAATTACCCAGTGAGAACGCATTCAGATATGAGGACAACGTGCAAACTACAGAAAGTAGATTCAAACCCAGAAGTTTCTTGCTGTGAGGCTAACCACTGCACCACTACTGCCATACCACCCTGGGCATGCATGATCTCGTCAGTTCAGTTCAGATTAATTTTATTTATATAGTGCCAAATTACAACAACAGTTGCCTCAAGGCACTTTATATTGTAAGGTCAAGGTCCTCCAATAATAGAGAGGAAAACCCAACAATCAGACAATCCTATGAACAAGCACTAGGCAACAGTTGGAAGAAAATCTCACTTTTAACAGGAAGAAACCCCAAGCAGAACCAGGCTCAGCAAGGGGCAGCCATCTGTCAGTTTGGTGTGAGAGGAGGAAAACAGAACAAGAGACACGCTGTGGAAGAGAGCAAGAGTTTAATATTAACTAATGATTAAATGCAGAATGGACTATAAACACACAGAGAGTGAAAAGAGGTGAGTGAAGAAGAAACACTCCAGCCCTAGCAGACTCGGCCTATTACAGCATAACTAAGGTAGAACACAGGCCCTAACTACAAGCTTTATCAAAAAAGAAAGTTTTAAGTCTATTTTTGAAAGAAGAGGGTGTCTGTCTCTTGAATCTAAACTGGGAGATTATTCCACAGAAGAGGGGCCTGAAAGCCTCCCATTCTACTTTTAAATACCTTGAAACAACAAGTAAGCCTGCAGTCTGAGATCGAAGTGCTCTAATGTGTTGACACGATACTATGAAGATAAGATGGGGCCTGATAATTCAGGACTTTGTATGTGAAGGGATGGATTTTAAATTCAGTTCTGGATTTAACAGGAAGTTATTGAAGAGAAGCCAATATGGGATAAATGCGGTCTCTCTTTCTAGTCCTTGTCAACTGGAAGCTTTTCAAGGAGTTTGTAGGACATCCTGATAATAATGAATTACAATAGTCCAGCTTAGAAGTAATAAATGCATGAACTAGTTTTTCAGCATCAGGCTGAGACAGGATGTTTCTAATTTAAGAGATATTACACAAATAAAAAAGCAGTGGTACATATTTGTTTAATATGTGCACTGAAAGACATATGACTCCATGATTCCTCACAGTGGAGGCAAAGGTAATGCCACCCAGATTAAGTACTGGGTTATAGAGACCATGTTTTTAGAATTTTTTGGCCTGAGTGCAGTGACCTCAGTTTTATCTGAATTTGAAAGCTAAAAATTAGAGTTCATCCAGGTCTTCATGTCTTTAAGACACACGGTTTAACTAAAAACTCTATAGCCTGCTTTTCCAATGTGACACAATGAAGACGGCCGAGCTGCCCCGAGATTTGCTCTGTGCTCTGTTTTGTTCAATCTTTCCCTCGGAGGGTTTCTGCTGCCACACGCCTGCTTGGGCTACATTTAAAATGTGTTCCTTTCTGGACTCTATACAACCATGGAACGCTTGTGAACACTTACATGAGAAATAAACACACAGAGACACACACACAGCCCTCTGCATAAGTGTGCCATGCTTACCTACACACATAATCGGTAATGATTGACTTTCACATCATGTCTTCCTGCATGTGTGTCTTTAAAAATTAATAGTGAAAATGGGATTTTAATACATGTATATAAAGAGCAAATTATGTGGAAAAACGGCTTTCACTTGCTTGATCAATCATATTTACCTTGGATCGAGCTCCATGTGTTATTAATGTGTCAGATAATCAACCTGTAATGTAGGCTACATTATGAATGAGTGCAACTCATTGGCTTTGAGTAATGAAGTGAGGATGTACTTCACACTCCGAGGAAGTAGCTACGCTCCAAGTATAGCTTTTGATTCATGTGTTTGGCCTACTCCTAGCCTATTGGGACTGATACAGAGGACCATTAGTTTTGTTGTCATTGCTAAGTGCATCACACAGGAGACTTTGCTACATAGCCAGAATATTGCTTTTGCAATTTCACTTTCTTTTAGATGTATGGACTCCTGATATACAATGAGTTCATTGATTTCCACTCAAACCTTAAAATAATCCGGAAAAACCTTGCACGTAAGGACAAACTGCAAAAAAACAGCTATCAACAGTGTTTCATTTTCTCTCTCAGCTCTTTCACGTCAGTCCATCAGTGGCTCATTCCACCCACTCAATCTCATCACTTGTCAAAATATTTTGCTGACTGCGGCGATCCGGGCAATAAGTTTTGCCGGGTGATGCAGTCAATAACATCAAGTGGACTCGAGGATTGCCGCCACCGTCTCCTCATCGGCAGCGCGCGTATTGAAAATCGATGTCTATAATAATGAAAACCTTTCGCCACTCCCAGCGTTTTCTGTTTAGAGCAAAATACATCAACTGACCCACCATCGAACATATCAGTGATTCGTTGACACCTGAAGGGATTTGGCACCACTTGTTCACAGTTTACTGAAGTTTAGAGAAATAAGGGCCGTAACACAAATTCAGTCAGATGTGATAGCCTCTGACTCTGTTTACTGTGCAAATACTCTAACAGGAAAAGTTTCCCAGCCTGAGCATTCCACAAAATAAATAAATATATAAATAAAGCAAAACTTTCACAGGCTCTTTGAGAAAAAAAAGAAGAAAATCTTTGTAGAACATATTGTGGCATAAGACTGGAATAAAATCACAATCCAAGTGAAAATTAGAGATGGCAGTACTCCCCGGCTGCCCTGTAATAGGGATTTTATGTGCGGCGGTATAAAAAAGAAACGTAGTGATCTGTGGAGAAAAAAAAGAGAGCGAAAAAGAGAAGAGAAATTACAAAGCGCCTCTGAGGGCCTGTCTCGTTATTATTAGTTTTAGATGAAAAACACAAGCGCTACCCGAGAGGCAGTGGCATGCAGCAGGCACGCGTTCTCTGACATTTGAAGAGGTGGCAGATTAGGAGTGGGAGATGTTGGAAAAACTGCTAAACCGCCCCACGAATGAAAGAAACGGGGACATTACGGCTGAGATAATGTTTTCTCGACACATTGCTGAGTCATGCATGAGACTGCCCCGATGACCAGATTTCCTGAAGTCAGAGCTTCAGCTACAAGCTACAAAACATACAGAAACAGCCATCAGCTCCAGTTCACCATCTTTTCCTGTAAGTGCACCATATATACTATAATGCTCATGGGATTTCCATACGTTTCCCAAAGTTAACGGGAAATTTTCAATCGTGCAGCTGAAAAAAAAGTAGTCCTGAAAGGTGTAAAGGCATGATGGGAGCTTGTGATATCTTGCCCGAAGACATGCTTTGCCAGCGTCTGTGCATAATAATGGATTGGATTTATATAGCGCTTTTCAAGGCACCCAAAGCGCTTTACAATGCCACTATTCATTCACTCTCGCATTCACACACTGGTGGAGGCAAGCTACGGTTGTAGCCACAGCTGCCCTGGGGCAGACTGACAGAAGCGAGGCTGCCATATCGCGCCATCGGCCCCTCTGGCCAACACCAGTAGGCGGTAGGGTAAAGTGTCTTGCCCAAGGACACATCGACCAGGACAGAGAGGCCAGGGATCGAACCTTCTGGTTACAGATACGCTTCCCAACCCCCTGAGCCATGGTCGCCGTTGCAGTTGAATCAGTAGTTAAAAATGTAAATTTTTAAACTTAAAGGGGAGTGAATGTGAAAAAAACAAACCATTGTCAGGCTCAGCTGTCATTGCCAGGGTTTCGTAAACAAATCTTATCAGATATTATAAAGAAAAACAACTAAAAACTCTGTCAGTCATTTTAATAAGCAGACTCAATAACACAAAATAACTTATATAATGTATTATCTAACAAATATCCAGTGCATTTACTATAACAATACACAGTCCACGGTCTTAGTTACTCAAATCCCACGTAGGTTGCTATGAAAACCCCTATGCAGCAGTTCAACCCCACCAGCATGCTAAGCAGTCAGCAGATGGTTTGCAAATATATATTTTCGTGTGAATATCAATCAAGCATTACTGGCACCAGCTTATTCCTATTTTACTTCATGTCTGCTAGACAAAAGCAAGGTACTCAGCAAGCTTCTGCTAGTCTACACATGTCAGTCATCTTGTTATGTGTTAAAAACACAATCGTGTGGGTAGTACTAAGTGTTGACTGTCAGTCATTTTAACGGAGACATAATACAGCGAAGGCAAATGGAAATATATTTTGGTTAGTAGCATAAACAGCGTGCAAAATAAGTATGGAACACTTCACAAATTTTCTAAGGAAATATGTTTCTTAAGGTGCTATTGACAAGAAATTCTCACAACCAATCCATACATGCAAAGAAATCAAACCATAGATGTCCATAAATTAGGTCATGTGTAAGAATGAGAAATGATACAGGGAAAAAGTATTGAACACATGAAGAAACGGGCAAAAAGGCATGGAAAGTCATGGCACCTGCTGCAACCTCTCAGTAATTAGGAAGCCATTATGCCAATTTGTGCAAATATCAGCTGGTTCAGTCTCACACCATCCCATGTGTTGGTTTCCCATGATGCACTGAGTATTTTTTTCTTCAGTCACCTTCTTACTCACAGTGTGTTAATAGACCTCTGTGCACTGAATCATACCTGTTATTAATCTCTGTCTCTCTTCCGCAGCATGTCTTTTATCCTGTTTTCCTTCTCTCACTCCAACCGGTCGCGACAGATGGCCCCGCCCCTCCCTGACCCTGGTTCTGCCAGAGGTTCTTCCTGTTAAAAGGGAGTTTTTCCTTCCCACTGTTGCCAAAATGCTTGCTCATAGGGAGTGATATATGATTGTTGTGTTTTTCTCTGTATGTATTATTGTAGGGTCTACCTTGCAATGAAAAGCGCCTGACGTTGTGATTTGGTGCTGTATAAATAAAATTTAAATGAACTGAATCCCACCCTTTACGCCATGTTTGCCGGTCAAAGTAACTGCATATTACCCCAAAACATCATAGCAACAGTGAAGTTGGGAACATTAGGTGGGAACATCATGGTGTGGGGCTGTATTTCAGCATATGGCACTGGCACACTTCATATAATTGAAGGACGGATGAATGGAAAAATGGACAGAGACATTCTTGATAAAAATCTGCTCCCATCTACCAGGATGATGAGGATGAAATGAGGGTGGACAGTTCAGCAAGACAATGATCCCAAACACACAGCCAAGGAAACTCTCAGTTGGTTTTAGAGAAAGAAAATAAAGCTGCTAGAATGGCCCAGCCAAGCACCTGACCTGAATCCAATTGCGAATCTCTGAAAAAAACAAAACAAAAACTAAAGCTCAGCGTTCATAGAATTCAGGGCCCATGAAGCCTTCAGGATTTGAAGGCTGTTTGTGTGGAGGAATGGGCCAAAATTACACCTGAACAATGCATGTGACTAGTTTCTCCATACTCCTCCATACAGGAGGCGTCTTGAAGTATCATCATAAACAAAGGCCTTAAGCGTGTTCGATACTTTTCCTCCTGTGTCATTTCTCATTATTACACAGCATTTATGGACATCTGTGGTTTGATTTCTTTGCATGTGTGGACTAGATGGGTTGTTACTGACATGCAGTGAAAACTGCTGGTTTCAACTTTAGAAAATCTAGAACAACTTCAATACATATTTTAAATCAAATTTAATCATGACAGAAAACGTGACAGGAAGTAAGAGGATGAGCTGTTAATGGTGCCTTGCACTTTAACATCTATACGCCCAGTAATGAGACAAATGAATGCTAATATTCTGCACTTGTTAGATTTGTGAACATTGGTGTTTTTACCTGGAAAACGTTTGTGGCGAACACCTACTTCTGCACAGATGTGACGGAACTGAGGAATTAACTGTTTTCACATTTTGACGTGATCTGCTGTGTTGATGGGATGAACCCACACAAGCACCATTCTCTCTTTCTCACTGGCTCAGCCTTGTCAGAGTAATGCTTGCTTTGGTAAGTCTTATTTTGCCTTTATCTGGAGGTGCCATCCTCCCAGATAACACATTGGAGGCAGATGTTGACAAGCTTAGCATTTAGCCATGTTAAATTGGATCTTTTTTCTTTTTAACAAGAATTTTGGTTAATAATAATACCCAACAGCAGGTGGATCCTGATGCATCAGGTCTGAGATTTTCTTCCAAAGGCCTGCTTTGAAAAGTGATATAATAGACATGGGGCCATCGTCATGTAGCAATCTATCCAGCTCACTGTAGTTTCAAACACCAATGTGAAACTCCAAGGCATTATAAAGCAGAGTACAAGTAAACTGTGTCCTAATAAACAATTAGTCTCTGACATATATTCCCTCTCAACTTAAAAGATTACGATATGCCAGCATTAGAGTTCACATCTCATTCCCAGGCTCTCTATGTGACATAGCAGCCAAGGTTAAAGCGAGGTCAAGTGAGCAAGGCCCTCAAGGCAAAGAGCGACCCATTCCCTTTTTGACAGGTTTTGTCTAGTCAGTACATAAATACTAAATTCCATGCATTATTTATAGGAAATGCAGACATAACAGCAGCCTTCACATTAGAGAATGTAACCCTGTTATCCTACCTACCGAAGAATTCTGCGAAACCGTCACCTTGTCCTTAAATGAAACTGACGTAAAGATTTTAACTAGTCATATTCCTCTAGTGAAACAGAGATGTCCTTAATAGGGCAATGTGAGCGATCAAGAAAGACAAAACATAATGTAATAATCCCCCAAAGTGGGGCGTTATAATCATTACAAACACAGCAGTCCAGTGTGTGCACGTTCACATTCACATCAAGTAAATATCATCTATTTAGATAGTGAGAAAGAACATGCTACATTAATCTTAAGTCTACATTAAACTATAGAGTAACTACTAGTATATATAAAATGTGTAGCCCTCATGCTCTCAGAGTTTCAAAGAAATGCCTTGAATTCTCCTTTAGAAGTAATGACTGTATAACGAAGGGGATCATTAAGCCTCAGCTGTGCAGTGGCTTTTACAATCTCTTAACTTGCTGTTTTGGTTTAACGGCCAGCAGTTTTACAATTCTGGACTCGATCCTGATCACTTTAATTGACTTCTTTTTAAACCATAGTACCTACTCTAGTTGTTGTTAGCAAAAGAGGTCTCTGAAAATATATCTTGATGCATTCTCAATCACCCAGGAAAGTAAATCTCCAGTACATTTGCATCATTATGCAGATGTACTGTTTATAAGATTGGGGAAACCTGCAGTCAGCTGAGACTGAAGAAGTCACTTGGATGAGTGACGAAACATTTATCCCACAAAACGCTACGTCCAGATGAACAGAATCAACTTTTGGAGGTCTCAGAAAATATTTTACGCAACTTGATGATGGCTTTAACGTGGCTGTTATATGGTGAAATCAAATTTACTGCAACTTATGAAAACACCAGCAAACATAAAAACACTACAAACGCACACAAAACTTAGACATTAGCTGCAGAAGTGAAAGAAACCCAAGGCTCTGTGGCATGGTTAAAAGAAACAGAGGATTCAGTGCTGGGTATTAATCGTATGATACATATAATACCATAGGTACATATGCTATTAGCTTGTGACTTCAGGAAGTGTTCTCTCACATTGTTGTCTTCCCCAAAACACTTTTGTTGCCTTTTCTGAGCTGTTTTTTTTTTAATTCTGTTTTTTTTTGTTTGCTTTTGCAGCACTTTTTTTTTTATTTGATGGTGTTTTCTTAATTTGCACTGAATTTGACCTTTCATGGCTACTGCACAGAGATAGCAGAAATGAGTCAGAATGAGTCATATAAGCACAAAGTTCTGGGCCACCTTCATATTGCACCTCAGGGAGCTATTTGGCCACTGAAACCCATGCACCAAAACCTGGTGCACAGGTTTTGTGCTAATGCTAATTTGGAAATCTTGAGTCCGCAGAGTGTTTTTTGACTTTTCCAGTCTGTGTTCCTAAGCACTCAGCAACCCTGCTCTGTATTTTAATGCAGTCATGTTGCCATGGTCCCTAAACACTTCCACTTCACAGTAATACCACTTAACATATTTTATTTCTTCTTGGTTAGATTATTGTAATAGTCTTTTACCAGGTATCAATCAGAAATCATTACATATAATTTAGATCCCAACTTCTCCCAAGAACCAAGAAAACTGGCCACATTATACAAGCCTTCCACTTAAGTTGCTGTTCCCGTGTTGTTGTTAACCGGTTGCGGCAGATAGCCACCCCCTCCCTCCCTCCCTCAGCCTGGTTCTGACGGAGTCAAGTCAAGTCAAGTCAAGTTTATTTATAGAGCACATTTAAAAACAACCAAGGCTGACCAAAGTGCTGTACAGTAAATACAGATAAAAATACAATAGAACACAATTTCATAAAACACCTCGCTGAGCAAATAAAAAATAAATAAACAAATAAATTAAACCTTTCTAAAAGCCAATGAAAAGAGGTGAGTTTTAAGAGCAGTTTTAAAAGTTTCTAGGCTTTTGGAGAATCTGACGTGAGGAGGTAAACTGTTCCACAGTCTGGGTGCAGCCACAGCAAACGCCCTCTCTCCCTTTGTCTTTAATTTATACCTGGGAACATCTAAAAGCATCAGATCGGCTGACCTCAAAGATCTCCTGGGGCGATAAGTACTAAGGAGTTCTGACAGGTAAGAAGGTGCAGTGCCATTTAAAACCTTAAAAGCCAGCAGTAAGATTTTAAAATCAATCCTAAAAGCAACTGGGAGCCAGTGGAGAGAGCAGAGAACCGGAGTGATGTGGTCTCTTTTTTTTGAACCGGTCAACAGGCGAGCGGCAGCGTTCTGCACCAGTTGAAGGCGATGTAGACAGGAACGATCTAGGCCAGCATAGAGGGAATTACACTAGTCCAGCCGTGAAGTAATAAAAGCATGGACCACTCTTTCTAGATCGTTCCTGCAAAGGTAAGACTTGACTTTGGCTAAAATCCGTAAATGATAAAAAGATCCCTTAACTACAGAGCTGATTTGTTTATCAAGTTTAAAAGCATTGTCAAAAATAACTCCAAGACTCTTAATGGAAGAAGTGCAATCGGAGGTTAGGGGTCCCAAAAAGTCAAGAGAGAAGTTGGGATCTTTAGGAAGCCCAAACACAATGACTTCAGTTTTGCTTTCATTAAGGTGTAAGAAGTTAAGAGTCATCCAAGTCTTAATGTCAGACAAGCAGGAGAGTAGCGGCTGCAAAGAAACATTGCAGTTTAACCTCAGAGGGAGGTAGATCTGAATATCATCGGCAAAGATGTGGAAGGACACATTATGTTTACGGAGCACATCGCCCAGAGGGAGCAAGTACAGCATAAACAACAGGGGGCCTAGTATGGACCCCTGAGGTACGCCACAGGTTAAAGGAGCTCTGGGAGATGACAGTTCACCAAGGTGAACAGAAAAACTCCTATTATTCAAATAGGACTGGAAAAACTTTAAGACAGTGCCCTTTAAACCGACACAGTGTTGAAGGCGGGCTAGCAGTATGTTGTGATCTACAGTGTCGAAGGCTGCTGTCCTTTTAACAGGAGGCTTCTTCCTGTTAAAAGGGAGTTTTTTCTTCCCACTGTCGCCAAAGTCTTGCTCATAGTGGGTCATATGGTTGTTGGATTTTTCTCTGTATGTGTTATTGTAGGTTCTACCGTATGGTATAAAGTGCCTTAAGGCGACTGTTGTTGTGATTTGGTGCTGTTTAAATAAAATTTATCTGAACTGAAAATTGAATAGAAATTTCACAAAGTGACTTGCTGCACTAGCAGCATCCTATTGCAGTACCATAGTCTATAATAGGTGTTTTCCAGTGAACGACTCATTCTTTCAAAAATTTTGTAAAAGCATGCGTGGCTAGGAGTTTGAGTTTATACACCTGTGCCAGTGGGGCCATATAATGTAGTTCTCCCAGGAGTTGATGAAAGAACTGAAAGAGAGGTAAAAGAAAGTAGGCTCAATGTTTACCAGGTGTATCTACCAGGTGTATACCATTCAAGTATAAAAAAGGGCTCTTTTGACACCGCTCTTTCTTTCCCTTCAATCATAGCCCAAGTCTATCTCCATAAAAACAAGCCAGGTCATCAACATTACAATAAACTGTGAACCCTGAAACATTAAGTCCATCTTTACAAACTTTCTTTTTTTCTCCCCACCGACTGTACTTTTCAAGGTCATAGATGGCATACTTTTTTGAAAATGACACCATAACTATTCATTTCTTGTGGTTTTACATTTAAGCCGAGCCTCTAGTACACTGGGCTCTGCTATCTTTTTGCATACAGAAGCATGGAAAATGGGTAGGTCACCACGGCATAACTCCTGCCTCACTGCAAATTTACCTTTTTAACAGAATTCAGTCTGGGTTGGGAATGTAAATCTCTTTTAATCTTATTCTTTTTTTTCCAGTATATATTATCAATGCTACTAATAGCAGGTCTTGGAACTCTTCAAATCCCACACACTAGACATTTAGGTAAAACTTGGGAACTAGGGAAAACTTGTCTTTATCAGCACAACATATAAAGTAACTCTGTGAAAGCACAGCAGTCTCTGTGGCATTGGTAGAAGATTGCTGTTACTGTAGCAAAATCATGTACTGCATAAAGTCCATTATGAACATTATTCCTGCAGCGGCTCGGCTGGTTCTCTTATACTGCAGCTGTTGACTTTCTCAGATGTAACAGTGGTTTTGTGTGTCTGTTACTGAGAAGAGAAGTAGGCAACAAAACACCAACTGCCAAAGTCCCATTTCTCCTTTAACACTGTAGGCGGCTGACTTGCGCCAAAATGAGAACTGTTAAAAATGAACACCATCTCTAATTGAACTGAGTGGCATCATGCAAAAAAGCATTACATCTTCTCATTGTACCACGGCAGTCCGAATGACTCTGTCTCGACAAAAAAATGCAAGCAGAAGCAGAAGGGAAGAATACTTCCAGGACTAATTTGACCTTACAGATTGGGACTTGTGGTTCTGTGATGCACCACTAAACGATCAATAGCAATACAATGCAGAGATGTCCCCAAGTTACCCGGTGAGTCAGTTCAGTATTGTACCAATTGAGCTGATGTAAAAGACATTGATGTTTCTGGTGTCAAGCACTGAAAGCTGTGGAGGTTTTCGAAGCAGAGAGTACGGTACCACTTTATGGCACGGCTTGTAGGAAAATCCTGTACTTATCCTAATTGACTTCATACACATGCATAATTAGACTGAATGCTGGTGAAATATGAAGCATGTCAATACACATCTGGGTTCTCATGCTAAGATTTTCGGCATGTGAAAAAATACACGCATGGCAGGTTGTTTGACGGGATGACATTTCTTTATGAGAATGAATCACCAGCATCAAAGCATCATCCCAGGCTCATGCCTTTTCATTTACATGGCTGTCTATCACTGACATGGCACGCATTAGCAGTGAAAGAGAGAGCGAGATCGAAGTAGGTGGAGAAAGAGACCAGTAAAGCGTTACCTTTGAGCACATCTGTGTGAGCAGACATGTAATGCAGCAAGAAAAGATGAATGTCACACAGCAGCTATGGACATACATGAGAGAACACGAGAGAGAAAAAAATAAAGTGATCGCACCGACTGTCTTAAAATCAATATAAAGATAGTGGAGATTATGAGTCGTTGAAACAAATCCAAACTTTTTCATCTCCGTGCTTCAAACCATGATATATTTTGTTAAGGTTCACAATTGAGGAAGGAGAGTACAAACCACCCATGGTCCAGAGGATCTTGGTCCAACAATGATTTTAATGAACACACGTGTGGGAAGACACTCTGTACGCAGACAGCCAGTAGTCCTCGACTTAATCAAAGCATGAACAGATATTTTATAGCATCAGGGTTTGATTTACTGACGCCCCTTCATGCGTCACAGATACATTTTATACATAGATCAGATCAACACCAGAATGACTTTTCACCTAGAAGATCATCTTCTATTTTCATGGCTTGGTACTTTCCGTTCTTATCTTAAAATGAATTGTTCCTCTTTCTTGTCGAGACATAACTGATCTCTCCTCTAAATAAATCTAACTAATATGTGTGTATGTGTTGACCTCACATGCTCTTTGTGTCACCTCTTAACTGTCTGTGTCTCGTCCTCAAATGCTCCTCAAAATAACCTGCACTTAGACTCTGCTTTCGGTTTCAGTTCTGCAAAAGGCACACTCTGCAAACCTGCAACTTCCTGTCAGCCTGCAACTTAGTCTTTCTGAAAGACACACACTGTTTCAACATCTGAATGCAATATAAACTCCAGATTATATTATTAATGCAATGGTACTGATGACAATTATTCAACAATAGCAGTAAAATAATTTCCCTGCTCCACACTCCCTCTCTCGACCTCTGGAACACCAGAGGTCGCAATACATTGTGTCCTCGCTCAGACCCTCTCTGGTGGTCTCGGACCTCGAGATCTCCAGGATCCTCGCCCCTCCTGTGGTCGCCGAGATCTTCTGTAAAGGAAACAAAACACCTTTTCCTGCACCTCCCTAACTTATCCTATCTGGGACTCTTTAATCAAAAGCCTGATCCTAATTATCTTCTTAACTTATTGACTTGTATTTATATATATTCTTCAACGTTACTCATCACCTTAAAACTCTTTAAGCCCTGCTTTTACGTCCGGTTGCTCGCTCTATTTTCCCTTATCTGATCATCAACATCCTGTGCACAAATTGTCGCTGCTGCAAGTTCCTCTACTCTAAAAGATCCAAAAGAAAACAACCATTCTAATCGATTAAGTTTAAGCATATAAGCAATTACTCCTGTATACATTTCATCATAGCTAAATGCTGCCTTGAAACAACTCCTATGTGTTAACTTCATTTTAACCTCACATTTCCTATGTTATAACCCATTTTGGTATAGCCTTTTTATTTCATTTTGCTCCTTTTAATGTAACCATACCTTCTAATTCTAGTTTATCAGACTTAACCAAAATATATGCTTTCCTTCCTCTTTGGTCCTTCTTTAAGTTCAGTCAAAAAGCTAAATGAATTTGAGGCCTTTTGCCTGGAATCAATACTGTCATGTGTGTTTCTTAACTCTGTGTCTGTAAGCGTGTGCAATCCTTCATGAACTCATATTATCCTCACAGTAGATTGGCTAATCATAGCGCTAGCCAAAGGCTCGTGACCCTCCAGAGACAAATTTGAGCCACAACTCCTTTAAAAGCACAAAATGCAATATGTATAAAAATCATTTCTCCGTATAAGCTCCCCCTTTATCCTAAAAATACCTCCTATGTAATATCTGTATGTGTAAGCCTACATTATAACCACTACTTCTAGAAATCAAAAAGAAATCAAAGCTGTTCTACTCCTTCAACCCTCACTAATTTTCCCTCTAAGACTTATTTACAGCTTTGAAAAACCGGCATTGTATCTTCTAAACAGGATTCAGTTCTGTCATGGTCCTGGGCCATGTTGGCCCAGTATTCTTGGTTCCTTGTATTTTCGCTCCTTATTTAGGCCAGGTTTTCTGAGGTGTCCTGTTGTGGTGTTCCCTAAGTGTTTTTTCCCTTTGTGACTCTTACCCCCTTGTGCCCCTCTGTCTATTTATGAGCTCTCGTCTCTCTTTGTGTTTATTCCATGTTTCCCCCAGCCTGTTATGTCTGTGTTCTCCCCGTGCTTTCTCTCCTCCTGTCTGAACCTCTGTGTACTTCCTGTTTTACTTTGACAGTCTCTCGTCAGTATGCGTAATGTTGTGTTCACTCCTGCCCTGTCTCGTTATGTTTATCAGTATCCCCTGTGTTCCCCACCTGTGTGTAATCTCCCTGTGTTCTCTGGGTGTATTTAAGTTGTGTCTTCTGTTATGGTAGTTGCTGGTTCGTCTGTGTTGTTTCCCCTCGGTCTCCCTGCGTCTCTTGTGTATTTCCCCGGACCTCCCTGCATCCTCGTTTCTGGTTTGTGTTATTAGCTTACCCAGTTTAGGTTTCCGGTTTCTTGTTTTTCCACCAGTGCTGTTTTGTGCCCACCGTTGTAAATAAATATTCACCTGCACCAGAGCTGCCGCCTTTTGGGTCCTTTCCTACAACTCCACACGGCTTGGCCCGCAAACCGTGACAAGTTCACTTTAATCCTTTAACCTTAACTTAAAAATAACAGTTTCAGTTTTACCATATCCAAATGATCAAAAACCCAAAAGGTCCTGAAATGCTCCTAAATTATTAAACAATTAAATTATTAAACCCTAAACCCCCCTTTATCTTGATACATTTCATGTGTCAAGATACTATACAAAACTTAAAAATGCTCAGTTTTCCCCACTCATGATCCAATCTATGTCATAAAAATAAACTTAAAACAGAACAGTTATCAGTCATGTGTTTCTTCAATTAATGATAACTGAGTTACATCAAAAACATTTCCCCTTTAGCATTTGGCATTCTCCCAACAATATACTATAATCCCATAATCTAACCCCAGTCAACAAATTTTCTCTGGTAAAAACAATTGTTTGTCCACATTAATTCATCCTCACTCACATGCAGTCACACATTCACTCACATGCAGTCACACCATGTATTTGCTGATAGTGGAGCTTCCCGCACGATCAGATACTCCACCCTCAGCAAAATGAGCTCAGTCATTTTTATTTTCCATAGGAAAATATTTATGCTTTTGGACTGGATTGACTCGCATAAAATCCTTTTTACAGGGACTTACGACCTTGATCAGTCCCCACAGGTAGCTCTCCTCAGCCAATTGTAATCTGGAAAGCCCCCCTTATATTTGCTCTCCCCGAGAATTTTCAGCGCCGTTATTCACTGTTGCAGGCCTGCTTAGAACAGAAATGGAAAAATAGAGCTAATTGTTAGCTCATAAAAACAAAACAAAATCACCTGACAGGTTTTCTTTAAGTGCACTGTTACAAAATAATGGGCCCCTCCCAGACATGTCCATGTTTCCTAAAACTCCCTCTATTAAAACAAAAACACCAACCCAAACCTAACTGACAAAATCAACCCATCACCACAACAACCTCAACAACCTTAAACGCACAAAAGTTTTGCCACCACATAATTTCGCCTCCTCAATACACCGAAAGTCTCATTAAAACCACACAATTTGCACACAAAAATCACCCCCTTATGCTCTTAAATTCAGCATAAGACCCCTTACGACATCATATAATCACTAAACTATAAATTCCCTCCCCCAATCTGCACTTCTCGTCTGCCATGCTTCCTCTTCTGAAAGTCACTTCCTCAGTCACACACATACAGGAAGCTCCTACGTCACCACTCACTCCAGCTAATGTGCATACTGAGTCATCTCTCAACAAGCTGTAACAACAGAAACATATGTTTAAACATTCCCAACTCATTAAATCATTTTATTAAACATTCACACCATTGTATCATTCATACAAAATAGCAAGCTGTTCTTCATTGCATATGTTTGTGTTCTTAGCCAGGTTTAATCTGTATCTATGCATTAATCTCCATGAGCTTGTCTTGTCTTCATAAGGTTAATGCATTTTCTGCTCGTGTATGTGAATTTGCATATGTTGCTTTTGCAGTGTGTCAGACTCCTGCACAATTCTCCACTTAAGCCGTCAGTTTCTTTCCCAAATCTGCTAACCCAAATTCTAAGTTCCCACCTTATTAACACCATTCCTGCTCCTTAGCCAGAAGTTAGGGCCCACTTGTCATGTCTATGGAGACATGGCGCTGTAAACAATTCAACCAGAAACTTGCCTTGGCATGTCCAGTCAAGTTAACCTACAGGTTTCTTCCGACCGCTGCCTGGGGAGAATTGATCCAGGTCTATTTAGCCCCTAAAGAAACACAACTGAGACATTTTCATTATTATCATAAGTACTTAAACTACCCGTTTCCCTTTCTCTGGTCAGAAATCCCAACTTATGTCATGTATATACGTGTAAGCAGGTCTTCATTGCTTTTCCTATGTATTTTGTCAATGTTCAGTGAGTGTAAGCTGCTTTCTTCATTGCCTCTATATGTTAACAACCTTAACAATTTGTACAATAGATTCGTACCAGTTATTTATAAGTTGAATTTCTAAAATAACAAACATATAAAAGCCACTAATATGCAAAAAGACACCATGACATTCTTTCTTTTAGTTCAGCAGCTGCCAGAGACTCTTCTAATAAAAGTGTAGCAACTTAAAATGTAGAAAAATGTAACAATACGAAAGCTGTCACTAGCAATTATTAAAACTAGAGAGATAATTATCACCCGACTCTGCTGTTCCAATCTGCTTGGCAGTGATTAACTGAATTTTAAGTCATTTTCAGCTGTACGGCTCACGACTTTGATGTGATAGTTCACTCTTAGTGCTCTCTGTTGATTTCGGCCATAGCAGGCAGCTGTTTTCAGTGAAAACGCACTAAAAACCAACTGCTCGTTACCTGCTTAATGCTAAATGGCAGAGATGACATTAGCAGCTAGCTGGTTAGCATGTTTAGCAGATGCAGTGACATATGGTATTTTCCTTCCTCAGGTGTTAGGTGCCAAAAAAACAGATCAAAAAAAGTGAGAGGATGTTGGATCTACACTGATAATTGCCATAAAAATTAATCATCGTGAAATCATGTGTGTTTTCAGTATGAACTTGTTTCACTTTTAAGCCCCATGTGGCAAAAGAGGGGAGAAAAATATCAGTTCTTGTTCAGTGGGTTTGACGAGGAATCTCTTATGCTTTTTTCCTTATTTTCTGACAGAAAATAAGGAACAAGTACAAGTGATTCCTCTGAGCCACAATCTCAGGCTTCAGACTTCTGTAAGCTCTTGGTTTCACACACTTTTTTCAACTCTTAGCTCTGTATGTCAGTGAGGAGTGAAAACCTTAATACGGTCTTCCCAGGCACACAAATCCAACTAATCAAGGCTTCACCAAGGCCCAGTATAAAATAAATGAGACTTATTTTGAACTACAAAATACAAAAAAGAAAAAAAAAAAAAGCTTATTTTGCAGAACACAGGAATTAAAATAATAAGCATCATGGGTCTTGTTTCATAATGTGAATTGCCCTCTAAAACCACTGGAGCCTACATAATGGTACTTGATAGTTTAGTAAATTTGAAGCCCCTCTTTAACTTAGAACTGAATCCAGGCTTTGTCTTCTAAATATGTCTCTAAGCCCTGAGCCAAAATAACTCCAATAAAATAAACAGGGTTATTCTCACATGTGTCACAGCTTTAGCTAGTACTCTAAGGACGAAGCAATGTGGTAAATCCATTTGTCAGCTTAGATGTTTTGGTTTGTTTCCAGTTTAGACTTAGTTTCCACTCTCTAATTTTCATTTGCATTCATTTTTAACTGTTGCTTTTGCTTATTGCGAGTTTAGAGTTACACACCAAAAATAGCTGCTCTGGTTTAGCAAATTTAGATGCGGTTAAATAAGCCTACAGCTCTTGTCAGATTAAGTAAAATGGCACTTGGCATGCCAAAGGTACCCAGTGCGTTAATATGACACTGATAAATCCTGAACACATGTGATAAGTTATGAAGGTATGATAGCCATCTTACTGTGGCCATAAGCAGGAGATGGAAGAGGAGATTTTTTGTGAATGAGATGTCAGCGGTTTTGGCATTTCAAAGAAAAGGCCGTCCGAGTCTATTTCTTGGGGAAAAAAAGTGACAAATATTATTAGGCTATACATTATCCCATGAACCCTATCAATCTTGTCTGCCATCAGCCCTGATGTCTGGATTAATAACATGGAACAATTTAGTTATGTGAGCTGGACAGATGTGACCGTGTTCACAATCTTTTTCAAAGTGGGTGAGCAAAACACTATTGATTTCTCCTCTGCAGATGGATTAAGGAACGCGTTTGGCCTACTCAGGAGAGCGGTCTTGGGATGACTTCGGTGTAAATATGAAATACTTGTGTGTGTGTGTGTGTGTGTGTGTGTGTGTGTGTGTGTGTGTGTGTGTGTGTGTGTGAGTATTAGTGGACAGACAGAAAGATAGATTGCTAGCTGAAAGTCTACCAGTGACATTTGGCTGTTTTCTGTCTGACATTTCTGCAGTCAAACAAACAAGGTCCAATCTGTCAAGAGCAACAGAGCAGTATATTGAGATACCTGACTAGATAAAGCTAACAGAGAGGGAGAAAAAGAGGCAGATTGTTTTAGACAGATTTTTTTTTAAGTTTAATTAAGATTATGATCGACTGCAAATGACCAATTATTTTAAAAGATGGCTAACTGCAAGAGAATCATTCAGTGTCGGTAGATATTTGATGGAAGGTTTTATGCGCATTCACAAGGACACACCAAATAACCTTAGCGTTTTTTTACCCCCCCCCCCTCCCTTATTGATTTCTCTTTAACTTTTCATGTTCCAATCATTTTTTTCCCTTGTTGTCCTTCATCGCCTGATCTTGTATTTTTCATATTTCACTGCCTTCGCTTTCCTTTTCATTCAAACTGCCTGTGCACATGTGGGGAATATAATTATATTTGTGACTTGGAAATACAAGCCAAGGTTGACATATTATATAAGCGCAGTAAAATAATAAAAAAAAAATTAAATGAAAATAAAAAATGTGTAAGATTTATATATGATGGAAATATGACCTGAATATGTACTAGAAGGATGCATAGGTTGGTTGTAATATATACCACATATTGGTTACATTTCTTTGGCAACAGATTTAGTTTTGTTATATACAATCTCTCTTTTTTTATGTCATAAAGTGTGCACGCTGAGGTAGTGACAGTGCAGATAAGTTCTAGTTGTCGGCCTGTATTTTCCTGCCTCTCTAATGCTGTCTTATTACCAGCACCCATCCCACAGAAAAAGACCTCCTTCTACCTGTGATCTTCCAGTGCTGACACTATCTTCTCAGTGTCTTTGCTTATGCTATGCAAAATGACAGCCCCAAGTCCTCTGTTCCACTGCCAGATAGCAGTGCGAGGGGGGCCGCGGCTATAAAGCAGAAAATACCGAATCACATTCAGCTAATACCCTCAGCGATGACAGCCTCCGTCTTAGTTCAGTTAAAATTTGCTGCTGCAGAGACACCAAGGGCTGTCCTACTCTAGTGGCTCTGCAAGTTTGCTACAAAAAATAACACTTTTATTGAGTTTGCATTAGGGCGAGCAAAGAAACTGTCGAAGAAAGCATCAAGGATGCAAGAGGGCTGTTTAAGTGGTGACAGTCATGAAGAAGAGGCATGTTTTGAATGATTGTTTTGTTTTGTTTTGGGGTTTTTTTTTGGGCTGTGGGGAGAATATGTTGGACAGGCTGAAGGAGCCTGGAGCACAAATGTTGCTCCGTCATGCAGGAAAGAACTAATTGGGAAAGTTTTGACGTCTGATAAAGATGATCTATTGAATTGGGGAGTGGGGATTTTCTAGGGACATAGATCAGAGTGAAGCCTCAGAATGGATGCCATTGTGGTATAGGAAGAAAAAAAACAATGCAATTTAGAGGATACATGGGTCTAAGCAGTATTATTTGGATAACAGTTATGATTTCCTGGGTACACTTTGAGCCATCTGGAAAATCTTGCTGTAGGTACGGTCATCAAGATTGACCTTCAGTGTCAACTTAGTCACTGACAGCAAGATCCCAGCAGTGGTGGGATGATTTCCAGAAATCTTATATGGCATGCTAGAAAGATACTGAGGCTGGGTGGTAGCAGCAACACCAAGAGAACTGCCCTTATAAAAGTACACCCAGCCCCGTTGCTTGATCTAGAGCATAAAAAATATGCCTTTAATCAACAACCGTAAGTACAAAGCTTCTTTTCAAATCAGGAATACTTTGAGTCCCATAACAGCCACAGAGTGTATTGGCTGAACTGAAATAAATACTGTAGGTGATTCGAGGGTGATCTTGTGCATACACATTCTAAAGCCTTAGGTCTAAAAATAGGCTTCCCTGCTGTCCCTATGATAGGCATAGCAAGCTTACATGTTGGCAGACAAAGGCAGTCTGTGTTGGCATCAGCAGGCTAAATCAGTGGAACGTGAGGAGGACATATGTGCAAAATTGACTAGACCTGCCTTGGTTGGCTCACTATTCCTCCCACATTCTGCTTTGCAGGAAGAAGAAAAGGTAGAGAGTGGAAATATATTCTTGACCGTCTGGTGCTGTGTTCAGGTCTCCCTTAAGGTTCAGGTTTGGATCTGAGATGAGTCCAGTGGGCATGTGAGATTTGTTGTGTAGGAGGCATACAGAGCTGATGCTTTACGATCTGCATGAGTTGGCTGTTGCTGTCTCTCACCTCCTGCTTAGTAGGTGGATTGGATGATATGCCAGATTTGTCCCAGACGACTTTGTGTATGGTGCCCGCAGTCAGTGTAACAAAGCCTTGGCTGTTTAAAATGGTTGGATAAGTAGAGAGGAGCATGTCACCTTAAAGAACAGGTACAGTTTTTTCCAGGTTTATCTCATTACAACATTCATGTTCCAGATCTACATGTAAGTGTCGGAATTTTTAATGAACTGTGGACTGAAGATCTGGTTCACAGTCTGTGTAAAAATAGATTGTGATGATAGGAAGATAAAGTGCCATCAGTGTAAATGGCATATATTAACACACATCTATATATCATCTTCATGCATGCCAGTGTCACAGTGTTGAATGCAGCTCCAGTAAACTGTGACTGCAGGGAGAAACTACATTAAGAGTGTGGTGAAGACGGTATCAGTTTTATGACAACAGTGTCTAATATCTTAACAAGGTTCAGATCTGTTACCATGAACATTTGTTCAGACATCTTTCTAAAAGATGTATCCCACTGACTTCGGTGACTCGTGGCTTTTCTTCGAGTCAACAATGAGTGTTTTAACATCTACTGAATTTCATTAAACCTTTAAAGGATACTTGGTACAAGAACGTGCACAACAACATTTATTGCTGCATTTTTATTTAATACCTTCAGCGTAAGTCAAATTTTTTATGTATTCAATATTTGTTTTGTGACTAAACATCTGCAGATGAGTGGCAATCCCATCAGTGTTTCTTTGTGTTTAATGCAAATTGGAAAATGTTAGCATGCTGCTTAATACTGGGATTTACATTATCATAGCGTTTTAGCATGCCAACATGTCTGTGCGGCTCAGTAGCTTCGCTGAGACTAGCGTGCCACTCCCAAATATGTCTCTGATGGTCCCTATTCCATTTAATTATGCCCTGTCTTTATCCTTAACGGAACTTAGGCTCACAAAGCCCTCGGCTATACAATTTAGGAAAGTTTAGAAAGGCTGAATTTGATGCAAATTTTTTTCATGCATGACACACTACAGCCGTACAAAAGGGACACATTAAATTGATCCAAAGATCAGGATAACCTCCAGCCCATAAACAGGACCAAAATCCCTAACTTGGATATGTGCTGTCCTTTTGGTGTTAACAGTTACAAATACAAATACAAGTCAGCGATGCTATTAAGTAAATTGTGCCTCATGGAATACACAGTGATCAGACACAAAATGAAAACTACCTTTCTAATATTGTGTAGGTCCCCCTCGTGCCAAAACAAAACAGATCAGGACATAATCTCTTAGTGTCCCAGGGTTTCTGGCAGAAGGGTTACAGCAGTAGTTCCTTTGCATCCTGTAGGATGCACATGGACTACCAGATTGACAACTGCTCAGTACCTTTGGCTCGCTGTTCCAAAGTAGTTTTTGCAGTGTAGCGGGGAACATTGTCCTGCTGGGAGAGTACATGTCATGTTCATGAATGCCAGATTTATCAGCGGAAGGCTGCATTGTTACAGTTAGACCACACACTTTTAGACGAAAGACCCTTCAGGACAAATAAAGGCAGCTACAAGTTTGAATGCACTGTTGATCTTAATCTCAAATTCTACTATGCCAATAAGAACTTGTGTTCTTCAGTTCTTTACAAGCTATGTGTAATTAAAGGGTATAATTTCCCTGTAATTAAATTCAATTTCACTGTATTATATTTAAAATTTGAATGTATTTATATTTACATGCAAATACTTAAAGGTAGGTACACTAAAATAAGGGGTTAACAAGTCAGATTTTACAGGAAACAAAGAAATAATTATACTGCAAGTAAATTTAAGTCCTGCCTAATTTCCTGGCAATTTAAAAACAAGCAATATTTATTTACATCATAAGTATGCTGTACTTTTTGGGGATATTGTGCAGTAGTTTAACCTTCAGGAAGTTAAACTTCAGGAAATTATGTGATACTATTATAATTATTTACAGTATAATCAGTTCTATGTTTAATGTAAAAACTGGTCTTGTTTACTTTACCTTTAAGTATTTGTATGTAAATATAATTACATTGCAATTTCAAATAACATACACAAACACTCCAGGGTAATTATGTCATCTTTCTAACCATATCATGGAGCAATGTAGTAGCTCATCCAGGTCCATGATCCACAACATTTCACAGGTTATTATGTGTGAAGTTCAGAAAGACAGTGAACAGCTTTCTTGCCACTGGTTGACCGTTTGGCAGAAACTAACGGGAATTAAAATTAACAGAGAAGTCGAGGAGGCTTGAAAACAGTCATATACAGACAAATTAATCAATTTAAATTCTTAGTATAAAAATATGTAAAGCACGTCATAGCACTGACATATTACTGATGTAAGTGTGATAGGCAGGCCCACCTAACCCTTTTATGCATGGCAACAATCTGGATTTTTATTCATCTTTAGGTATGAAAA
Organism: Rhamphochromis sp. 'chilingali'; assembly: GCF_963969265.1. NCBI lineage: Eukaryota > Metazoa > Chordata > Actinopteri > Cichliformes > Cichlidae > Rhamphochromis > Rhamphochromis sp. 'chilingali'. The sequence goes on from NC_137930.1 coordinate 16,993,778, forward strand.
AAAGATTTTTGAAATTCCTTTTTTTTAAGCAGGTACTTTTTAAAGAGCTTTTTACATGTCCACTTAGGTGGACGGCATCACCTTTGGAGTGGGTGGCAGGGTATGGAGTGGTTTATGTGCAAGTATACAATCAACACTGACACAAATACAAGAAAACAGCCTTTGAATAGCTGTCCACTGTAGTGACCACTATGCGTGAAAGGGGTAATGTAGGAGTCAACTCCCTCCATGGTCACGGCCAATAAGATCATTGTCATTACCATCTAACAGGATGAAACTTACCTGTAACGTGTGACATTTTTCAGCCTGTCATTTCGTATTTCATGAAAGTCTTTATTTGTCAATCTAGTAAGATCGACAATCGTATGTTAAGGACTTTGCTAAATGGCTTGAACTAAAAAATAAAAAGAAAGTACATCAAGAGTGAACATTTTGAAGTGTTCATGAAGGTTATGTTACGAAAATGAAACAACAAACGTCGTCTTGACCTTTTGCACAATTTGGGTGAAGACCCATTACTTCATCACTGTGTGAAAGTTTGATAAAATTCTGACCTGTACTGTAGTACAAATAGCCAATTTGGGGATTATTGACGAATGGCCTAGCGACTCTTTGCCATGGCAGGAGCTCATTGGTCCTCAGCATAGATGAGCTAAAACTGATTGCACTGTAATCCGAATACAGTCAACAACAGAAAACAGAACTTGCCAGCTGCTTTACTGTTGAGTTAACTCGTACTTTTTGTGATAAGCCTGAGCATTACATACTTTCCAGAGCTACTTTTGTTGGCTGGGTGGATTTTGCATCCCATGACATTAGCTGGATTTTCATGGACTTTTCTTTTTAATCATTATTTCACTGGTGACAAGCTATTGAATATGCATGAAAAGCTGCACTAAAAAAAACACGTCTCAGTGACAATAGACTGTAGATTACAGTCAATCCCTCAAACTGAGAGTGCAATGTGGATGTCAAAACACACAAAGGGATAAAAAAAAGAAAAAGCACATGGCAAAAACAACCAAACAAACAAACACGCAAACAGGCACAAACAACACTGCAAATCCTGTCATCTTCATACAAAGATGCATTCAGCAGGCTGTTTGGTATTTCTGGTGCAAACCTCTCAAGACATTAATGAGTAAAATGTTAGCTCATGTTGGGTGGATGGATTTTCACACTAGGCAAATTCTGCCAGAGAGGTTTCACACAGAGACATTGTTTTGTGATTCACACATACCAAAGGAACGCAGACACACACACACACACATACACATGTGCGTGCGCATACGCACACAGAAATAAACACAGATTTAGGGAACACTTTGTTCGCTGGAAGTTGCATACTCGTGGGCATGGGGCTGCTGCTCTATATTCAGTGGCTGCCTATGGTTTGGATATAACTCATTTCTGAAAGCAAAAGCCTGACAACCCACTGTGTCTCCTATTGGCTTAGTTTTGTTTTTGTTTTGCCGCTGCTCTAATATTGAATTCCCAAGCTTGCTCGCTTGAGAGCAATCTGCCTGAATTTACTGCAGCTGTAATGCCAGTTTCCCCAGGAAAGGTGACCTCCACTCCAGGTGTGGTGAATCTGTCAGAGCTTCCCTCCCACCACCATCCCTGCAATCTAATGACAACAATTTCTTTGCAGTGCATCTTCAAGGAAGTTGATTCCCTTTTGTGGCTAAAGGGATATTTCAAGATCAAGTGTGATAAAGCCTGACATAATTAGCTGCTTATTCAAACATGCACATATGGTCGTGGTATAAAAATAATCCTACACATTCATATATCAAGAGACACAGAGGATGATAGAGATGAAAAGCCTTCTTTACACATTATGCTTCTCTGATTAATGGGAAAAAAGGGGGCTGAAGGCACTGATAAAAGAATCTGTATTATTATCTCCTCATTTGATCATACTACCAACAAACAAGTGTGCAAAAGGCAGCTTGAGTGAAATTCATGTTTTGTTTTCAGTAGAAAGCAGAAGGTAATGAACCTATAACAAGACTAGATAGAAACTTGTATTTATGTTGCATTATAGATCAAAGAGTCCTGACAAAGTAGACGGATAAAAGCTTCTGAAAATGTGCCAAATTCGGAAAAAAACATCACTGTGACAATTTTACATCAACTAATAGTAAAGCTATGATTCCCCCACATGTTCCCCTCACCCCCCACCTAGTTTTTGTTGTCTCAAAGTAACCTATTTTACTGTGTGGCTACATCACTGTATACATTTTTAAGTTTGGGAAGTCACATCACCAATAGCCCAAGGTCTTGAATAATCAGGGCTCGCCTTATCTTGAAGACCTCATAGCACCATACCGCCACAGCAAAGCTTCACTCTTGTGCTTCCTAGGATATTTAAAAGTAGAATGGGAGGCAGAGCCTTCAGTTTTCAGGCCCCTCTTCTATGGAACCTGCTCCCAGTTTGGATTTGGGAGAGAGACATCCTCTCTACTTTTATAGTTAGGCTTAAAACTTTTCTTTTTGACAAAGGTGACCCTGAATTCTCCCTTAGTTAGGCTGCAAGAAGCCTAGGCTGCTAGGAATGTCACATGATGCACTGAATGTTTTTTTATTCCCTCACCTCTTTTCCCATTTTTCAATTAACGGTAATCGTCTTTTATTATTCATCTCTGCCTCTCTTCCACAGTGTGTTTTTTGTCCTGTCTCCATCCCACCACTCCCATCCAGTCATGGCAGACGGCTGTTCCTCCCTGAGCCTGCTTCTGTTGGAGGCTTCTTCCTGTTAATAGGGAGTTTTTCTTTCCTGCTGATTGTTGGGGTTTCCTCACTATTAGTGTAGGGTCTTTACCTTACAATATAAAGCGCCTTATGGCAACTGTTGTTGTGATTTGGCATCATATAAATAAAATTGAACTGCAATTAAAAGGATAGAAAATGCAGTTCTGAAAAAGATGAATTCTTAATTTGTGCAACTTAAACGACTTCTTTAAACGATTTCTGTGTTTTACTATGAATGAAGCATTAAACAATCATTTGATCATGTCATATTGATCATGGAAAACGTATGTACCAGCTGTGCCAAATGAGGGGAAAGAAGGCGACACCATCTGCGGTAAGACGATACGCTGGTTGAAGGCATTCTGAGAGAACTTCAACTCTCAGAGAGGATAAGTACAGGGAGTTTCAAGAAATATAATTATTTGTAAGTTCTGGGTATAGATGCATTTTCTTTTTTGGCACAGTACTATTAGACATAATTTACATTGGCAGGAACTAGGTCAGCATTCTCATAACATGGCTAATGATTAACACCCTTGTGGACAACCAGTAATGTGCTGACTAAGGTAAAGAACAGCAATGGACATGCTCATAACTTGAAGCCCAGAGGTGTATAATGACCACTGGTTACCATGTATCTGATGTGGAACAGGCTTCAGGGCCATGCAATGTAAAACAGGCCACTCCATTTATATCACAGGAGCTGTAAAGCTGTCACTGCCACTCCATGCTCTTCTCACATAAAGCTGATTTGTGATGGCTCCAGTCCGCCAGCCCTCAGTCTCCCTAATGATGCCGAGATCCATCACACTCATTTAATCAGGGCTGTAAGGAAAGCAAAGAAGATGTATGAGCCCATTGTGTGCCTCAAAAGGTGCTTTATAAAGTCACTCTTGTACCCTGTCCCACACCAGTGGAAATTTAGATGCTAACATAATCAGTAATTCAGTGCAGTTGAAGATGTTTTGTTCTCCTTTTGTTATCACCCGCTTGACACTAATGAGAGTGGAGCACAAACACCTCATACTCCTGAATGAATGTTAACATTTGATACAGTACAATGCCCATTCTTTAAATTCCACAAAAGAGAGGATGCGACTGAAGTCCTACAAAAAGATTACCTTCCCAATATGATCATCCCATAAAGAATTTCGACGTTTTTGATCAGGCTAATAGTAGATTTAAGCACTATAACCAAATTCAGGCACTTCTACTTCTTGGCTTCTTTATGCGTGTACACTAGTCTGGTGTTTCTATAATCAACATCTGAGTCTTTCTTTTCCTCACATCAGTTATGATAGGTGCATGCAGCGAGCATGCATGACAGCTTAATGCCTGAGGGTGGAGGCTGAGGTGGTGGACTTGGTGCACGTGGAGGACCTGGGAGTTCACCGTGCAGTCAGCTGTGCACGATGGGGAAGCTAGTGGAGAGTGCTTTAAAGAAATATGGAAATAAGTCCATAATTCTCTGTCTGTACAGCAGGAAAAGTCTTTCTCGTGACCTCAAATGAATAATCCGCCATGTGACCCGCCCTTCAACTCACACACTCACAGTGTGGTAAGACAGATAATGAAGAAAGCATGGAAAAAAGAAGAAAGCCAGCATCTTAACAAACTGCTCTGACAGAGAAGTGCGTAAAAATCAATGCAAACTTAAAAAGAACTAGGCAGAGTGATGTCTCCCCCCTTTCTTAGTGCTTTTGATTCTGAGAATAATAAATTTAAGTTATTGCTGTTAGCTTCTTTTGTTTTCACTCAAGACCATTTCAGAGGTCACTGCAGTGACTGGCTTTTACCCGTGCTTGACTGCAGACAATTCCACATCATCAGGTGCGAACATTACATCAGCAATTTAGCAGAAAGCTGCCAGTTTTATTCTGTTCTGAACCACATCATCTATGGTAGTGATTTTCAAAGCGCTCCTTGTTGATTCAGTGGTCTGAACCAGAACTGGTTCATTCAAAAGACATGTTGCCCATCGCTCAATACCACACTGGTGCTCCGACGACAAAGTCCCACTCAGTGAACTGAAACACTGCTACTGAGCTATATTCCTCATAATCAACCATATTCTCGCTGTGTATGCATGGGCTCTCTCCGGGTATTCTGGTTTCCTCCTACTGTCCAAAGAAATGACGTTAGTGGGACTGGGTTAACTGGGGATTCTACATTCCCCATAATGTGAGTGTGAGTGTAAATGATCATCTGCCTCTCTGCGTTAGCCTTGCAACACGCTGGCATTGTGTCCAAGGTGTATCCAACTTCTCACCCCATGGCAGCTGTGATAGTCCCTTACAGCACCTGCGACCCTGAACATCCTGAATTAGATAAGCAGAAGAAAATGTATGAATGGATGGTTTTAAAAAAAGCATCTAAATCTCAATATTTTAGACGGCATCTCTCAGAGTATCAGAAACGCTGTTTTTTCACATTGATCTACAGTTCTGACTGTTACTTAAGATAATGTTTTCATATTGGCATAATGACTCTCCGCTATTTCAAGTACAGTGGTACTTTAAAGTTTTGATCATGTGGCTTTCTAAGAGTAACCACCTGAAGACTTGGGCCATCATCTCTTCGGGCTACACCTATGTTCACAGAATCTGGGATTACAGTACATAGCCAACATTTGCTCCAAGGGATATACTTAATCAGTCACAGGATGCAAATAAATCAATGACCTGCATCGCTTGCTCAGTGAACGAGTGCATCCCAGTACATTAGCCTGCAACTGATGGAGAACGTGTCATTTCGGGAAGTGATTTTGCTCAGCTCGTTTCCTAAAACTGTTTGCTCTTTAAGGTGCGCAACTGTAACAACACCATCCTGTGCAGATCGTCTGTGAATGCATGGTGGATGCTGGTTGATATACTGGGGTGAGAAACTAGAGGATAGTGTGAGGAAAGAAGAGGGTTGTTAGCATTATGAGGGTGTTGGAAGTGTGCAGTCACCCAAACAAATAGCTGACTCTGTATTCCTCCAGGCAGAATTAGGTTACTTCTCCAGTGAAGCTGCCCAATATACTGTGCAATGAGGTTAGGGTCATTGACAGGCCTCAGATCATCACTTTACCTGTGTGTCACTGTGTGTGTGTGTGTGTGTGTGTGTGTGTGTGTGTGTGTGTGTGTGTGTGTGTGTGTGTGTGTGTGTGCAAGCATGCATTAATGAGTGTATAGCCATGATGTAAGGAAAATCAAGAAGAAAGAGAGACAGGAAGAAAAGACCGAAACAGAAATTGAAAGGGAGGTGGGTGAAAAAAGAGGAGGAACACTCAGAGTGAGACACCCACCGTCGCTGCTTGCGAGAGCTTAGCCCAGTGGGAGAGCCCATGCCACCATATTAGATTTTCTGCCTTATTGCCTCAGCCAGACTCTCTCGCCTCAGGTCACTTTCTTGTATAAAGGGACATGCATTACTCCAATCTCCTGGAAACCTCCCAGATATGTTGATCCAAGGCCAAGGCTTTAATATCAGCCAGGTAACCTCACACTGTGCACCCCAGCTTAATTCAATTCAAACAACTTTAACAACGAACGTGTCAATATTGGAAAACATTAGCTTCGATAATACATGTGTGTATATGCCATTTGAACAGTCACAGGTCCCCAGAGATCAGCGAGATTTATCTTAGCAGGGAGCTGCATCAGCAGCCACATCACCTCTCATTCAGTTCATAAAAGAGGAACACTGTTTAGCTAAAGAAGCCTCCTTCACTGTTTTTTTCCAATCAGGGCAAACTTGTTTGAATGTTTTCCAGATTGAGATCTCACTGGTTTTAAAGAAAGGAGCAAAGAACATATATAAAATAGTGATTATTTATTGCCTTTGCTATTTTGCTATCTGGTGAAACCTGAATGATTAATGAAAGGCAGTTCATATCACACATGTGCAGACTTGCAAATGATTTAACATGACGTAGCCAAACACTGCAACACTCCCGGTGCCTTCGCTATAGATTAGCTTTGCATGTAGATAAGATTGACACGTGGAGTCGCGGACGTGAAAAATATCCCAAATACTTGAAATAAAGCATGCTCATCATTTACTTTAACGTTATCCCATATATAACCTTGAACACCACGCTCATTCAGGAAATATGGTTTACAGGAAAGGATACGGCAGAACTCCTGGCCCTGTACAGTGTGTTACAGATGGGGATGCAGCACTGCAGGTTATTACTGATGTCTGGAAACAAATGAGGAAATTACGAACAAATGCTATGACTCATCTATCATATGCATCCGTGACATGCCACGGCGTGTTCTAATGCGCACGAGTCTTTCTAATCCCCTTTGTGCAAATTCATATACTGAGCTGAAACCGTGAATCAATATCTGAAGAAGCCTTAGCTACATTCAATTTGTTCGTTTAGCTGCACTGTGCCATTATCAAAGAAAAATCGTCTGCATTATGCATGTTGCATTTGAAGTCCGTGTGCTGGATGTGTACCTGGGTGAACTCAGAAAAGATGATTGAGAAGGATATACATTAAAAAAAATCCATTATCGCTCTTATCATTTGCATTTTCTTTAAACAGAGAGCCACAGCAAGGTTTTCTAACAGCAGCACCGCCAAGAAAGGAGTGACTGAACTCTCCGTGGCATGATATGCAGAGACTGGGGGAACAAAGGATGAGCAAGAAAGATGTTTGTGTGGCAAATTAAACAGAGATAAGGGTTCTCTCAAAACAGAGGAGAGAAAAGAGGCATTTGCCAAAAACCGAAGTCATTCCTAGGTCATGCAGATAGACGAAAAACAAGCTGAGACTGCAGCGGAAGCTGTATCAGCAGATAACAATAATCTGCACGGGGGCTGGTAACAACCTTTTCTTTCATATATGGACAAATGGACATGTCGCTGAAGTCTGAATTCATGAATGGCATTTCCAGAGGAAAGCTTTAATGACTCAAAATTCCTGTTTTAATAGAAAAAGACTAAATTATGTAACTTAATTCGCTCTGCTACATTTAAAATCCACTGGGTTTAATCTTGGTGTAGTACAGAGACTAGTCGCAGCTATGAGACACAAGTTCCACCAGTCTCATCAGCTCTACGGTGCTGCAGTATCAGTTTGTTTAGCTGAATGTATGGAAAAGAGACGAGGGTCTGGAAGCCCAGGCTCACACTTCTATAGCACAGATCACTCTCCAGATAACATTTTAATTCAGTGCAATGATTTATGCATTTTCTACATAATAACCAATGCCAGGCCTGTAATGCATTACATTCCACTGTACAATTGCATTTCAGGTTATTAAACTTGTAATGTTTACTTTTCAAAAGGGATAGATGTATTATTTTTTAATTTTGTTTAATTATTTAGAAATGCTAAAATGCTAACTTTATTAACTGCAGCACTGTGGTGAAGCAGTATACATCAGTTTGCTTCACTAGTGGCTGCATGACTACATTAGCACTTTTTTGTCTCCTGACTAACATTAAGACAGCAAACATGTTCATGATGACTCCCGCTGATTGAATTTTAAGTCATTTATGGACAGAAGATCTAGAAAATATGACGTATGCAAATGTAGTGTCCACATCCTTCATGTGCAAATGGTTAGCCTTCCTTATAAAGTTCAATAAAGTCTTTTCAGATGGAACTCAAGCATATCTTCATAAAAAGCGGCTAGAGAGAAAAGTAAACACAACTTCCTAAACATCAGACGTCCATCAGCCAGTTTCCCCTAACCTCTAAATCAGTTTACAAGTAAAAAATGCTTGAAAGAAAAAACAAACAAACTTGAATTTAAACTGATTTTCTCCCATTTACCAACTTACTGCTTATGTTCAGTTTCGGTTTTATTTGTTACATGTACGTGTCATGGTCCTGGATCTGTTGCCCAGAGTTTTCAAGGTCTGTTGAAATATCTTTATGTTGTTAAGTTTAGATTTCTTGTATTCTTTTAGAACTTCTCCTATATCTCTTGTACTATATCTTTAGTATTTTCAGTGTTTCATAGTTTAGTTATTCACATTTCTAGTTCTTAGTTTCTTGTCTTAGTTAGTTCCCTCTTGTGTCCTGTTCATGTTAGTCTTTTCTCTGTATGGTCTGGTAGTGTCCCCTGTCTGTCATTCTCCCAACCACCCCTTATGTTGTCTCAAGTCTCCATTTGTCCATTGTTAGAATGTCAGTCACTTTCCTCTCATGTAGCCTCAGTGTCCCTGATTCTTGACTCCTTTTCCAGTGTAGTTTCTGTTAGCACGAGTTTTTCTATTCTGTATTTTATCTCCCTGCTTTGTTTTGTACTCAGACCACCAGCCTAAATAAACGGCTTGCTTTTGTTTACTACAGTTTACTTTTGAGTGTCTGTGTTTGGGTCCTCACATGCCGCAATATTTGAGCTGCGCACTCCGCAGCTCATGACAGCAAGTTATGACAGGGTCAGCATTACAATGAAATGTGTTTGACAAGACAAAAACCAGGTCACGCAGCATCTGAAAATTCTGCAGGATAAAAAAAACTAAAGCAATATGAGTTTAAAAACTAATATGAAAAAAAGTAGATAAAATAAAAAAAGATAAAAGAATCCATAAATAAATAAACAAACATTCTTGAATTTACACGTCCCACTTCCCATGTCTGCCTGACAGTAAAAAGTAGAGTAGCTGTTATACTGGATGGACGTGATACCTGATGATACTGTGGGCCTCACTCAGGCACTGTTGGATGTAGATGTCCTTAATGTAAGGAAGGATCTTGCCCGGCTCTCTGCCGCCTCTACCGCTCTCTGCAGTGCTTTTCGGGTTGTTGGTAGAGAAACAAACTAGCTAATGAATGCAGCTCAGTGGTTCCTACAGTAGAAAAAAGTAAGAAAGAACTTTGAGCTCTTGTCGATGAGTCCATGCTATAACCTAACTAACATTGACCTCATCTGGGCTGTAACTGGTAGTCCCAAAAGTTTTGAAAGACATTGACATCACCGAAAAGCAAAGACAAAATAAAGAAATAAAAATAATAGTGGTCTAAGGAGCTTGGAAAGAAAAGCGTCTGGACTTCTTTAAGTTGCTTGAAGACGTTTCACCTCTCATCCGAGAAGCTTCTTCAGTTCTAAGGGTCAATGGTGGAGAGTCCCAGATTTAAACCCAGTGGGAGTTTCCCCCCAAAGAGGGACAAAGGACCCCCTGATGATCCTCTACCTAATCACATCCGCCACGGTGTGAAAGTGGGTGTGTGTCCCAATCAGCCAGGGTTTCGGGTGAGCTCATTGTGAAACCTGGCCCCACCCTATCATGTGATTTCCTGAGGTCAGATGGCCCAGGATGTGAGTGGGCGTTAAGGATTCTGGGAAGGAATCTCAAAACTGGATTATGGATGGCAGACAGTTGGTGTCATTTTCTTTCCAAGCTCCTTAGACTATGATGACCTGGATGACTGAGAACCTTCACAGACAAAAATAATAGTGCAATAATCTGTCACAAATAACGTTATATTTGGTTGTGCAATGGCAGACAGTCACAAAACAGGATAAAAATAATAATAATGGACTTTTTGGTTAATCTAAACTTACTGGTTCTATGTATTATATGAAAAGGTGGTGTGGCGGTGGAGAAATTAGAACTGCTGCCTCACAACAAGAAGCTTACAGACTTGAATCTTCGTGTCAGCTGAGCAGTTTGCAGAGGTGTTGAGGAGGAAACAATGTGTTTTCGCTTTCACCCAAATTTGGACATCTTTTCATCGACGTGAGAAAACAGCTTTTCACCTTTCAAGCACATCAGATTGTTGTTCTGACGTCTGTTAGAATCATTTTCAGCATCTTTCCAAAAGGTTCTTTTCTTTTTTTTTCTCTGGGTGGCGGTACATAACTGCCATCTAAAAACTCACGTTGCGTCAACAAAACAAGCTTCCCGTAATGGTGCCACTTCCTAGAGCTGGGCGATATATCGAGTTTTTAAAACATATCGATATATTTTTTATATGAGATATAAGATGTGACAATATCCTTTATATCGATATAGACTATGTTACGTTATAATTATAGTTGTGGAGCCGCAAGTTTGCCTCTCTTTCGTCCACTTTTGTCTCTACGCAACGTTACTCCGCCTCGCCTTCACTGAAGACAACTCCCCCTCCTACCCCATCGCTTCACGTGCAGGCAGCGACAAAACGGACACGGCAAATCTCCGTTAACGAGTTACTGCGCATCGCCCCATGCGTGGGGCTGGACGGCGTCAACGTGCTAACGAGCTAAACATGCTAACGAGCTAACAGCGCTAACCCTAAAATCCTTTCATTCTCTCAAAAGTTGATAGCGCGCCTTATGTATGAATTCTGGTTGTGCTTGATGGCCGCGAACCGATTTTATGTGGTACACGGCGCTCAGCAATCTGTCACAAATGTTTGAGTACGACTTTGGTAAACTACGGAGCTGCACCGCTTGATAGATTGTCGGCGCATTACGGCTACCGAAGAGCTTCGCGGAGTGATACGTACTGTGCTTCAACGTAATATTACCGTATTGTGTGTGTATAAGGACCATAAATGGCACCTGTAAGAGACGTGGTTATGAAGTGGATTTCAAACTCCAGGCTGTCAGTCACGCAGTAAAACTTGGAAATAGAGCTGCTGTGAAATCTGTCTGTCTTTGTTATTACGCTCAGCGTCTTTTAGTTTACATTTTGACTGCACAATTGTGAGCTCTTTGTTTAGCACAAAAACAACCTTGTTTTCTTTTATTTATGGAGCATGATTATTTAATGAATGCTCATAATTTAATTTTGAGTAATTTTTCATGTACATCTGTGCTGTATGTTAATAAAAATGCCTGTGTGACATCTGGGACACAGCTTTGACTAAGAACTCTCTTTTTGTTCTTACTTTATGGCTTAAAAAAAATATATCGAGATATATATCTTATATCGCCATCCAGCTAAAAAATATCGAGATATGAATTTTGGGTCATATCGCCCAGCCCTACCACTTCCTCTGAACTCTGATTTTTCACTGACACTAAATGCTGTCAGACACAAAAAGTATTTTCCACAGGGAAATGCTCAAAGAATGGTTAAACACAATAATAAAGATTTATTGTGCCTTAACAAAAATGTCTCAGCTGTAAATCTGTCTTGAAGTTTAATTTCTAAAAACTTTTTTCTCTCTGTGAGATTAAAAGTGTATGTAATGCTGCATAAAAGAGATATATGAGTGTCACCAGCCTCTTGTTTAGGTTCTGCTGACTCTAGATTTATGCAACACACACAGGATTTAGAGTCAACTGAAAAATGTGTCCTCTGTGAATAAAAATGAGAAGGCCATTAAATACCTCCAGGCTTAAAGCCAGTAAAAAGTGACAGTTTCAATGTCTTTCCGGCATTAATTAATAAGTAGCCTACTGAAACTTTAATTATTGGTCAATCAGAGCTCTGGCTTAGAGGGCAGCATAAAAGTCACTGTAATAATAATAAACTGTACATACCATACGAGTAAAAACAATTTCAGACCTAATAGTTGGCTTCTGAAGACAACCAAAGGTTTATGCATCCTTTACAGAGGAGACATTATGAATTTTTCTATTAAAGGCCAGCATTTTCGGGCGGTGTCACATTGACATTGGATGTTTTTTTAGTTTCTTTACTGAATGCAACTTGTAGAGCCTGTAAGCTAAATTGTATACACTTCCCCTTCAAATCCTCTCAGGCCCTCACTCAGCACTATGTAATTTCATATGAGAACCTGAAAGTGATGGGTGTACGGTAAGCGGCTGAAATGCATGTGTAGGCAGAAACCTGCCACTAATGACCAGTGTTGGTCAAGTTACTTGAAAAAAGTAATCAGTAACTAATTACTGATTACTTCCCCCCAAAAGTAATCCTGTTACTTTACTGATTACTTATTTTCAAAAGTAATTAGTTAGTTACTTTTTAAAAACAAGATTTACAACCTGAATAGGTGATGAAGCGATAGATCTTTCAACCCAATTCTACTTTTTCTGCATAATCCATCATACAAAATGTAATCAAATGGAAAAGTCTCTTTTTTTTAAACTTGTTTTATCCATTTTAATCTTTTAACTTTATGCATCAAGCAAAAATTAAATTATATGCACCATTCTCTGACTTGAAGAAATTAGTTTAACATTTAAACCTATTTTCTGCACATTCCAGCACATAAAAAAAATATTTTTTGTGTTTACACTCAGTCTTTCAAATAGATGCAAGTAAAACACAGCAGAAAATAAATAAAGTCAAAGACTCAGCGGTCCTGTTGCTCTATTTTCACCTGTAAAGCAGGAGTGGGGTAGGCGGAGGTGTGCTCTGGTGCAGGTGTGGCGCAGCGGTCAGTGGAAGATTCCGCGAGTTTCTCTGTGAATTTCCCATTACGCACTCGGTGCTTGTTTAGGGTTTTTTTCACTGTAAAAAGAAGTTTTCTTCCCACGCACAACGGACGCTAATGTTTTTGTCACTTTTTATGGAATCAAACTCAAAGTAAGATCAGTACTTCCACGCTTTAAACGCTGCACGCTCATACTCTCTCCCACAATCTGTCATGGTTCTCAAGATCTGGAGAGGTCGTGGTGTGTGTATTTTTTGTCTTAACCTCTCCCACCAGGGCGGAACTGGACCTTGGTTCCCCGCCTCTGAACCCACCCTGAACACACACCTGTGGCTCATTCACACTGATCCTGGCAGACTACTTAAGATGGCAAGAGAGGCTGCTTCCTCGCTGGATCGTCACATTACCAAGTGCCTTCTAGACTCCCTGCCCGTCTTCCCTGCCGTCTGGATTTCTGTGGATGTGTGTGAGTGAGCGTGAGCTTCTTAGTGTGGACATTTTTGAGTTACGGATCAAGTGGAAGAAGAGCGTGTGTGTACCCCCGTCTTGGACCTTCCCTTCCGACCCCGCCCTACTCCCTGGAGCCCCGTGTTATCTGTTCCACTGTATATATGTATATATTCTCACTTGGTGTCACATTGCAAATAAACCCTCACCTTCTCTCTAAACTTCAGAGTCCTGCGAGTGAGTCCTCTGCCTACTAATCTGTGACACAATCGATATATGATCCATTGTTGATCTGCACACAGCTGTTGTCACGAATGTCGCACTCGCTTACGTCACTGTCATGAGGCATTCTCGCAAAAAAATCACGGTTTTAGTAACGCAGTAACGCAGCGTTCCTACGGGAAAATAACGGTAATCTAATTACCGTTTTTGCAATAGTAATCCCTTACTTTACTCGTTACTTAAAAAAAGTAATCAGATTACAGTAACGCGCCCATCTCTGCTAACGACAGCCTCAGTTCTTTCAGTAAATCCCAATACTGACTATGGGAAATCACGATGTGTCGATACACACAAAAGCGCTTCTTTTTCTGAGGCTTCCCCCCCTTCTTCACACACGCTCAGACTTTGTGATGTTGAGCCATGTGCAGGACTTTCGTCATGCGTTCTGTCATCTTGAGTTTCATCGATGAACTGTGTTGGGCAAAAAAGGCATCTTGAACATTTGAAAAATGTCTTAACAATTGTTTTTTAGTTATTTAGACACGTCCACTGCAACAATAGTGCTTAACAGTTAATCATGTAATATCTAGAATGTGAGAAATTTCACAACTTGACTAGTTGCAACAGTGGCACAGTACCACATTCAAATTCAGTAAGAACGACTTTTTCTTTCACAAAAGCAGACTGCATGGCTAGGTGCTTGAATACACCTGTAGCAATGGGATGGAAAACACTTGAATTCAAAGATTAAGAGGTATGGCCCAATACTTTTGTCCATATTGTGTATTTCATCCAGATAAAGCATCCTATTTTAGCAATAAATTCAAGCTAAACATGTTGCAATGCCCTGCAAAGCATCCCTGACATCAAAATCCGAGTTGCAAAAGTCACAGTCACGAGGAAGGTGGAATTTGAAGTCAATCGATGCATGCTGTTGTATTCAGAGAGGAAGCTTACTATGGATGGCTACTGATAGGATATGACAAGATGTGATGAATGGTCGAAAGATGTTCTTCGGATCTCTGCCTTGAAATACAAGGGGGATTTATTTATTTTTGCCTGCTCAGAGTATCCTCATCGTTTTTTGTCTTTCATAAATATGTCTGAAAACAATCCTAAGTGCTGTTTCCAATCAGAAATCAGAACGTCAGTGACGCAGTAGCTCATCTGACTCACGATCCATCACAATTCACAGATTATTACCCGGACAACAACAAATGTGATCTTGACCTTGAGCTCAGTTTGGGTAAAGACACCATCCGTAATCTCTGTGTGTATGTTTGATAAAATTCTGACCAATACTCGAGGACGAGTAGTGATTCTTGTGAATTACAAACAGAGAAAATCTACGACCGAGTCCTCTCCATTGCATAAGCTCAATATACTTTCACTCAAATGAAGTAAAAATTGTCACTAGAATTTAACTTAATAAATGTTACATTAAGTAACCATTCTTTTTTCATAATTCAGAGAGAATTAAAGCAACACTAAGGGAAGGTCACGGACAATTATGCTGCATGCTGGAAGCTTTCTATTCAAACAAGCAACAGCCAATTTCATCCTTATGCAACTGTCAATTTTTTCACGCACAAATGAACACAGACATACAATACATACACAGTGCTGACAATACAAAAGGTAGTCAAAGCTCTGAGTGAAGTAAATGCTCTGCAATTACTTTCAGCACACAATTTTTTTGACCCCATTTGCCTCTTAGCAGGATCTTTTGAAAAACTATTTAATATACTGGAATATAAATCTTGACAGAAAGGGAAAAATAACTACAGTTAAAAATGCAGAGTTGTTCAAGATAGAGACCTTTTAATGCAATTATGTATTACAAATGCACGATGAGTTTAAGGACTTCTCTAAACAATAACATTTAGAAAAATGCTGTAGTCGGGTGTGCCCTCAAGGAGTTGCCCCTCACTGCTGTTTGCCATATGACAACCACAATTTGACAAAAGACAAAATCCTTGAAGCGTTTTCAGATTTCCAACGACATCTGCCTTTACATGTGTCTATCAACATATCAGGGTTCTGGCTCCATTGACAGCAAACTAACAAGAGGAGCTCAGGCATCATTTTGCCCATCCGTGTTCTCCAAGCCTTGTGTAGGGGAACCTGAGGCATCCCTAGACCAGTTGGAATACATAATCTCTCCTGGGGCTCCTGGGCTTCCTCCCAGTCAGACATGCCCAGAATACCTCAACAGGGAGGCTTCAGGGAGACATCCTAATCAGATGCCCCCACAACCTCAGCAGGCTCCATTCAACATAAAATAGCAACTGTTGCAAGAAGAGGTTAGGAGCTTAGATAGGGTATCACAGAATCTGAGCTCCCAAGCCTATGCCTGCACAGAAAAACTAATTTCAAAAGCTAATATCTGGAGTTTCATCCTTTCGGTCATGACCCACAGCTCGAGACTAAAGGTGAGAGCTGGAGCATAGATGGGCTGGTAAATCAGAATCAGAATCAGAATCAGAATCAGAAACTTTATTGTCATTGTCATGAGAACAACGAAATTAAGAATGGTCCCCGATCATTGCATCATCCCTAGCAATATCAAAATATAAATAAAACAATAAAATTCAATAAATAAAATAGATAGAATACTTAAAATACTAATAAGATATAACAGTAAAACATTCACATACATTCCCACACACATGCTTCAGACCGTGCATAGATTAACACAAGAGTGGCGTGATGGACATTTTTTTGTAGTATTCAGATGTGTTATTGCAGTTGGATAACAACTGTGTTTGAGTCTATTAGTCCTTGCTCTGATTGCCCTGTACCGTCTGCCTGAGGGCAACAGTTCGAACAGGGAGTGGCCAGGATGTGAGGTGTCTTTTATGATGTTTTGGGCCTTTTTAAAACAGTGGGCGTTGTGTAGAACTTCCAGTGTGGGGAGAGGGCAGCCAGTGATCTTTTGGGCGGTGTTAATGATACCTTGGAGTGCTTTCCTCTGAGCCCCTGTGCAGCTAGTGTACCAGATGCATATGCAGTAAGTTAGAACACTCTTAATGGTGGCTCTGTAGAAGGACACCAGCAGTCTCTGTGTGATGTTATTCCCAAGCTTCAGCTTCAAACTCCAAGCACGCCCACACATGGAAGCAGTATAAGTTATTGGAGAGAGAGCAGCTGAGGCTGATAAATAGATAAATTACACGAGGGACTCAATGATAATGGAAACACTGTTCCATTTGTTATGAACGGACTTTCTGCCTTGTTGTCACAAAACGGCCGGAGGCCGAGCACCAAAATTCAAACCCACGTGCAGAAAACCCAAGGCGGAGGCAAAGTAAAGGGTTTAACAAAGGTTTATTAACTAACACCAAAAAATGATGTTGATTGGATTTAAGGCTTGACACATGGGGCATGAGGGTCTTGGCCAGGTGAGTGGGATAAGCAGGGGACAGGTCCAAGAAAGCAATGGCTGTTATGAGCGGCTGTGTGCAGACAGGAATAGGACCCAAGGTGCAGACTCCGGAGACAGATGTGAACTCAAAACAGCTTTAATGTTAAACTCAAATATAACATAACTGGAAAAAATCAAAATAAACTTACACCAGAGGACTGACAGAACACACAGCTAGGTAAACGGTAGACTCCATGCGACGATGTGTTGCACTGCATGAGGCAAATGGTGGTCACACCAGATACTGACCGGTTCTGGGACCCCAGACCCCCAATAGCGCAAAAAACTGCACATTCCAGGGTGGCCTTTTGTTGTGGGCAGTCTGAGGTACACCTGTGCACTACTCATGATGTCAGATCAGCATCCTGATGTGGCACACCTGTGAGGTGGGATGGATTATCTCAATATAGCAGATGTGCCCACTACCACACATTTGGACTGATTTGTGACCACTGTTTGGGAGGGATGGTTATATTGTGTATCTGGAATGAATTTTAGGTCTCTACGTCCATCCCATGGGGAATGGGAGCAGTAACAAAGGTGTTGCGTTTATATTTTTGTTGAGTGTAGGTGAACACTGTACAGAGGGCTGTTTATCACTGTACCTAATTCCAGTTGGTAAGATAGCCAAGTTTTGTGGTGAAATGCTGTGAAATGAATGTTTAAGCATTTATGTGCTTATGTACGTCTGAAAACTTTCTATGACAGCAAAAAGGGAACTTTGTATATATTGAAAAAACAGGTATATGTTTTCATGGTAATTAGCCATGTGCTAGCCAAATGTGCTGTGGGTGGTAATACCTGGTTACAGCAAACATGTAATACTCTTGTTTAACAGTGTATTGTAGTGAGATTTAGGTAAATGCAGAAGTAGTATAGTATAGTATATTAGTATACAGTAAATTCAGTCAGCAAGGAGCTCTTTATTTTTTGGCTACATTCAAATAGATGCACACCCTCCCCCAGACTTTAGTCATAAGCAAAAAGACACTCAGTCTGCTGTCAGTCTGCCTTTAAATTGGTCAACTTGGCAGTTATGTGCAATGTGTGATTGTGATCTTATGGTGATTAATGGAGATGTTGCCAGCTTTTGGAAAGCTGTTGCTGTCTTCATACACAAATATCAATATGAACTTCTTAAATTCATTGTCCAGCCAGAACCTCACACATTTGAAACAGAAACACCTCCACAAATAACAATGTAGGTGCTGCAGTATGCTGCTGTTTTAACTGGAAAATGAGAGACTCTCCACAACCTTGCTTCTATGTAGGAACAAGAATGCAATCACTTGGCGATGAGTTGAATCCCCTATTGTTAAAAGGCGCACTGCAGTGCTCATCAGTCCAGGCTGACTCTGACTGATTGCAGTGTTTTGGCAATCGTTTATAAGTTACACAGTAACAGTTTGCAAACCTTCATCAGTCTGAGAATAATTGCCTCAGAATGACTCCAATCAGTCTGAGTTGGATTGCAACCGTTTGGAGACCATGTGGCACGCTCGACTAGTTGGTGTCTGCAACTCTTTGCAATTGGTTCCTGAATGTAAAAATATTTACATTAGACAACTGCTGATATTTTTTCTTGGTATTAAGGAGGTTGTCACTGTAGTGTACAGATCCATAGAGCACTTTCGTAAGGATCATCTTTATCTCCTTTTGCTCTGTAGATTCTAATCAGCAAAGCCAATGTAAAAAGATAAGCCTACATTCTTGCACGCATGTGTAAAAAGTGGACACATGCGTGCAACGTGCAGCACTTCAGCGGTGTATCAGGATTGGTAGGTTGTGTTTCAGACCCAGGAACAGAGATCAATGTTACCGTAGTCAGAGTAAAGTACAGGGCTAAGATCTGCAGATTTTTAAAAAAGAGATGAAAGACATTCTACTTACCAACATGTGAACTGAAACATTTGGAAAGTTTCATAAACTAAAACCAAACTCACAAATAAGTACCATGATGCGAATAAAACTGAATTATGTGGAGGGTTGCCACAATCTCACAATCCAGAGGCTTATCATAAAACACAGAGAAATAAAGCCTGAAGAGGAAGAACAATGCAGTACTACATCTGCAAATGGCTGTGGTAAGTGACAGCTAAAGTGGTGTTTTCAGAAAAAAAATACATATTTGAGTGTATTATTGATTTGAGTATAATTATGATGCTTAGAATCTGACTTCTCTGCAAAGATGCAACAAAGAGATCATCCACAATTGTGTGACCAGAAATAAAGAGACACGCCTGAAGTGTATCTGAATTAAGCTGTAAAACCTGCTGAAATGCTCACTTCTTATTGTCATAAAAAGCGAGGTAACACCAGTGTGAAACACATGAAAGCAACACCCCAAAATAAAAACCCGCTGCAGTGTGACTACTTGCTGTATTAAATATCCCACATCAGACTCAAAGGCATGCAAAGTGTTGCTGAGTTTGTGTCAGAGTATGTGTGAGTGAGAAAGAGACTTTGAATAAAAGGTGAGGAAAAGTAGGATCTGAGAAAGGAAAACAGTATCTAACAGCCTGCAAATCTACTAAAAAGGACAGCAAAAGTGGGGACATAGAACTCAGAGAAAACCAAACAGAAATCTATGGGAAATTTCTGTAATGCCAGATGTGGTTGTCCCACTCCTTCCCTCAAAGACCCAATCATCTGCTTTCCAACAGTCGAACCGGGGGACATTAAAGCTAATCACGTTGTTGCACTGCGGCATGCTCACAGTTGAGGTTTGCAACAGTTTCAATAGTGTGGTTGCAGGAATGTTGTAAAAATGTAGGTAAGCGTGTATTTGTTTAAGTGCTCTGGTGGGATCAGCGAGAGACACTGATCGCACCCTTAGCGCTCCCACATTAGCTGCAGACAAAGACACACAGCTGTGTAACTTTGTATGTGCGTACAAAAAGCTTTAAACCTTATATCAGGGACAAAGTCACAAAACGTTTGAAGCATATCTGGCTGGTGGTTTTATCTGTGCAGTTTATGTGACTGAAAATGCAGGTATGTTGTACAGCCTCAGATAACATAACAAAATCTAAGATCAAATGTGTCCCATAACCAAGCTTCATACAGGGGATTTGTAAACTTTCTTTCTGTAAAGGGCCCCATAAAGTCATTGATGCTGTGCTGCATACTTAAATCTGGATTAAAAGATAATGTAAGATAAGATGTGTGCTGACATTTGAATACAGTGCCAAATAATTCTGGGAAAGCTTCTCATCTGGGATATACAGGAGGACCAGTAAGGACTTTCACTTTCAGAAGAAGATGCTGGCAGCCACCTCTGAATACATCACCACTTTATTTTTCAGCAGTCCCCAAATGCATATCTTTCCTCCCCTTACCCCTCAGAGACAAGTCTTAGGGATGGGTCATTGACCTTCACAAGGGCAGTAAAATCTTAAATGTGTTGGTTAAATTTTATGATCAGTGATGTGAGCACATTCACATACAACATTCCGGTTTTTCTACTAAAATTTAGCTTTTAGGGAAATTGAACACAAATTAGTTGAGAGTTGGAAAGTCTGCAGCATACTCGTCACTGACTTTCTGGTGAATTAATTTGGTACACATCAAAAATAATTTCATGTGCGCATAATGTTTGACACAAGCTGCGTGCCCATCTTTTTTAGCATTTTTTTTTTTTTTGCATACAGCCAGTCGGATCAACAAAGTGTCACTTTGATTCTGAAGTTATGCTTTGGAGTTTGAATACATTTTGGCTGCAGGTCTTATTTAGCCACACTTTGTTGAAATTGATTTTGATGATTGATGCACAGGAGTGGAGGTCAATTTGCTTCAGAGGAAAAAATATGATTCCTCACATGAATTCTAATATATAATATCAGCTTTTTTCCATGAAAGAGGAAACTTACATGTACCTGTATGGTTACTGACATGCACATTATGGCTGTATAAATACAGAGTCAATTGGCACATTAGCTTACCTGAGTTATTGCTTTATTATTTGTTGCAGTGTCCCATATGTAGCTGGAAGCAAAGGGGAAATTAAGGTTCCATGTGTACATGTTCATCCCCTAATGATGTCAGTTATTAAACACACACACACACACACACACACACACACACACACACACACACACACACACACACACACACACACACACACACACACACACACACACATACATAGTGGTACTTAATCAGGCTAGTAAAAATATCTGCTTCTCACTAACAGTGGTGTAAATGCCACCGAGTTAGGATCTACAAGATGTCTCACATTTAATGACGCATGGCTTTTTTTGTGTGACTCTGTTGCTTACTATAACAATACAGGAACTCTCATACTGCGGTAAATTCAATCAGTATCCATGTATTCATTATCAAACTACAATTGCACTTTCTCATTGAAATTCACTCCATCCCATGCTCAGATATATCCTTCTAACTGGTTTCAAGCTAATTTTATGAATATTAATAGTCCTTGTTCTCTGTGGGAAGAACCTTTGTGAGAAAAATGTGATGCCTATGTTAGTCTTTTCCCCCCACAGTGACTTAACTTCAGCTTCAGAGACTGTTAATAAGATGCGCAGAATAAAGCAAGTTGAATATTGAATGTTTGATTTTCATCTTATCTGTGCATTTTCTTTTCTTGACATTAGTCCTGAGTTCTTGAAAAGAACTTGACTCCCTTTTTGGGTTTGTGAAGATGTTTCACTTTTTCAAGAGGCTTCTTCAGTTTTAAAACCACTCACCAAAAAACTTGTTCATTTTAAACCCAAATCCCACCTTGATTCAGGTGACCTCGACAGAGTCAGCACACTTGCTTAAAATTCTAATTCTGGATATTAAAAAAATAATGACAAAATAATGAAACATTACACAGTATTTTATTTTAGAAAAAAACTAAATACAACCGTACTAATTCCACAGAAACTAAGAAGGTAAGCAGCAGACAACTGTTGCTAATCAAATGCGGTTGATAAATTGATCATCAGCAAGTATGAGCACTTCTAAAAAGCAGAGGTTTTGGCAGATTGCTGCTCTGGAGCATCAATCTGTGAAGCGTTAAAAGCAGGGGCGGAGCGGGGGGGTGGCTTACGGGGCTTAAGCCCGGGTTGTTTTGTCAGAAGCCCGGGGTATTTTGGAGTGTAATTTTTTCATAGTTAGATGCCTGGCTGACAACTGTATAAAACAAAAAGTACACACAATATTCGAAGCACATAGTGCACACTGTGGGAATTTACGACTGTGCGTGAATCCCCCCCTGATATTGGTATGATCCGAGCTCAGGCACTAAGCGACTGAGCGAGGGGGCGGGGCAGCTGCTGCCCGTGAGTGCGCTGTTGGAGAGACGGAGCCAGCCATACTAAGGAGAGCTTAAGTTTGACCAGGTACCAAAGCAAATCATTCGTACCGTATAAATAATGTAAATATGACGGTGCATCACGAAAGATTGATATCAAACTGATCACTTGACCAATATTATTTTACTTGCTCTTCAAGTGAATCAACAAATGGCGAAATGAAAAGCCGAACAAATGCTATTTTTTTTTTAGAGTCTTAGCTTACGTGTGTTTATTTCATATTCTCAGTTCTTACCCTCCCGACTAAATCGGTTTCAGTTATGTACTGAAACATAAGAATGGACATTAGAGGGTTCTTTCAAAGAAAAAACTCAGGTAAATGTTATTTTGTATATTATGCTTTGTATGTTGTTCAGTATATTTCTATGCAAAACAAGAGGGATTTCAGCACACAGCAGGATATTCACATTTGTAACCAGATATTTACACTTTAGGGAGAAAACATAAAACATTTTTACTGTACAACATCAATTTAGAGTAAACTTTTGTTTTAGATAAATATTGAAATATCTTTTGAATTAGTTAAATTTCAGAATAAAGAGAGACAGAGCTATTTTTATCACTTTCATCAAATTTAGGAGTACATGTACACTAAATTTATTGTTAATTAATAAGAAAACTCCAGACGTTTCTGTTCTGAGCTGAAGAAGCTTCTGATAGGTTAGTAGAGTCCATGTGAGTAAATTGGTGGCACAGCTGTGGATGCATATAAGGCAAAACACAGAGCCTGTTTCTTTGACATGGGAAAATCAAGAGATATCAACCAAAACAACAGGAAAAGAACTGTGGAGCTCCATAAGTGTGGCTCAAGTTTGAATACAATTTGGTGCCATTTGCAATTAAGAAATACAGATAGTTTCTCTCTTTACTCTTAAAGTTAACAAATATGTTTTTATATTTATCAATCTAAAAAAATAAACATTTAGTCTGATTTGATGTTACAATTAAAAAAGTGTTTTTATCTGAAGAGTAAATATCTGGTTTCAACTGTATATTTGATGATTGTCAGCACAAAGAGGGAGAGAGAGGAGAACGAGGACAGAACAGATGAACAAGAGCAGGTGAGACACACATGTTAGTCAAATGGTTGTTTACCAGAAGTATCACCGTATCATAGGTCCTCATGTATCTCGTACCTAGTGTTTCTTTTTAGGTTTGTTATTTTTCAAATTCTGTATTTATTAAGTTCTGCAGGCTTGTTTGCACAACAAGGCTAAATAATTATATAAACTTTTCTCAATCTAAATAGTGGACTTTGGTAGAATTAAAAAATAAGTGTAGTGCAGGTCTATGATGGTTTTTAGTGCTACTATCATCTAGTTCTGATTCTGGTTCTGTCTTGGTTAAGTCCTCAGTAGTCCTGATTTTGAACTGTTGTAGTCCTGTTTTAATTCTGGATCAGTTCTGGGTCTGGTTGAACTGGGGTTTAGTCCTCGTGTCTTGATACAGCCCTGACCTTGTTCTGCTTTGCTGCTTAATTAAAAAACTAGTTTAAGGTGTCCTGCACATGTGATATATATTTTTCCCTATATGAAGTCATTCTTTTTTGAACAGAGCCTATTAATCTTTCAGTCATTTCTACACCCCCCCCCCCAAAAAAAAAAAAAAAAAAAATCCCACATGCATACTACTCTTTGGGCTAAGCCCCGGGTGTTTCAAATGTCTGGCTCCGCCTCTGGTTAAAAGGCCATTGCCAAACCATCATTTTATAATTAGAAAGATTATTCACCAGTGGAAATTATTCAAAACAGTTTCCCATTTTCCCAGGAGTGGACATCCCAGGGAATTCACCCCAAGGTCAGGCAATGCTGTGCAGTATTTAGAAAAACAACATCTGCTATACTCTGCAGGTCAGAGGTTACAAGTACAAACCGCAAGAAGGTTCTTTGAAAAGACAAGACCAAAATGGAAATATCTGTGGACATGTTTGACTTTCACCAATCCCAATGCTTGCCAAACACAGTATAGTAGCACAAACATGTTAGTAAGGTGATGGAAAAGTGCTGACTTGTGCTTGTTTTGCAGCCACAGGATCTGGGCATGTGGTAGTCGTGGAGTAAACCAGTGGCATTTCTACAGTACAAGCAAGGCAGGCAGTGCTCGTCTAGGGAAAAATAAAAATGGACATTAGTTAAAACCAAAGTGAAAGCGAACCCTCTACTTTAATCTCACACTGTGCTGTCTTAAAGCTTCTTGCCTGTGTGCATTCATTCTTTACATTACTCCTATCTCTAGCATGTCTCGTTTCATTGGCATGTCCTTGTCCTGCTAACAAAAGGTTTGAGCTTGTCAAGCTGAGAGGCCAGCATATTACAGCATATTAGCTTTTTCTGGTTGTTTGCACGTGTGCATTGTGAATAAAACTCTGGTCTTTGTCAGGAGGCTGATGAGAGATTAGTGTACTAGACAAGCTGCTGATCGCTTTGCTGTCCCTGCTCTGAGATCAGTTAGGAGCTGCACTTTGTGTGGAAAAGAGCTGCAGCTAGATGAGCTTCTTTGAGTTATCTACACTAGTAAATAAAGCCTTTATGATGGAGAGGGAAGGTCACCTCTGAAAATGTTTGGTTTAATAAAACAGACAAGTTTAACTCAGACAGCACTTTCTGATTAGCATGTCTGAGAAATCACTCGGCTGAATCAATATACAAATTTTAACCAGCTGATTTGCTAAAACACTGCCAACACTTTTCATTAATATTGTGAATCCCCCTGTAGGTACATACAGTTAACTAACCCACACACTGCTTATGCCTTTTATTTCTTCTGGATGGATGCAAACTGCATTTCATTGCCTTGTACTTGAGACATGTGCAATGACAATAAAGCTGAATTCTATTCTATTCTATTCAGCTGTGATTTATTATAAATATATATAATATGCTTTGTTAAATCAAGGTTTTGGTCTGTTTTTCTGAGCTCCTTAACAGCAGTTTTTTTTCCAGATAGTAGTCACAGTTCAGCCATATTTTAAACATATAATTTTATATCACAGTAACAATTTGCCAATAATATCGTTTCATGTGTAATGAGATGCTTTCACAGGGTTTTATTTGCTAATCTTCCAGTAATGCTTCTTAGAATTCCTCCAGCACTCATCATGTCAGCTAATACTAAATATTTGGATACATAGTAAATATTTATTAAACTATAGAAGTTTTAATGTTTTACAATGTTTTAGCCAGGAATGAGTGCTGAAAGGTGACGGAATTCAGGAAACGTGCAGCAAGCTGAAGGAGGCTGTCAGTACATATAGAATAATAAAAGACAGGCAGCACAAAATCGTATTTTTTATTCTGATCGAATTTGTCATGTTAAACAGTGGAGGAAGTGGGGAGTGAGGTGGGGGTTGAGGGATACCATTACCTCTGCTTGCCTTTCTGTAATAGTCTCCACATGTCACTGGAGTGGACTCCTGTGTATACCAAAGTATCCTAGAGTCAGCTAAAGCTAATGCTTGGCCAGCACTGGGTCGTCAAATAGGACAAAGATCAAAAAACGAAAACAGAGCAGCAAATATACCAGGACATTCCATTTAATTGCAAATGAAAAGAATCAAGGTGTCACAAGGATCCAGTCAAAATCCAGATCTTAACCTGACTGAAATGCTATGGTGGGACCTTTAGAGAGTTTTGTGTAAATTAAATCCTGTGAACTAAAGAGGACTGAAGCAATGCTGTAAAGAAGTATGGGCCAAAATTCCTACAGAACAATGTGACAGACTCATGAAGTCATACAGAAAAGAATTATTTACAAGTTGTTGCTGCTAAAGATGGTTCTACAAGTTACTGAGTCATAGAGTTTACTTACTTTTTCACACACTGCTTCTGCATTTTGTATTAGTCGTCAATAAATAATAACACAGTTTATTCATTCTTTATTAAATTTTGGTTGTTTGTGTTTTATTTTTTTTACTCTTTCCCTATTTTTAAACAGCGTAATATGCCTGAAGTTTTATTTACCTAATTTTAATATTTGGTAAAGACGTAATATGTAAAACCTTAGAATTGAGAAAGGGGCTCATTTGTTTTTATTAGAACTGCGTATTCCACATTGTATGATGCACTGGAAAAATAATGCTATGGTGACACCTGATCAGTAATGAGCTACAAGGTGCTTGTGTGCAGACCGAACAGCCTTATTTAAAAAACCGCACAATACTGAGTTCTCTCTGGTAGGCTCCTAGCTCAGATCCCAGCTCAGTTTCTCCTTATATGATTCTGTCTACAGTAAAGCTCAAACTCTTATAACACTATAATATAGTTCAAGATGGAAAGTCAACCATCAAACCCTCATTACATTTAATCATTACATTCAATCATGATGTTTTTCTTAAGTATTTTTATTCATCTTTAGGCATGAAAAGATGAATAAAAATCCTGATTGAGGTTGTCATAATTCATGCATGACAGGGTTAAATAACAATAATTACAATGAAACGCGTCATATGTCTATAGTAACATTAAACAGTGGGTGGCAGGGTATGAACTGACACATCAGTGTCCAATGTAGTGGTTTATGTGCAAGTATACCATCAACACTGACACAAATACAAGAAAACAGCCTTTGAATAGCTGTCCGCTGTAGTGACCACTATGCGTGAAAGGGCTAATTTCAAATAAAATACCAGGACTTTCCATTTAATTGCCTTGACATTAAGCTGTATTATAAGCTGTTCCCAACGTTTTTTATTCAACTAACATGACGTTTGCATGGAAGTCATCACTGGCGATGAGAGCTGGAGCTCTGACTTAAACCCAGCTGTTTTCAGTTGAACAGTCCACAGTTTCCATAACTGAAAGCAGACTTTATGAACAAGTGTAACCAGAAACATTTTGGGGTTTTTTGGTTTTTTTTTTGACATTCACACAATTGTGTAACAGTAATACAACCCTGAGGGTGAGACTGTCAACACAAAGCTTTACTGTCCTGAAATGTCTGTGGGAGGATTTTTAATAGAAATGACCTGAAATGTGGTGTGTGCTATTTTCTTTTCATTGGAACATGACACATTGAAAATGCAGGACTTCAACGCTTTCCCAAAATGAAAATCATGTTGGAGATGCCATTTCGACTTACTCGGGGAGATACTGTCGTGGAGGGGACAGAATAGGACTCCCAGGAACTGATCTAAAAATAGAAAACCTGCTAAAAATAGTTTGGAGGTGAACAAGAAGATGATTTTGAAGGGGAGATGATTACCCAACTTGAAACTAAAAATAGTTTTACACTTTTGGGTTGCTGTAGCTCAGGAGGTGGAGCAGGTCAACTATTAATCATTTGGGGTTTTTGGGAATATACCTCATGTATCTTTATCTTTGATGATCTCATTTATGTTTTATCTTCTATTACACATTTACATTTTGCAGTTTAACATAGAGTGTTGAAAGAAAATAACACATCCATATAACACAAGCCTGTAGTGGAAAATTACTGGATGCAATGGACAAAGAGGGGAACCAGACCATTTACCATTTTTAATTTTTATGGGTCCCAAAATATTTTGATCACACCTCATGTGAGAATAAGGGAAAACATTTTGACCAACTACCATGGAGAGAAATTTCTGTCCATAAACTACTGACAATCTATTCCAGTAAATAGTTAGTAAGATTTTTCAGTCTGCATGAATTCTTACCTCAAGTATGTTCCTTTAAACTTCTTTAGAGGACCAGTCCAGAACCATTTAGGCTAAACAGTAGAAGTTGAGTTCACCCTTTTATACCCGCCAAAAAGTGAGAGCCTTTTTTGAAATTTGAATAAAAGCCTTGTAGCTGAAATCTCCTGCCAACATCCTTCCATCAAAGGCTCTCATGGGGTCTACTTAGTTATTAGCCAGTGCTCCATATTTGTGAGGTGTCACCAGTAATAAGCAGGTTCCAGGTTACCTTTGCCTGTGTCTGTCAGGCAGGATATCAGTTCCACAGCTCCCACAAGGCCCCACTGGGACCTTCTACCTGGCAGCACCATCAATTAGCCTAACGTACAATAATGTCACACTCCATGGAGATATGGGGACACGGAGACAAGGCTGCCTGGCCTGAGATATTTTCACATATGCTGTACATACCTAGCAGGAGAAGGGGAACCGCATAATATATGTCTTGCACATAGTGGCACATGTGGATGGATGCATGCAGGGACAATTATTTGACACAGAATGCGCTGAAAGATTGTGAGACTCTTGTCTGACAAAAATAACGCTCTACCTTGGTACAAGAGCTTTATCCATCACTAAAAAGCGACACCAAAACAGCTTCATGCGTCTAATTCTAACTTTTCTCTGCGGCAGTACAAAGATGTAACATTGCAAGTATAAAGACCAATAAATGCCCTGAAAACACATTTTCATTATGAGTAGTGGGGTCTTACATAAATCAAAAAAATCTCAGCTAAGGTTAGAAGCGAGATTTCTGTGGGTGTTTTTGTTTTTCACTTGGAATGAAGAGGAGAGGATGTATTTAGAAGAAAGAGATTTATGTTCTTTTGTGCGCAAGTGAGGATTTAGAAATATCTGATGGAAATAAAATGGAAAGCTTTTTGTCACTTTACAGAATACAGTAAAATTAGAAATGCTATTTTTCCAAGGTGGTTGGTTATTTTTAGCAGTTACTAAATTGTGCTCAAATTTGCAATCAGCCACAGGTCCAACTGATGATACCTAAATGTATTTTACTTTGATTGTTGCATTTTCTTCAAGTATTTTATGTGTACAGCTATACAGCAGCACACTTAAAATACATCTGAACCAAATACACTGCTCAAAAAAATTAACGGAATGCTTTTTAGTCAGAGTATAGCATCAGGTCAGTTAAACTTCCTGGATATTGACCTGTTCAGTTAAGTAGCAGAGGGGGTTGTTAATTAGTTTCAGCTGCTTTGGTTTTCATCATCAGGGGTACCAGAGGGGCAACAATGACAAAACCCCCAAAATAGGAATGGTTTTTACATCTGGAGATGAATCAAATTCTGTTGGAGTCAGTTTCACTCCTGGTAGCATGAAGAGATACCTGGACCCTAACAAGGTTGCACAGGTAGTCTAAATCCTTGAGAATGGCACATCCATACATGCCACAACCAGAAGGCTTACTCTAACCCAAAATCCATTTCCTTACTCTTGAACAGAGTCATCCGTAAAGTGGTGCGAACAAACAGAAGTTTAAGAAGTTATATAGAAGCCCATCCGTGAGCTTAACTTGACTGTGACAGCACCAAATTGCTCCTCGCTGCATCAAATTGAACTGTGCTCAACTTTCTGCCAAAAATGCCGAGATCTCTAACCCAGCACCGCTCTGCTCTCTGGTGCTCTTCATGTCTGAGTGCTCATTTGAGATGAATGACTACTGTTCGGTTTCTCTCTCAATGTCACTCATGGTGTGAGCATTCATTTATAGAGATTGTCACAGCTGCTGCCAAAGCTGGACCCTGAGAAAAAAAGGTTTCTAGTTGTGTTTGTGTAGAGAGGATGTCACAGTTTCTGTTGTTTGGAAGGTTCAGCTTGATGTTCAGCAACTGGGTCAGGCTGCCTTGCCCTTTCATCTGAAGGGAGCCTGAATGGGCACAGGTGGAATGCATTCTTTGCAGTAAAAGTTCTCTGAGAGAGAAACTCTCCCTTTCTCCAGGAGAATTGAAGGGGTGTTTAATAATATGTGTTTTCACAGCAGCTGATTCAGAACTAACTTAAAGCTTTTGAAAATAATACAAGAATAGCTTGGTAAGTGTCCATCCATCTAAAATCAACCCCATGGGTGGCTTCGCTCAAGCACATTATTACGCTGTGTGGTTATGTGGTCTCTGTGATAGTGTCCTCCGTTAGTGTAATGGGAGGCAATAGAGGAAGTGATGTAATAGAGTCGTTCCAATCTGCTCCTTACACCCTCCAACTCAGTGACAGACTGGAGCTCAGCTGCTTTGTGTGACTTCAATCACTAACTTTAACAACCTGCTTTTTTAAAATGTATTTTTTAAATCTCTGCACGTGAGAAGTTGTTGTTATTATCAATTCTTTCCATGTACAACTTGTTTCTTGGTGGTTATGTCTTAGCAACTGACTAATCAAAGGTGTGTTTCCTTCAGATTATAAATCTCTCAATAGTGTTAACACTGTTGATGCCTTTTCGAGGATTTTTAATGGAATTACACCAATGTGCAAAAGTCTTGAGGCACCCCACATTTCTAATATTCAGAAATATTTCTTCTCGAAGGATATTCCAAATCTGTTCTTTGGATGTTGGCTGCTTTTCCATCCATTCTGTCAAGATGATTTGGCACTGTTTCAGTAATGTTGAGGTCTGGGCTCCAGGCTCTGGGTGGGGGTGTGAGGGTCCATGACTGATAGTGTTCAATGTGTGGTTTTCTATCCAGGTAAGTTTTTACTGCACTGGCAGTGTATTTGGGAACTTTGGTTCTGAAAAATAAAGCCGCTGCCAATCAGACGTCTTCCAGAAGGTAGCACATGTTGGATCTTTTCTGTGTGCTATAATTCCATCAGTTTTGAGAAGATCCCTAATATCACTGATTGAAACGTAGCCCCAATGCATGAGAGAGCTTCCACTGTGTTTTACAGATGTGGATGGTCACTGTTGTACCTCTTTCATGACCTTCTCTTTAGATATTGATGGCAGATTGAACCAAGCATTTCAAATTTGGGTCCATCACTACATAGAATTGTTGTCACTGATTTTCAGTCCTGTGTAATCGGCAAACCTTAGCGTGTTCTCCCTCAAGACACCATTGTTAAGAATTCTTAACAGTGGCGCAAAAGCCACACTTCAACTGAGAGCATTTCTGATGTGGCTTCAAGCAAATAGTATCCTCAGATTTTTTTTTACGACCCACTGCACACCATGACAAGATTTGACAGATTTTCTTTGAGAATCACCTTGTTGGAGTTTATATATAAGATTTCTAGCTACAACTTTCTAAAGCTTCTAAATATCAAAACGTGTAAAAATTGTTCCAAACCAACATGTGACTATATCCATCTTTTATATACAGTCTATGGTTAGCTATTTATTAGCAATACAGGTTTAATGAGAGGATGGTTCTACACTGTAAAAAAAAATTGTGATATAAAAGTATTTTAATGTGTATTTTACAGTTTTGTACTGTTCTTCTAGAATATCATTAAATTCACATAAATATGGTAAATGGCCTGTATTTGTATAGCACTTTTACTAGTCCCCCAAGATGCTTTACACACCCAGTCATCCACCCATTCACACACTGGTGGAGGCAAGCTACAGTTGTAGCCACAGCTGCCCTGGGGCAGACTGACAGAAGCGAGGCTGCCATATCGCGCCATCGGCCCCTCTGGCCATCACCAGTAGGCGGTAGGTGAAGTGTCTTGCCCAAGGACACATCGACTGAAATTGTTCCTAATTTAATGTTTAAAAGCACTTAAAAAATGCAAAATCCCATGTAAAATTAGGGCAACAAACTGTATTGTCATTACTGAAAATAACCGTATTTTCATGGGAAAGTTATTTTCTGTTAATTTATGGTATTATTTTGGCGCCCCAGCTGCCGGAATATTACTGTTTTTTTAGGATTTTTTTTTTTTACGGTGTAGATATGAGACCTGATATGTGTGTCTTAAAGAATATCCAGATCGAAATTATCATCAATAGAAATATTAAAAAAGTACTTTTGGAAAAATATTAGTAATTCAATTTAATTCAGTGACTGCTCCAGTCCAGGCCCAGTTAACTGATAATCAGAGGTGGGACCAAGTCATTGTTTTGCAAGTCTCAAGTAAGTCTCAAGTCTTTATCCTCAAGTCTCAAGTCAAGTCTCAAGTAATGTCAGGCAAGTCAGAGTCGAGTCTCAAGTCACTGGTGTAAAAGTCCGAGTCAAGTCACAAGTCTGAAACTTTGAATTTCAAGTCCTTTCGAGTCTTTAAAAAAAAAAAAAAAAACGAAAAAATAATGTTGCAGTTATATGCTAAATGTAAATATTAGACCATGTAATTTTAAAATCTGTGTTTTTCTCAACACATGACAAAATAGTGAACTTAGAAAATATACACAAATTGTGAAATTGCACCTCTTTAAAATGCAGCTCAATTAAACCTAGCTCCAAGAATAATTTTCACCGACAGTTCTGAGATAAGCTGCATGTTATTCTTGGATGCGGTTGTAGGACCGGCTTTAAAATCGCATGACAAAAATATCATACACATTAAAAAAAAACTGTATCACCAACATAGCCTGGACAACATTTGCTAGTTAGATGAAGTCAGCTATCTCATCGTAGCATATTTATATGCATATTTATAATCATACGGTTCTTGGAGTGAGTGCACACACTCATGAAGTTTAGTAACTTCCGGTCACTGCAACAAGTCCAGGTACAGTTTACCGACAGATGGGTGCAGGACCTTGAAACGCACCGTGTCGAACGAAAGACCATCGTACGTATCATAAGTTTACCAGTCTCACAAATCGTCGTCATAAATATACATTCCTTAACCGTTTATTAATAGGACCTTTGAGCTCAATGGTAATTAATTAGTAGTGGAAATAATTTCTGGTAGCATCACAGAAATGTAGCAGTGACAATAATATTGTATGTTGTAATCGTACTGGGCAATTAGTGATACAAAAAACCTGTTTTATCCTGTGAATAAAAGCATATGTTTTTGTCAATGTACCATAATAACAGAAGCGAAACGCAATATTGTGTCAGGACAATTCACTATTTATGCACAATAAATAAAGGAGCATAGCGCGACAATTTCTGTTCAGCGCCAGACTTGCTTGTAACCTATATCACCAATTATGTTATGAAAATGATGTATTAACTACAACAGCAGACTGACCTGTGTGTAAATGCTTGGAGCAGACTAACCTGTGAGCTGGAGGGTTCTGGGACGTTATATTTGATCTTTGAATGGCTGCAATCCAGGCCATCCGTCGCATCTTTGTTACTTCGGAAACATGGCTTGAACAATTTCTCTTCAACGACGTAATCCGATAACAACCGATCTCTTTACCCGTCGGCTTCCCGTGGCTGTCATGCGACCGGCTATTGCAGTTAATAATACAACGGCTTCTTGACATTTTTGTGTTTCTTTTTATCGCTGTGTGACTGATTTTAATTGAAAGCCTGCGTGCGCTAGTACCGCTTGCCACGAGTTCCCAGAATCCTTTGCGGTTCTACCCGTGAATGACGTCACATTTTCAATCTCTATATAATATGCATGTTAAATTTTATATTTGGGGTAAAATATCAAGTCTTTTCAAGTAAACCGGTTCAAGTCCAATTCAAGTCCCAAGTCATTGGTGTAAAAGTCCAAGTCAAGTCACAAGTCTTAGAACATTTTTTCAAGTCAAGTCTAAAGTCATAAAATTAATGACTCGAGTCTGACTCGAGTCCAAGTCATGTGACTCGAGTCCACACCTCTGCTGATAATAATAAGCAAGTATAATGGGGATCAATTTCTACTGTTTCGCTGAATAATATGGGTCTCAAATGTATTACAGTATAATATTTCTAAGCTGGATTTTTTTCTAAATGAGCTCCCACCGAAAAA
Source organism: Rhamphochromis sp. 'chilingali' (assembly GCF_963969265.1). Taxonomy (NCBI): domain Eukaryota; kingdom Metazoa; phylum Chordata; class Actinopteri; order Cichliformes; family Cichlidae; genus Rhamphochromis; species Rhamphochromis sp. 'chilingali'. The sequence continues at coordinate 17,027,752 of NC_137930.1, forward strand.
CTCTGCTGCGTGCTGCTTTAAAGCTGTCAAAAAATGAGAAATAGTCAGTCAGATCACAAATTCAAGGATCATGCTTTCATGATTCTGATTTATGTAGAAAGATGTCTGTCAGGTAAAGCAAAGTAAAACAACCAGCCTCAGTATTGCCTCAGTATTTCATCAACCCATTCTTATTCTCTCTTTGTATTATCATTCCAATTAAGGTGCTGACATGCCCAGAGCATTGCTAAAAGCAAGGTGAATTCTGCAAAGGAGAAAAAAAGATCTGTATTTAAAAATTAAAAATAAAATTAAACCATGGCTCTGAGAAAAGGCCAGAGAGGCAGTTTATGCTCCTGCTCTAAGGAAAATCACTACAGTAAGTCCCTGTCACTGTTCTGTCGTACACATCATTGAAACTCTTCATGTAGGATTCAAAGGACGATGGCATGATGAAACGCCTCTGGTGAGCTGCAGTACAGAAAGATTATCATAAAAGGAATTTTGAGAAAAGGGGTTGATGGATATAACAGCTAATTTTTAACATCCGCATTTATGAATAAGTGAATGACATTGCTAACTTAAATTGCCCAGCTTGCACATGATAAGAATGTAAAAAGTAAAACTACAGCAAGCAGGTAAAATAAGCAAAATTATAAAAAGCAAAACTGCTAAATTCCAGCTGTTATATGTGATTCTGTGTTGTTGTTTTTTCCACACCTTTTTCAGTTTATTTCACACCTGTTTGATAATTTCGTATTTTGCTTGTTTGATGTAAAACTGCTACAATAAAATAGTTTCTTTCTTTAAAAAAATCTTAGTTGACTCAGTATTTATACGATTCACATATTGGAACATTTGAAAAAAAAAAAGATGGAGTAAGCCTTTCTAATATAACAGACTTCTTCTTAAATTAAATTGAACCCGTTAAAAGTTCTTTCTGTTCCGTGCGCATATTATATCTAACCCCGGCTCTCTTAACGGATTAAATCAGTGGCTCATATTGATTCACACAATAATTTTCTAGCTAACCAGCAAACGGGACGGGTGTCTGTGACTCCCTTCATATTTTCCTTGAGGATGTATTCATAACACTCCTTGACATCTGGCTAAGAAGCAGCCACAAAATTCTCCGTCTTGTTTAGTTGAGAAGCCAGTTTTGAACAATCTGCTCTGCTTTTCTGGCTGCACACACAAACTGCTTGTGCATTGAGTGCTATTGTGTTACTCCTTTGCTCTGGATCTGGCTCCACCAGGGGAAAGGTTGAGGTCTGCAGAGGGCTAGTTTTTCGGCCTGGGATAATTAACCCCGTCTGTGGGATTGATTCCCTGTCCATTGTTCCCTCTATGTCATGGTATTTATCCATACTTCACAAAAAATCTCTGCTGGCTTAGTGCAGTTATGTGGGTACATTTTATCATTTTGTTAGCCATTTTTAGAAAGCTGTGCAAAAACAACATCACACTAACATCTAACTCTTCCTAGTTTTTACATGCAAGCATACAATCAGGTTATTCGGTCAGCTAGTCTAGCTGTTATTGTCACTGCATAGGCAATGCTTTTTAATTAATTTGAAAGTGAGTTTTCAGAAAAAGTACTAAAGCACAGTGTGTGTTTGATTGGCTGACAACATTTCTCAGGTTTACTGAACCTTTATTAAAGTATTTGTCTGCAGCAGTCAACAGGCTAATTTTCACTTTGATTTGAATTCATGAATATGTTTCAGGCGGGGCCACTGTAGTCCAAAGTAGACTGCTATTTTCATTTGTATTTTTAAAATGTTATTTATATTTTCATACATGGAGCCAAACATAATTGCACCGCTACTAAAGTGCTCTTGAATACTACTTCAAGAGTACTTGAATAAGGCATTTTTGTGCCTTGTGAAAGAAAAATCCAGCAAAGACCTAACACAGAAGTGAGAGATAAATATAATTAGTAAAAATGTGCTGAATCCAAATTTGAAACTTTTGGTTCAAATCATCATCAGTACAGAGAAGGTCAGAGAGGTACAAACAGTGAGTGCCTACAGCCATCTGTAAAACATGATAGAGGGTTTGTCATGGTTTGGGGCTGAATTATCTCCAGTGGTGTTGGGAATCTTGTCAAAATTGATGGAATTTTGAAAGCAGTAACGTACCGTCAAATTTGAATCCACCATGCAATACCATCTGGAAAGCATCTGATTGCTAATAGCTTCATTTTTCAACATGACAACGATCCCAAACACACTGCCAGTGCCTTAAAACAGCGGTCCCCAACCCCCGGGCCTCGGACCGGTACCAGTCCGTGAGTCGTTTGGTACCGGGCCGCGAGAGTTGAGGCTCAGGTGTGAAATGTATGGTTTTCAGGGTTTTTATCGGTTTTCAGCGTTATTTTGTTATCGTTTTGATTGTCAACTCGGTTTTCCTGGGTCTTTTCACGTGTGTTATGAATAAATCTTCTTTTTTTCGGTACCGGTACTAGTTTTATTTTGTTGTATTTATCCGCGACACCTTAAAGGCCGGTCCATCAAAATATTGTCGGGCATAAACCGGTCCGTGGCGCAAAAAAGGTTGGAGACCGCTGCCTTAAAACATACGTGGACGGAAAAAGAAAAGAATGGAAAGCTATCAGTCATGGATTGGCCTCCCCAGATCCTGGACTTTAAGATTTGAATCAGTGTAGGATCATCAGGATGGAGCAAAAGGCAGCCAACATCCAAAAAACAACATGTCCTTCAAGGAGTCTGGAAAACTATTCTTGAAGAATACTTTAGGCTGTTTAAAGAAGGCTTGCCCAAGAGAGTTGAGACTATGTTTAAAAATAGTGGTGGTCACACCACCTGGGTCTGGTTCTGCTGGTTCTTTCTTTCTGTTAAACTGGAGTTTTTCCTTCCCACTATCAACAAGTGTTTGTACATAAGGAGGGTCGTCCAATTGTTTTGTGTGTTTTCTCTGTGTTATTGTAGGGTCTTTACCTTGAAATATACAGCGCCATGAGACATCTGTTGTGATTTAGTGCTGTAGTGAATTGAGTATATTGTAGTTATTAAGTACAGAATATGTCATGTATGCTTCTGAAATCGTACAGTCTTGAAAAGGGTGTATGTAACAATGAGCTTTTTTTTTTTTTTAAGTATTCTTCATTTTTACAATTAATCACAGTGGCGAGGATTTACAAAATAAAAGTGTAAAATGTCAAAAGGAAGTTCCTCTTTGTTATGTGTACATAACTGTTTCCAAATTAAAACATTTTTCCATCTGCAGCTCAGATGTCAAACTGTATATGGTGACGGTTGCTGGCTTACCAACATTTGTTGACAACAAAGGAGCATTTGTGATATAAATAGGAAAAAAAATAATCGAACCACAGTAGCTAGTTCTGTAAGCATCTGATCAATGCACAACAAAAAACAGCCTTCATGTCTTCCTCAGTATGCATTGTTATCTGACGACTATTTATTGCTTTTAGACTGAAGGTGACAGTAATGTAACTGTTTTTTTACTTCATATAATTAGATCATCAAATTCAAATAGTTACCTCAAAGTTCTGAAAAAAACATCAACACATTCTCATTACAAGGTCTTCGAAAAGCACTAACGCAGCCACTCAGTGTTACTCATTGCATTGGTTCAATCAATATAATGAGAAGAGGAGGCATAATTACCTGTCTGCATTGAAACTGCTTTGCAGTACATTGATAATTGTGCCATGTTGTAAAAAACAAAACAAAATACAAGACCGTTAGACAGCATAATATCAGTCACATTTCTAATTCCAGCTATGACTCAACTAGTGAGACTTTGGAAACCACTTTAAAAGCACCACATCATGTGGACCAACTTGGCCGTGTCTGGTTTGTTTTTGTTAAATGATCCTTTATACAAATGACTCCAAATCAGCTTGGAAATAATGTAGGTGATGTAAGGAAACACGGCATGATTGTAAAAAAAAAAAAAAAAACTATAGTAAGACCAGACCAGGCTTTTTCAAGACATTAAACATGGCATGCACTCTGCTGTTTTCCATCTTACTGTTAAGTTTTTATGATCTAAAGGCTGAATAATTTTTCACTGTCAGACTGTGCAGATTCCCTGTGCAAAGCCACTGAAATAGCTCAAATCTGTGCATCTGTTTTATGCATATTTTTTATTTTTTTGCTTTAATATGTATTGCATTTGTTGTGGCGTTTCTTGGCTGCATAATAATGACTGCTGATGCACAATGGTAGAATTTCTAAAACGAAAACACGAGACAAAAGATGCGTCTAATTCAGTCAGAAAGACAGCAGCCAAAAGATGAAGCCTTTTTATGGCAAGAAAATGGCAACAGATTTCTATTTGACTTTCATAGCTCTCCTGTAAGCTGCTCCCCTGCCTTTCTGGAGACACACTGAAGATATAGGCAGGCTGTAATGTAAATCCCCCATGGGTGTTCACAGAGTGAAGCCAGGGCAACAACAATACTGTGTTGTCAGTGTCAGAGCCACTGGATAGACTATATCAAATTTAGCATTAGGGATGTGTAGGTAAAGCTTTACTGTGCAGGAGGATGAGTGCAGCAGCAGCAACGATCAGTGTACTCGCCATTTGAACAGTTTTCTTTTTGCTTTTTTGTTATTAATAGCAAAGCCCTGAGATTAGCGATTAGCTGATAGATTAGCAAAGCATGACATGGGTGCTCTGCCTGAACTAATACAATGCTCTCATTCAGGCAGGTGGCCATGCGTTTAGTTGGGTTTAATGGCTCTGCTTTCATCTGTGCGCTTACACTGCTACCATATTAAAAAGATATGCAGGGAAGGAATGCTTTTATTCTCAAATAAATGGGAGATGTAAAGCATGTTGGTAAGTCTTACTGAGATTCTCATGCCACAGTAAAATAAAATAACTACAGAATGACTACTATGTTTTGTTTTACGCCTCTTACCTCTGCGTTGCCACCCTGTGCTTTTATTGATTTGGATTTTGCTAAGAGAATGGCACTAAATGCACTCCGTGGACAGTTCTCTAACAGGTCTTTTCAGTTGTGATCCACAATGAAAGCTGATGTGGAAAAAATAACATGGGCTTTGTCCATTCCTAAGATTAAAAATGAGACAGGACAATGCTGTAGTTGTTTAAGGTAAGGCCAATCAGTGGGCATTTGCAAAAGAAAATGAAAGTATGCAGCAGGCTTCAAGTGAAGGAAGTTCTCAAATTGCACAGGATAGCAGCTGAATTGCACAAAACAGTAGTAATGTTGCATCACCGCTCATTGACTGATCTCTGTGGGAAGAGCAAAAACGGTATTTAAAACCACCTGACACAGCCTCACAAATAAGCAAGCCACATTTTTCCCTGCCAATTCGGCACTTTTGAAGCAGCTTGAATAGACGACGCCACCAGTGAGCATGCTGTGTCAAGGCCAGACGAGAATGTATTCGCGCATCTAGTGGCTCTCCAGAGATAAGAACTCGGTCCCTGACATCGTGTGTGGTCTTTTAAGCTATGAATTGAAGAGATCGATCACAAGGCTGGCATCCTTCCCCACTGCTAGTCTTTCAAGCAGACACCCTCCCTATCGCAGCTCACACTCCTTCAGGGTAATTAGTAGATGTGCTATACACACAGACAACTGAAATGCAATCGAGGTGCACAGTTTCAAAACACCCCTGGGATCCATAGAAGATTGTTCAACGTCAGGGGTTTCTCTGGCTTTCTTATTACAGCACTGGTTCCATGTGCATGGTATGAGAACTCACTTCACATGTGGGGTTTTCAACAGGAAACAGAACTTTACTTGAAATTAAATGCAAGACAATTGCTTTTCCATGATGTTTGCTAGAGCTGCAACGAGTAATATGTTTCAGTGGCGCACGAAAGGATACAGACTCTAATGACACAGCCAAAATGTGAAAAGCAATAGATGTAGGAAACAGAAAACAATAAGGGCAATAAAATCATTCAAGCAAGAAGTGATGCCTGAACAACCGAAGAGTCTTCCATTCTTACATGCTAGCCATCACGCTAGTGCGGTGTATGGGAGAGAAATGGAAAATAAACATTTTCTCTTATGACAACAAACTAATGCATAAATGTTATTTGTGGGCCAACATTATAAAAGTTTAAAGTAATGTCAGTGTTGATAAGTCCTGAAATAATTGGTTGGTGACAACAGTAGCAATATGTTAATTGAACAACACTGGAGATATATTTATGCTACACTGTAGTGTGTGATCTTACTGAGAGAATTAAATTTAATTATTCACCCACTGGCTTCACTAATAATTGCTCTAAATGCTCTAAGAAGTGCAAATTAACATGTAGCAGTTAATTTCATTGACTTGTTCTGCATCCTTTATTTATGTTTAGCTGGTTAGGAATTCTGTTTGGTGCCAAAGTGAGCAGGGACAGGATATGAAATGTTTATTACCGCTGTCATCTAACTCTCGAGGGAGGAGTATCTGTCTGTATGGATATGTGTGTTTCTCCGATCAGCTTCATCCTTCATGAGTGCATTGCTAAGGGCCTAAGGAGGTAGAGCAGTTGAAATGAGGTCTTTGGATAAAGCCGTCCTAATATTGTGACCAACTCTTGTTTTCAGCTGACACTGGCAATGACGGCTCATTCACAACAGCTTTTAGTGACATCGTCAGTCATCGTCACACTTTCAGCCATTTGTTTGATACTGCAGTTGTCTTCTTCACTCCCTCTGAGGAGGAGACAGAACAAATGCCTTAGCAGTGGCTGCAAACACTGTATATAAAAGACTGAAGCACCAACAATGACTGTGATCAACTCATTGGTTGGTGAGATCCCATTTTGAAGGCTGCACTGGCTTCACTTTTCAAATCTTTCTTCTTTTTGGTCTCAATCACACATGTATAGAGCTTGGCTGACCTCTGGGAACCCCTGGTGTGTTTCCTGACTGGTTGTTTGAGGTTAATTAGGTGTAATAATCACAAAGAGACTGCTTCACCAAAAAATCCCTTTGTGATTGTGTTGTCTGTTAGCAGACTTCTACGGAGCCTCCCCCCCCCCCCCCCCCCCCAAAAAAAAATAAAAAATTGTGGGTTTGAAGATCCCGCAGAAAGTTTTTAATTCAAGTCCATGCACTTCCAGGTCATGGTTTTTATATAAGTGAGAGACATCTGAAGAGACTTCTTAGTACCAGTTGAAACACTTGAGGCAAAGTGTACTCTGACCTGGTGGACTTGGTTGGTAGAATACATAAACAGCTAGCTGGAGTACCCTGGATAACTTTACGGGTACCTATTGAAGTACGATAAATGCAGGATCTTTCTCAGGATCGCGCAAAAGTCCCTTGCAGGGCTCTGTAGATTGTGGCAATTGCTTGTAGTGCTTGTAAGATACCAGATGCTGCTTTTTGTCAAACCCTAGCTGGAAAAAGTTGTCCTTTTCCATCAGCCTTGTACAGCTAAAGGGGTTCAAAAGTTCAACGCAATGCAGAAATGGAGAACATTTGGTTTCAAAGCAAAATGTCTGCATTACTGTTGAAACCAACACACCTTCAGAAAGCACAACTTTTAATTTGAAGGCAAACAGTCTTTGTTTACGGTGACAGATTGGTGAGATGCTGCTTCATCCACACAAACTATGGGTGATCTGCTAGTCATCAAAGCACTCACAAGTAGGTTTTCAATAGTTTTCAGCAACCAACAGCAATGATTCACAACTGCTTAGGGAATAAACAAGCAGTAGTTACCAGGCCTTCAAAGTAAAAGTTACCAGTAATTACCAAGCTTTCTCTATACCTGTGTGACTGTGGCCTTATATACAGTGCAGCATCCTGTAAAATCATACTCATTACAGTCTGTAGTAACTACTAAATATTACTCTGCTCATGTAAAAATGGGGATAAAATGCTGAAGTTATATTTGGCTGTTTTATGAGATTATATAGCTCTGCTCTTAAAGCTAATTCCTGTTCCTTCTTTGTGCTGAGTGAAAAGAGTAGAGAGCTCTGTTCAGCAGGCTTTTTTTTTTAATGTTTGTTTGTTAATTATACACCTAAACCACATAATCTTAACAGGGACATTTTGAATGGGTACTCTGCTAATGGCAGTGAAATTACGAAATAAACTCCTTCTGTCGAAAATGTCACGCTGTCAACAGGCTGTCTCACTGCAGTTTCTGAAGATGTATAAGCTGAAAATGTAGCATCTTTCAGTTCATTGTGTTCTTTTATGCCCTTTCACTTTTGTAGCAACCTTTATATCCCTAAAAAGGAAGTTGCTATATATATTTTTGTAATAGAAAAGAGACTAAACCCCCACTTTATACTACCTACTCAGCACCAAATGGAACACAGGTACTGTTAGCAATGCAGATAAAAGGGCAGATATTTTCCCCCAAAGAGATGGTGCTCACTACACGATGGACAATTGGATGCTGTGACTGTGAGAGTCTGAGATTGTTTCTCCATTGGGAAAAAAAAGAAAGAAATAAACACAAATAATTAAACTCGTTAAAATTCAGATGATAAATTTGTGATAAGCATTTGTGTGATGAACTAAAGAGGAAAATTTGTGAACAAACTGATAAAACACTAGAATTTCACTCAATTAAAACTGTAGGACAAACTTCCCAGGATGGTCTGCATGAAAATGAAAAATGCTCCACAAGGCAACAGCAGCACACACTTACTGGTCCAATTTAAAGATTCCAAGTTGTTAACGAGGCCAAGCAGACGCTCCAGCTGCCTGTGTTGGGACACCTGTCAATTGACATGTCTTTGCCCCTTATTCATTTATCCACTTGCTATGAAGGTGGAGACTATGGAGACCACAACTGTCATTTCACCAGGCTGTAAATCTGCTTTTAATACTATAAAAATATAAAAATTTAGACATTTTAACTCTCTGGGGAGTCTGTGGGGACTGACTTCTTTTGGAGCCAGCCTCAAGCGGCACCACCTGCAATTTTTGCCACTTCCACGTTGGCTTTATTTTCCAGCTCTAGAGGTTTCCTCTTATCAAGAGCTCTATTGATGATGCGTTTTTACAGGGGGGATCTGAATTTGGATATTAGTCATATGTAGTGTTTAGAGTAAACTTTGATCTTGAGCTGCCGTAGAACAGGATGAGACATTGTTATTGTGGCCTTCAAACCAAGTTAAAAATGAGCCGAAGGACAAAGACCTGAAAGCCCAGTGAAGGATAAAGCTGACTAATATTATTTTGTTACTGTAATAAAATTACACACAATACAACCTTTGAAAATATCACTTGCTCGTTTGCTGTTATCAAATTGTATTATGTTTGTCCTTCCAGCGATCTAAGTTTTGAATGTTTCTCTCTAAATTTGTTCTGAATATGTTTGGGCTACTCTACCCATGCAGTCATGTGAAAAATTATGCACAAACTTACTGCTTCCATGGGAATTAAGAAGTAAATAGCAGCCAAGTGCTAATAACCAAATGCCCTTGATTAACTGACCACTGGCAAATGTGATCACCTCTGTTAAAGCAGACATTTTGACAGTTGGCAGGTGTGAAGCATTTGGGTGTGTTAAAAAACTGGCACTATCCTCTCAACAGTAGTAGTTTTTGTAGATTTTTATAGAAATATAGAATACAGGTTTTATAGAAAAAAAGATCAGACCTGCTAACATTAAGGCAGCTAATATTAGGCTCAACTTTCCTGAAAATCAAAATCACGTTTTTCCTCCGATATGCACTTTGATTACATTCTCAGATTCTATGAGACTTTATTTGCTAAGAGCCTGAGTTCAACAATGTTAGATCCATTTCAAAGAAAGTTTCACAAATGCTACCTAACAGCAGCTAATCGAAGCAACAAAGGAAATGTTCACTGATAGAAAAGTTCAGGAAATCCTCACCAACTTACCTTAGTACCTTTAATAAACTGATGCTATCCTGTAAAGAAGAGTGGGCCAAAACTGTTAGCAATTTACTTTTTATCTTTAATACAAATATACCTCATTATTTTAGATAACACAAACACCTCATATCACATATTTACATTTTATCAGTTATCACATTTATGTCACATCTTTTATTACACAAATAAGTGATATAGAATAGAGTGTTGAAAGAGAACGCCATACCCATGCGATACCAGGTTCTGTGTCTAGAGAGGGGTTGTTTTTCTGCTCTTCTCTTACAGGGAGATGTCCAGTAAAGAAAGTATAAGATGAACCAAGCACTGGGTCCAGCTCCATATAAGGGAAGAAGCCAAGGCTAAACCAACTTTTAAACAATGACATTAATATTCTGTTTCTGTGTCTCATAATAAAAGTGTTTACTGTTTGGGTGTGGTGCACTTTGTCTGTTTGGCATGCTGAACAGAGGAGGAGACAGTCACTGTTATTATGCTTAATAAATTAGAAAACTTGTACTTTGAGTTTTTTTTTTTCTTTCTTCCACAATGATGTCAGAGTTTGATAAAATCATACAGAAATCTATGTGTTATTTCAAGTTATTAATGCTAAAGGTGTTTGCACAAGGTATTGGATCATTCCGTGCACTTAGGTATACACTTATGTGAAATTAATGCTAAAACTAACTTGGAACTTATACTAGAAATGGGGCCAATGTCCAGTCATGCAGTTATATGTCCTGATGGAGCATGGTGATGGTCTTCTTTAGTTTTCCCAAGGAACAACTCTGTGGAACAACTCTAAAATAGCTGCAGCATCATTTCTGATAAACAAAAATTCAATTTACCTCTGCATTTAGTTTGCAGCAGAAAAGTTGTTGAAAGTTGATATTATCTAAACCCTCGCCGAGCAAAGCTATAACTACGTGGCTCGACCCCAGAGACCCAAAGCTTTTTTTTTTTCTTTTCTTTGTCTGCTTAGTCTACCTTTCAAAACCAAGGACATGCTTTGTGGTACTTTATCGTGGTTGATGTTCCAAAACGTTAACAAGTTTTTCTTTTGACAAGCAGAAGGCTACTAAATGCTTCTTACAAACACAGAACCACACGCCTATAGATGTGTATGGATGCGCTGCTAGAGACAGAGACAGCGAGAGAGACACAAATGCTTCGGCGTGTGCTCCATTTATAAAATGTGAATGTTTATTAAATGTTGACAAGAACATTAAAACACAGTATCAAGATTCAGCAAAACAATCTATAGTACTTCACCAAAAATAAAAGGAAAAAAGAAAAACATAGTTAGTTCTGCGCTGGGAATGAAGGAATGGGCGGGCTGGGAGAGCGGAGATGGGAGTAGGGGAAGAAAAACAGAGCAATAAAGGGGATAGGAGTTAGGAGCGGAAAGAGCAGAGAGAGGAATTTAGGAGCCGGGGTTGGCAGCACAGGCTAAGGCAATTAAGGAGGTACAAAGTAAGAAAGGGGTTTGGGGACGTGGCGGATCGATGGAGAGGGTGCGGATACTCTGTAATGAGTGGGTTAACTGGGAATTATCAGAGCCTCTGATTTCACTTCTTTTATCATCTCTTCCATCGGAGACTTAGCAAGCTGCAGCAGCAAAGAGTGACAATGAAGGCCTTTAACACAGAGGGAAGGAGGGGTGGGGTGGTGGATCATCATGTCAAATAATACATGTCTTTACACTTAAATAACAAGGGAAACATAGCGCTAACGTATACAGTGAGCACAAAGTCATGTTGAGGCGAACAGAGAATTCGGGAGCGGGTTGTCAGGATTCGAGGGCACAAGCGCAGTTCAACACAGTACCAAGAAGGTGGTGTCCATTTTAATGGGATCACAATCACAATAAGTAATAGTTCATTATTAGAATTATGTAAATCTCTCTGTTATCAACACAAATAGCGAGGGAGGCATGTAGTACATAGGCATCACATTACTTCAGAATTCCACAGAGAGACACACCCAGCCTCCTGTTCTCTTGTCTGGCTCATGCACGTTGGGCGTGTACAAACCGACGCATGTGCATATACGTGTACACACAGAAACACTGCAGATGCACGCTTGCGCTCACGCATACCGACGCTCCGTCCGGCAAAGAGACACGCACATACTCACGATTCGCACACATACTCAACGAGCGGTCCAATTCCCTCTCCTCGAGCGACTCCGCACAGTTCCAGCTTGTCTCGGAATTGACAATAGCGCACCGCACACTCTGTGCCACAATAACATCTGCAGGCATGTGTAACGTGTCTTCGGCGCTTCTTCGATGAAAAGACGTGGCAGGAGTCCACCACCACGACGTGACATATACCGCGTGTGCACAGCCGAGGCGCTAGCAGAAACACACACAGAAACGGGATCCTTCATCAAAGCACCGGGGATGACAGAAAAACTCACAGCTGTTCCAGTGTCAGAGGTATTAAGTGCAACATTGCTCGGTGCTACACGTTAACTCACTGTCAGCTGGAGCGACACCCTTTAGCACGGATTCAAAACTGCTTCCAAGTGACTCTCCAAAGCCAAGTAATCACAAAGGTCGCAAATGTCCAGCAAGGCAGCTATTGTGCCTGAGGAGGTTCAAAAAACTCTTATCATTGTGCCTTTGACATAAAGACTGAAATTTGTGCTGCAGATTAGAGCGGGCATGTGCTTAAGGGATAATCATGTTACTCTTCTTCACTTGGATCTGGCCTAAGGAGCGCCACTCCCCACCTTTTGCTCATTTTATAAGAAGGGGGGGAAAGTTATTTTGCTCCACATGTTGCATTTTCTTCTTCTTTTTTTGAACCAGTGGATTTTGTAAAGTCTATGTGCTTGAGTTCTCTTTGTGTTGTAGCATAGTAAGAAACAGATTCTCATGCTCTAAAAGTCATACACACTGTACAATAAAATCTACAGATATTTTAAAGCTTTTATTACATCCAAAAAAAAGTTGATTCACCGACTTTAAAAAAGAGACGGGAAAAAAAAATCGGGATTGCACTGTTTTCCGCCCATGTGCTGTGAATTTTTTCTTTCCTTTTTTTTTAAAACTGACTTCATCTTTTTTTCTTTTTTTGCTTTGTTTTCTGTAGGCAGTTTGGATGTTGCCATGACTCTGAAGAAAAAAGACGGCGGTTGAGAGCGTCAAATCTTATTTTATAGCATCTTTCGCTCCGTTTGCATGACAAGATAAAACCGTATCGCACAAACCGATTCCACAATAATCATCTGGAAACAACAGAGAGAGGAAAAAAAACGTACAAAAGAGAGGACAAACAAGAAAGGGGGGCGTGAAGTTTCCTCGGGTCTCTTTCAGTGGCTCCATCAGTTTCTTCTAAGTTGTTGTCTTTTCCTGCTTTAATTCGTTACATCCCTTGCAGGCGTATTTCAGCTACTTAGTTGGACAGAGTGCAGGTAAGCCAGCCGTGCATCATGCTTAGTCTTTCTGTGCTAAACATTGTAGTCAATCGAGATGCTCTACTGAACCCGTGACAGGAAATTGATAGTGTTAGAGAACTCTGTCTGTCTCTCTCTGTCTCAGGCACACACATTCTCTCTCTCTCTCTTACACGCACACACACACACACACACACAAAGTGCTGGGTTACCATCTGTGAGTGCTGCATCAGTTGGCCAGTACTCAGCTGGCAGGCAGATCAGACAAAGTGCCCAATATGCTCCCTAATGGTCCAAGTCAGATGAATGACATCCTCCACTGTCTCTTCTTTCCCCCCCCATCCTTTTCTTGCACCTCTTCTTCTTCACCTACTTCATCTCCCCAGTTTGATTCACTCTGCCCCCCCCATTCCTTCCACCAATTTAGCTCCTGTCAAATTGTTTCCTCATTTTCTCCGTCTCGCTCTCATTATCGGAGCGCCCATACTTCTCGCCACTTTCCCTGCCGGGGCTCATTCGGACAGATCAAAGATGTAAATGTGACGTAGTGCACCACTGCCCTGTCCCCTTCTCCCTGGTAAAACTTGAGAGTTTCTTTGCAGAGGGTGGGGGTGGGGTTTGCGGGGTTGAATAATTTCCATATTCTGTCTTCATGTTTTGTGAACGGGGGTTGTCTTCACATATTTTACAGGAGTGGGCAGTGGAACTGAGTGCCATGTCAGCACAGGTTAGGTCAGGTTGATGTCAGGGGACCCATTTTACTTCAGAGGGGGGCTGGACCACATTGACAGACCCGGAGCAGTGGACTGTTGTTGGTTCAGGGCTCTGGTAAGCTGTTTTTGTGAACTAAACGTTCAAAAATAAGAGCGTCCGGGTTATTTAATTTCTCAAAGAATGGGACCACGGGAAGGATTAAGGTAGCCAGGGTGACTAGTAGCTGAGTGAGCGAGGAAGAGGAGCAAAAAAATGGAAGAGAGACATCACGAGAAAACAGCAGAGTCAACTAAAGTCAAAGATGCACGTTTTAGTGAATAAACAATATCGAGACAAGTAACTCCATCAAGCTGTCAGAAACTGTGGTTTATAATGTTTGAAAATTTTCTTCTTCTTTTTTTTTTTTCCTTCTCGTGTCAGTTTCATTTATTCTCTGGGTCGCGGGTCGGGCGTATCTTAATCTCGGAGAATTTGAGGGAGTACTGCCAGCCAGTCCAGGAGGACCACTCAATGCCATCGGCATAGGAGGTGTGCTGACCGCGCAGGTACTGGCCGTTAAGGTTGGAGGTGTGGCAGTTTCGGTACCACCACGCGCCATGGTAGAAGGAGGCGCAGTTATTCTCCGAGTGGTCGTTATCTTTGTCTTTGGTGGTGAACTTCATTCCATTGTGCTTCAACAGAGAATCACCTAAAAAAAAGAAAAGAACGGCAATTAAATTTGAATGTGTCAGTACACACAAAATAGTCGTATAACTGAAGTTAATGAATAAAACAACATAGATGAATCTGTAACTTCATAAAAATATGTTCTGCATCTAAGAGTGTAATTCAACTGTAATTAAATGAAATTTAAACTGCCTTTTAAACTAAATTACAGTTTAATTATACTTGCCTACAAATACTTAAAAGTAGAAATACTAGAATAATGCGGTGACAAATCAGGTTTTTAGAAGGAACAGAGGAACAATTAGACTGTAAGTAAATTTAAGTTCTGGGTATTTTACAAGAAACGCGATCCAAATCGCACAGTTAGAACATTTTCCGTACTGCATCATTTCTTGGTAATTTTGTGGGAAAAACAAAGAACATTTTGGGTAAATGGACTGGTTCTCATCTAACGCTTTTCTACTCTTCTGAGCACTTAAAGCGCTTCACACAACTAGTGCATTCACCCATAAGCACAAGCACAATTTTCTTAGTGCTTTCTAACTAACATTCACACTCCGATGGATGCATCAGAGAGCAACT
Source organism: Rhamphochromis sp. 'chilingali' (assembly GCF_963969265.1). Lineage (NCBI taxonomy): Eukaryota > Metazoa > Chordata > Actinopteri > Cichliformes > Cichlidae > Rhamphochromis > Rhamphochromis sp. 'chilingali'. Next base: position 17,042,918 of record NC_137930.1, read on the forward strand.
TGGGGTTAGTATCTTGTCCAAGGATATTTGGCATGCAGACGAGGGGAAACCGGGAATCAAACCACCAACCTTCCAATCAGTAGATGACTGATCCTGCTCTACCGCCTGAGCTACAGCCACCCCCACAGCCACTTTTTCCATCGTACATTGTAAGCACACTGTACCTTTTGGAACACGGACTGTATTATGTGGTGGCAAAACTTTGCCTAACTATCAGATATTTTACAGGACACGAGGATGTTTGAACAGTCATTGTTAAAAAAGGGTTTCTCCCCATCATTATGTCACGAGACCCCATATTTTAATGGGACCTGTTTTTTCTTAATTAATTCTTAATAAAAAAAACCCTCCATATTATGGCCCGTGGCCCAAAACGTATACCATATTTATGATGTGACATAATTAATCTGATTTCATTGCTAAATGACCATAGAAGTGAAATCAACTCAAAATTACCCACATAGTACTTAAATTTACTTACATTACAATTATGTCTTTGTTTCCTGCAAAAACCGAACTTGTTTGTGTTTGTAGGTAAATATAATTGCATTTTTGTTCAAATAAATGAAAGTGAAATTCCATTGAATTCCATCGGGATTTACTCTCTTAGTAAAGTATATATTATTAAGTGTTACTGAAATAATAGCTATCTCCTTTACATCTTTCATCAGAACATTCTTGGTTTAGAAACCTGTAATTAGACATATACACAAGCGATTAACTTCAAAAGACCTCATAACTTTCCAATTATTCTTTTTTTTGTTTTGTAGAGAGAAAGAGATAAAGGAATAAAAATACAGCTCCAGTGTCCTCCTGAGTATTTCTTGTCATTAGCTGAAGCAGTAGGTCAGACGGCTTTGTAGGCAGTTACTCAAAGGTTCTGTGGCGACCTTTTAATAACACTCCCCAAATGATTTCATTATTTCATTAGGTTGTTAATGGATACAAATCTTTCAGATGATACATGAGACATACTAAATGGTCTGTCTCACATATGTTGATGTCATGGTTTTAGGTACGGCCATATTGTTCTTCCCTCCCTCGAGGTCTGAGTGTTTTCACATCCCCTTGCCCTCTGTGCCCTCATTCCGGTTATGACTTTGTGTTTGTTTATGTGGTGTGTGTTTACCCCTACATCTTGCCCCTCAGTCTTTTGCTAAGTCAGGGTATTTTGTCCACTTTAAGAAATTTAGTATAATAATGTAACTTTTGTAACAGCTTCAAAGAGCTTTAAAAGCGTACTTATTCTATAAGAGGGCATTCTTTCCCATAACCTCTCATTGTGATTATGGCAGTGATGAAAGACCACTGCAGGGATGTGGCGCAGCCAAGTTGCATCACCTAAGTGGACCTAATAGTGGTCTGAAAGGTCAATCTGATCCACACAGCTGAAAATATTGCTCTGACTATTTAAAGATTTATTACTGGCAAATCCTCTCACACTGACAACTGTTTTGCGAGCCGCTGCTGTAAATTCACCAGGAAAATGAAAGTAACGCCCTTGCAGATGCTGCGGTAGACCAAAAGTTTCCTGCAAATGGATGTTGAAAGAGCTCATAATGTTCAATAAACTCCCCATACATTTCCTCCACTCTTTGCCCCTTCAAATTTTTTTTTTTTTTGGAAAAAAAGCAGGCTTCACACTGTGACTAGAAATGGATAGAGGGATAAAGTGGTGAGCAGAATGAAAGAGTGCTCACCAGTCATCAGGTGAAGCCTAACAGCTCGTCAGGGCATCAAACAGCCCTTAATTTCCCAGGATGTGGCCGCACAGCTTCTTACCCTCTCACTTTGCCCTGCTCCACTTGCTATTTGGCATTACTATGGTAACCGCTCGGTAGGAAAAATAATTTGACAGGCATGTCTGATATTCACGTTGTGTGCCGCTTGATGTTAGGAGAAATTAGATAGTGGGGGAGTAGAACAAGGGAAAAAAAATGCTTACTGGTGTCAACAGTACAATGATGTCCAGAGCTAGGAAGAAAAGGGGAAGGGTGGGGGAGGGGCGCAAAAACAGGCTCATTTACAAGGCAGAGGATGCCACTTGGGTGGTTTGGGGGCCGGCAGCCTCCTCTGATGCCCATTAAGATCCAGCTGCTCCCAGTAGAAACGAGCACCTGTCTGCTGATCAAAAGCAGCCAGAGCTATGGAAAATACTACTAATAATAACAGTAGAGCTGCTGTGGGGGAAGCTGACGTGAGAGTGTGACTATCCCGAGAGAGTTGGAGTAGCCATAATTTGACTGGATTCAAATGTCCAGCAGGCAAACGAGTTCAAGGTCAGGCTTTGAAGAGGACAGGCCTGGAGTTTTACAGGAATTTTAGCAGAGCCATAGCTGGAGGAACACCCCCCCATCCCCATCATACATACAACCCATTTTTCTCTTCCTCCTTCGCTTCATTGCCTTCTCTGTCCCTTAAATATCTCTATCCTCATTTTTATTTACCTCTTTTTCTCCCACACCTGTCCCCCTAGTTCTCCCATCCCAGTTTCCTCCAGTCGCCCTCCTTCTTATCGACTACTCTCCTCCCCGCTCTCATATCTGTCCCCATTCTCTCTCTGTCTGTTCTCAAAGCACTGCTCCCCAAAGCTTCTTTAAATTGCTTCTTCATTTCAATGGCAGCTTTTTTGTTTACGCTGCAGGTCAAGCACGGCAATTAATTGGCAGTAATTTAATCAAGGTGACAGGTAGCTGGCTTGAATCTCATGATGAGTGAGCAGAGAAACAGACACTAGCAGTCCCTCACTCTGAGCACTCTCTGCAAAGCTTAACAAGTGGACACGTCTACTGCACTGCAAAAATAATGCACAGTTATATTTGCTGGAATGCAGAATACGAGGGGCGTTGGCTGGACTTTCGCACACTGCTGTGTTTGCCATTAGGTTGAACGAAGGGGAAAAAAATAATATGTGCAAAACAAATATGGTGTATACTAATCAGAGTGCACAGTATGTCTTCCAAGAAAAGCCTTAATGAGTTCACTGAGTACACAGCACATACCTGCATTGCCTGAATAGTCTCCCACAGTCAAAGGGTATCCGTCATCATCGGCGTCCACCGAGAAGAGGCCCACTCCGAAGGTGCCGTACTGGGCGTACGCTGTGTTATTTTCAAAGTCCTCCAGGTCGATACGTAGCTCATAGTTCCCCTGGATGGACAGGGCATGGATCTGCTTTAGCCCTGCAGGGAGAAAAAAGAGCGAGACACAGACCAAAATAATCCATTACCAAGTACTGCCGTTATTCTCAGCAAGCAATATAAAGCTATTTCAGCAGCCTCTCAATGCCATACATTTTCTGGAAATAAGCTGTAACATGGTTTTTGTCCCATTTAGAGTCTCTCCCTGCATGTGTAGGGTTTCTTTCCAAAACAAGATTAGAGTTTCTTTTGTGTGGGTGTGGACTGCTCACACTGCTGAATGCTTGGAGGTTAGAGAACCCAGCTGAATCTATTGAATCCATCAGCGTTTCTCCTCTTGAATGAATGGCACCAGACACTGACCCCGCTTCAAGTGTAGTTCAAAATTGTATTAATCATGTTCGTGTATCACAAGATAATATTGGTTTATTTATAAGAACCGTGTTTATGTTTAGCATGTTGACTTTTCAGTATGGGTTTTAAGCCATTTGAATCACCAAAGTCTATTGATTACCAGTTGACATTATTTTGAAGGCTCCCAGATAAGGTGGCGATGTCCTGGATTTCTCAAAGCAGACAGGCTGCGTTTTGTATTTTATCATGTGCTTGCAAGGCTGGGCAGCCTTATCCGGGACAGTGTCTTACTTTAAGAGGAGAAGATCGTCTTTCTTCAAAAGAAGAGGGTACCAATGTCCCGTAAGTCAATTTCTAGATTATTTCCCCTTGCTGTCTTGGACAACAAGCATACTCAGCCATAAACCTATCATTTCATCATCAAAGGATGCATTATTAAATGCAAATTTCACAACATCGCTGCTCCCTGGATGATAGAAAAATACAGATTTGTAAATCCTGGGCTCACCCACAGTTGTTTTTAGAAGTACTTTTTCACAAGATGCTGTGAGAAAAACTAAGCACACCTTTACTGCTATCATAGGAATTAATCAAGATCAGTTAATCAAGTGCTGATACTCAAGTGCACTTGATTAATTGATCTGTAGCATTCACGTATGTGTTGATGCTGCCAATCTTCCAAGGACTGACTGTCCCAGAGAAACTGGAAAAAATCATTAAGCTACATTGCAGACTCTACAGGCCTCAGTTGACATTTTAAATGTTAAAGTTCATGTCAGGACAATTATATGAAGACTGAACAACCAAGGCTCAGCAAGACTTTTCCTTTGGACGGGCCAAAGTGGAGAGGTCTGTGGTCTGGTCATGATACACAGCTCCCAGTTTGGCAAAAACCAAACACAACACATCAGCACAAACACCTCATAATAAGGCTACGTTCACACTGCAGGTCTTAATGCTCAATTCCGATATTTTGATCAAATCCGATCTTTTTGTCTGCTCGTTCACGCTACAAATAAAATGCGACAGCAAACGCGCTCCAGTGTGAACGCTCAAAGCGGCCCGCATGCGCAAAAGAAGATGTCACACACAACGCGCTCTGTTTAGATCCAGAGCAAACAATATCGTTTGACTGATGGCCCTTAATATAAAGACTTCGGACTTCACGTTTCCCAATTTTTGCTTTAAGTTATTACATAATGATGTAAATAACCTACTAATGATCCTTATTGCTGTTTTAGAGAGGAGCGGTGCTTCAAAGGATAGTTGCAGATTTCTGTCAGAATCTGCAGATTATGCAGTACAAATAAAACGTTAACATTTCTCCAACGTTGTCTTCCCAGCAGGTTCACCGGATGGCCAGGAAGCGTTCGCAATGTCCTATCTGGCGCTTCTCCGGCGCTGATAATTAGCGTCTGTCTTGTGTCAGTGACGTAAAAGATGGATTTAATGCAACATGACCGTTCACACAGCAGTCGCTTTCTGAAACATCGGATATGTATCGGATTCAGTACCAAATACGAAAGTGACCCAGATCGGATTTGAAAATATCGGATTTGTGCCGTTCACACTGTCATACCATGATCGGATATGGGTCGCATAGGGTCAAAAAATTTGATGCGCTTTCGCCTGCAGTGTGAACGTAGCCTAACTGTCAAGCATGGTGATGGAAGGGTGCTGATTTGGGTTTTTTTCGCTGCCACTTGACCTGGACAGTCTGCAGTCAGTGAGGTATTCGAGACTCACATGTGAGTCAAGACTCACACTGTGGCAAATTAGGTCATGCAACAGGACAATTATCCCAAGCACAACAGCAAATCTACAAAAGAAAGGAATCAAGGTGTCACAATGACCCAGTCAAAGTCCAGACCTCAAACCAAACCAGCAGCAAACCTCAGTGGACTGAAATGATGTGAAGCAGAGTGATACAAAATTCCTCCACAACGAGAGACTGATAGAGTCATACAGTAAATGAATGTCAAGGTGTCGTTACCAAATGCAGTTCTAGAAGCTGTTAAATCATGGGGTGTAATTACATTTTCACAGGCCAGCATAGAGTCCTTTTCACATGACTGTAATTTGCTTTACATTTGTTCCAAATGCACTAATAAAACACTATTTAAACTCTCAGATGTCAGGGACGCAATCATTTCAATTCTTATCAGATCTGTGATATTCAAAAAAGAAAGTGAGGGAGGTATTAACAAAAAATAAGCTGCTATTATGAACACAATTTTATCTAAAGCAAGAATCAGATCAATACGTGTAACTGGGCATGAGGCGCAGATTAAGTCTGATTTTACTGACGTGTGAAGTCCCAGCTCATTAAGGCTCAGAACCAAAAGGAAGAAATGTACTAGATTGGAAATTCTTTGCAAATTAAAAATAGCATCCAAAAAGCATTTTCAGTTTCAAGAAAATCTTAAGTTGTCAATATGTTCTAAGTTTGTGTATTGCTTTCATATCCAAGACATATTCCAAAGACCTCTTTATAAACTCACAGTCCATGTTCAACCCTTTCAGCTGTTTTAGATTCATGCCTGTCATCGTTCTCTCGATCCCCCGGATGGATCTTTTAATTATCGCTAAACCCTTAAACGAACGTATGCAAGACAGAAAGTGCCAGAGGGAAAACAGGGTTGCTTCTTCCTTGCCCCCTCCTGCTCTATGTGTCCTCCCTGCTGCGTTGTAGTGATGGCGCTTCCCAGTGCAGGTTTTCCTCTCCTGAGCTGATCAAAGCTACAAGTTACACAGTGTCAGGCACAGAGAAGCAGGAAGAACTCTGTCTAGGTCCTCTTAATACCAAATACAAGGCAGGAAGACAAACAAAAGTGAACTTTGCCTCAAGAGTTTGTAAAACATCCTCCGCTATGCTTATAAGTGCACTCTGTACTGTTAGTGTTTATGTGAGAGAATAAAAAGAGAGAGGAAAAAAAATTGAAATGAGTGCATGCACCGATGGAAGAGCTTCAAAGGCTTTATGGTTTGGAATAAGAGTTGGATTTAGCGCATGTGGAGCATGCTGCAGGCTACAATTTCTGGTTTAGGGTTTGTTTTACTGTCTGTCCCGTAACATGACTCAAAATCACCATTAAAGGTACTTCACCAGAGGAAGGAAGATGTTTTTTTTGTTTGTTTTTATGAACCTAAACACTGTCATTTTACCTCCTACGGCAATCATCACCTCCACAAATGAAACTCATTCTCCTTTTTAAAGCTTACAAACCTCAAACTGACTCGGCCTAATTTGAATTCCATCGCTGTCGAGAATTGCTCTCTGAGAGTGCCTCGACTGAAGTAGAGGGCTAATTTGATGACAAACACAGCTGAAAGAACCCATTATTATTCAGAGACAGAAGCTCGCAGTCTGGGCCCAGGCACTTAGTTTGGATTTAATCTAGCCCAATGGGAGGTTGATCCCGTTCTTTTCATTTTCACAGTAGATCAGCAAATTGGAGCTGGAGAATCAGTTATTAATACAGTCATAGGCAGGTAACATCATGCGTGCGGGTTTCCAGTGAATAGTTAAAAGTTTTATACGAGTATACAAATGCTCGGGATTACACAGCAGTAAAAACACAGCGAGAACGCGACACACATTAATTGTTTTCTACATGCCTTCAGACAGAAAAACCCGGCACATTCACAGAAATATTTTTTGTGTCATAACCCTTTGAGAAAAAGTATCAATCCACACAAACACCTAAGGGAAAAGTACCCCAGAGTGATTTGACAAACTTCAAAAGAAAGACTTAGGATGTTTTCTCTTTCAGGTGGGGGGAATGCCAGATGCAACACAACTCTATTTAAAGACTCTACGGCTTCCAACTGTATTTACATAACTTTAATTCAGTCCCTAATTAAAGCCCCAGAGAATCTCAGCAAGACTCCAATTCAGAATAATTAAAGAGGAAGACAAGTGAAATAACAACAGAGACTTCTTTGGTTAAAATCTAAATGCTCAGGTGTAACTCTCTCTGTTAATTAAATGTTATTGTTAGGTTATTTAAAAATGGATTCTGGTACATGGGAGGATTTTGAGGTGTTTTGCTTCAGTATTAACATGCTGATTGCTCTGCTGGGGCAGTGATTCTCTCTCTTCTCGCTGATTTGCCATTTAAGAGAAGCAAAGGAGGCAGTCAGAAAACTTGTCCTCCTGTCCTCCTGCGCGCTTCACACGAGCAATTAGGGCATGCTTTCTTTGTTCCCTTTGTTCTAGCTATAGTGGCATATCATTATCTATTTTGATGTACTGTATCCTTTCTGCAGCCCGTTAATATTAAAATGTTACAACTGACCAGAGACTAAACCCATGTATATATACATGGGAAATGCAATAATTAGATCTTCAGTACAAATAGCTGAAAATAAATGTGGTTTTCTATAACAATGCCAAAAAAAGAGAAAAGATACAAAATGATTTTATTTCAGAGCCAGTAAAATATTTAGATTTGAATTGCTTTTCTTGTATAGAAGCGGAATGAGATCGGTGAGGTCAAGGTTGGTAGTGCTACATTGTGGAAGCCTGTGAGGCTGAAAAATGAAGCTAATGCCAAAAAACTGCAGTTGCTCAACTGACCATAGGCGACCTGCTCTTCCGTAGACTCACATGTTAACATAGTACAAACATTTTCTGCTAAAGTCACCTCCACAAAGGATGATGCTTCCGAGCTCATCTGTTTGCAGCTATAGCGGTTGCTGCACAGCAAGAGTGTCCTAGTTTTAAATGCACATGCAGGCTAAGCTCCTTTCTCTGTGGATTTTGCATGTTTTCGCTGTGTGGGTTTTCTCCAGGGATTCTGGCTTTCTCCCACATATCTGTTAGATTAAATGGTAAATCTAGGTGTGGATATGAGAATGAATGAGAGCGTGAATGGTTTTCTCTCACCCATCCAGAATGTATCCCTCTTTTTGCCCTATGACAGTTGGGATAGGCTACACCCCTCCAAAACCCCAAATTTTAAGTCTTAAAGTTTTGCATTATTAGAGATGCGGTCACTTTGAGTGACAGGCTGCCTGCTGGGCACCTAACCCAAGTCACTCAGGTATCACTAATCAGCAGTTATATGTTTCTATGTCACGCAGCCATACTGTCTGTGGATGTACAGCTGTCACCCAAGGGTGTGAGGGAAGTTGTATCTTTGTCCTAATTGGTCACAAAACAGAGTACTGGACAGATATGATAGCAGTTCTAGAAGAACATAGGAGATCAAGATTCAGTAGGGTTCAGCCTCTGGGCATTATTGAAATGTGTACCAATTTCATGGCTACCCATCTGATAGTTGCTGAGAGATTTCAGTTTGGACTAAAGTGGTGGACTGACAGACTGACAACTATTCTATTTAAATATAAAACATTTCAAATTACAAACAGAACACAAGCTGTCTGTTAGTACACTCTTGGTTTTGCGCTACTGAACAGAGTTGGCTGGGAAAAGAAATTCAAAAATGTTCTGGTACGTCAGAAAACATTAGACAAACTGGATGATGTAGTCATGAAAAAGAAATTACACTAGTTATACTATAAGTCCAATGTGGAACTTTCTCCTACTTCAAACACCAATAACAAGGTAGGGTAGACTGGTTAGTCCTGTTAGTGAGGTTTCATAGAAAGCTCCTGTACTACGTTGTCCCTGAGAGGTGAGATGCACTGCAACTTAAGAAAAAAGCAGCAAACAGAAAGATGCTGGAAAAGCAAACAGGAAGTTTAATGAAAGACAACAGAAACAGTAAAAGACACAAAAAAAACCAAAAAAAAACAACAACAAAACTTTAAGAGACATCAGAAGTAGAAAAAAAACCAATGGACACAATGGAAGTGTTTTTGGGGAGACATTAATGTGACGGAACAGCTGTAGAAATGAGAGAAACAACGCATGAAAAGGATTTAAGCACCAAGACACGTTTAAAAGAAGCAGAGGATTCTTTGCTGTTGTGAGACAGAAAAAGAAGCAAGGTAATGTATGTTTTAATCATGATTTATTTATTACTGTAGACACATATTTGCTATTAGGCGTTTACTATTAGCTTGTCACGGTTGTGAGACACGTTATTGTCTTTCCCCCCCAAAAAACCACAAATACAGTGTTTTGTGATTTGGTTTTTTTTTTGTGAACTTTTGCAGCATTTTTCCTATTTGCTGGTGTTTTCAAAAGTTACAGCCCTTTCAAGGCCACCTTGGATAACATCAAGTTTTGATTCCTTTTACTATAAATGTTTAAATCAAACATTCCTGCATATCAGAAATGAATGTGAGCTTACTGAAAGTATCGCCATCACCAACAAAGCAAGGACATCGATACCAGCTTCTATGATGCTAGAAAAATGTCCTGGTGAGGTAATCTACCCCCTCCTACTAATGCTATCCAGCGCTTCAAACACAATATAAATGAGTAGCAATGTTCCTTAACCTTTCTTCATAAGATGGATCTCTACATTATACAAAACTACCCGTATAGGGATAATTACTCTGTGTAATGAAAAGAGGACAAATAATACTGGCAAAATCCTCTTATTTTGAACAATCAATGTGTTTACTGACAGGGAATCTCATTTAGAGTGTGCCTGATTGCACAATGATGGAAGAACAATCTATAAGCGTTCTTTGCTTTTCAATTATCGATGTCCTTATTTCTTTTTCACAATGTCTTTACCAACAAAGTTGCAAAGCTAAAAAGTTCTGCGCCTTAAACATCTTCATCCAGCTGACTGCACATCAGGTAAACAGAAGAGAAAGAGTCTTCTCTGCTAAATATATGAAAAGCAGACCAACGTTAAACTTAAAACACACAAATATGGAAGCCAGCTATCGATCCTCTTTGGCGATAAATGTATGAAAATGACAATAGAAATGATATATATAACCCGCAATACCTCATTAAACTAGGTCATGGTAATCTATAACTCATTTTCACAACAGGTTTCTGGGATATAGGACAAATTTAGCTTGTTTAGAACATGAAGACAATAATTTGTCTTTTTTTTTAAATCTTTTATTCATTGTTACGATTCGGTGTTGTCAGTGTTTTGTTTTAGGCGTGACTGTAATGTGTTTCCTGCTTTACTTTGAAAGTCTGTCTTATCTCAGTGTTTTCAGTTTACGCTTTCTTGTCTCGTCAGTTCTGATTTGCCCCAGCTGTGTTTCCCTCCTGTTGTCCATTCCCTGATTGCTCCCTCTATGTATTTAAACCCTGTGTTTCAGTGTGTCATGGGCGCGATCTCCCCCGTTGTAAATAGTTTGTTGTAAATACTTTCGTTATGGGATATTTTTGTTTTGGGATTTTGGTGGAGAGCCTTCGTGGTTTTACTTTCTTTATCTTTATTTTTCTACGTTGCACCCCGGTTGCCTAGGCCGGGGTGTAACATATGGGGGCTCGTCCGGGATTGCCTTCGCTGGGGGGTCCGGGGACCGCCCCAGCCTTTGTCGTCTGCTGGAGGGTCCGTGGGACCGCTCCAGCCTTCATTCGCCTTCGCTGGAGGGTCCGTGGGACCACTCCAGCCTTCATCCGCCTTCGCTGGAGGGTCCGAGGGACCGCTCCAGCCTTCGTCGTCTGCTGGAGGGTCAGTGGGACCGCTCCAGCCTTCATCAGTTTCATCTGCCTTCGCTTTAGCCGTCCGTCTCCGCGGGAGGGTCCGAGGGACCGCTCCAGCCTTCGTCGTCTGCTGGAGGGTCAGTGGGACCGCTCCAGCCTTCATCAGCCTTCGTCCGTCTTCGCTGGAGGGTCCGTTGGAGGGACCGCTTCAGCCTTCGTCCGCCTTCGCTGGAGGATCCGAGGGACCGCTCCAGCCTTCTGCAGCTGGTGGGCTGCGTGTCCGTGTGTGCAGCTGGCGGGCTGCGTGTCCATGTGTGCAGCTGGTGAGCTGCTCATCCGCCTTCGCTGGAGCGTCCAAGTGACCGCTCCAGCCTTCATCCGCTTCTGCTGGAGGGTCCGAGGGACCGCTCCAGCCTTCGTCGTCTGCTGGAGGGTCAGTGGGACCGCTCCAGCCTTCATCAGCTTCGTCTGCCTTCGCTGAGGGGAGGGTCCGTGGGACCGCCCCAGCCTTTGTCGTCGCTGGAGGGTCCGTGGGACCGCTCCAGCCTTCATCCGCCTTCGCTGGAGGGTCCGTGGGACTGCTCCAGCCTTCGTCGTCTGCTGGAGGGTCAGTGGGACCGCTCCAGCCTTCATCGGCTTCATCTGTCTGGATCAAACTTTTCACTTGGTGTTAAATGTTTGATTTTTGGGTGGGGGGAACTGTTACGATTCGGTGTTGTCAGTGTTTTGTTTTAGGCGTGACTGTAATGTGTTTCCTGCTTTACTTTGAAAGTCTGTCTTATCTCAGTGTTTTCAGTTTACGCTTTCTTGTCTCGTCAGTTCTGATTTGCCCCAGCTGTGTTTCCCTCCTGTTGTCCATTCCCTGATTGCTCCCTCTATGTATTTAAACCCTGTGTTTCAGTGTGTCATGGGCGCGATCTCCCCCGTTGTAAATAGTTTGTTGTAAATACTTTCGTTATGGGATATTTTTGTTTTGGGATTTTGGTGGAGAGCCTTCGTGGTTTTACTTTCTTTATCTTTATTTTTCTACGTTGCACCCCGGTTGCCTAGGCCGGGGTGTAACATCATTCTGAGAGGGCATGTTCCGCTTCTCCCAAACTAAAAGGAAGCAAAGCTCAAGCCTTCCTGACATTGATTAAACCATTACCATCAGAGGCTCTCGCTCCCTAAATGTGATTTTAGAGCTAATGAGACTGACATCAATGGTTTGATTAAAAATGCAGAAGACCTCTGTGAGATGCCTTTGTGATACTTGCTAAAAGGGCTAAATATTAATGATTTATTTCCTTTTATTTGAAAAATGTGTAGGGGAATGTATTTGATGCTTTTAGGGTTAAAGTCCTGCTCTCAGAGTCTCAGTGCCGTGCACGCAGCTCTACGGGGCATAAAAGAAAAAGAATTTAAAAAACCCCCCAGATCTCTAAACCCAACAGAGGAATGATTACACTTCTCTCTGCCGTTTGTGACATTTCTCGAAGTTAATTATTCATCATGCTTTTCTCCCTCTGTTGCTGGGGGGCAGCTCCTGAGACTGTTTCAGTAGAAAAAGGAGAAAAGGAGCAGCACTCTTCCATCTCCTCCTCCTCCTCCTCCTCTAACCCTCCCACGATAACTCAACCCCTCCCTCATGTTGTCTTTCTTTTACTCCATCGCTGTCTTTTCCTTATTCTTCCTGTCAAGCAGTTTTATTCTACAGAGATTGTGGATGTTGGGGGTGGGAGTGGACGCTCGAAGAGGAGCGGTTATTTCCATAGCCACAAGGACAGTTCTTCTGCCCTTTGCCATCAGAGGCTAGGCTGGTTGAAGGGTTTGCGAACACGCGTCTAGTGAAAAAGCTTGCTGTCGTCTCCTCTTAGGGAATACAAAGGGCTTGCTATCGTTGGTTCTCCCCTTGTCATCAAAAGATAGGAGTGGAGGGAGAAAAACAGAGACAGGTGTGCGCTGAACTCTCTGACTTGCTGCTCCCTCCGAGCCAACTGTGACATTTGGTGGGACACAAAAGCAAAAGAATTTTATGATTAACTGTCACACCTCTGACATTGCTTTGCCTGTTTGAAAACTTTCCTCTTGCAAATTCGAATCAGTCAGTTGTTCTAGAAACTTGATATTATTTATCATAAACAGGAAGATGGCATGTGGACGCTTTAAAAATGTATGCTAATTAATACATGTTCTCTGGTTATACTGGAACTGGAAAGTGGAAAATCTTTTCCCCTTACACACTCATATTTTTGGATGTTCCGACTGCCTCTAGATCAAATGAGATATGGTCTGAAACGTGGGGGCTAACATGGTCCTAGATCTTTCAGGCTTGGTAAGAAGCCTTACACACACACCCTGCTTTTAACCGATCGAACAAGTGCACATGAGCCTGATTTAACAATATTCAAAAGCATTTCGAGAGTGAATACAGAATATTCTTTAGCTGAACGAACACTTCAGTAGTACTATTTATTCAGCAACAAACACACGGTAGCGTTCCCCAGGCTGAGTCTAACTTGGGAATAATGATCTTGGGAATGTTTGTTCACTTTGCCCACAGCGCCCTCATTACTGCTGCTAGGAGTCACTTGCTTCATCTTTGAAGATAGATACATTTTGCAATATATTATTAATACATATTGTTTCCTTTGAGTCTTATGGGTTTCTGAATAGACAAAAGCTCACTGAGCCGCATATTCAAGACCTCCAGCATTTTCACTGAATTAAATTCTGTGGCTTTAATGGAAGTTGTCTCGCGGTGCCCGCAGATGGAGGTGGTTCAGCATGGCTGCAGGTGTGAAGATGTGGCTCTGCAGAATCGATAAATGGTTTGTAGGATGACAGCATAAAAAAAAAAGAATTACACTGCTAATCCATGACACTCGACACTGAAGCGTGACATCACTAAATGAAGTTGTAAACTGGGAGGATATTTCTTACTATTTCAAGGTCAAGGGTCATATTTAATTAGGCAGAGTTGACACACAAAGCTATAGAATGAAGGATCACGACGGGTGGCAATGCTGTTAGTCTGGCAGCCCAACAGAGCTGTTGAGTGGCAGAGATGAGCAAAAGAGTCTTATTGCAGTGTTCCAATACAACGTATAATTAAATGCTAATCCGCTGCAAAATATGTGTACTTTAAAATTCTCTTTCTCAATCAGGGGCATCTCATACTGCAGTAAAACAGTTTTAAGTGGGAATTGGTCTTTTTTTATCTGCTTCAAAAAGCAATATTAAAAGTGACCTTGTTGCATAATGTGAAAATATTATAATATAAATCAGCTGGTCTTTCTAAATTGCACAGATAAAAGCCAGTTGTGATATTACCATCTTTTTATTTTTTGTTTAAATCTCTGGTGTGTGTTAGTGGTTGCTGACTAACTTGATCGCAAGTACTACTGCCATGCACATGATGGAAAATTAATGGGATACCACTGAAGTGGTATTCAATGATGTACAAGTAAAACAAAATGCAAATACAGAATTTAACTATTTAAGAATGGTTTGCTATCAGTTTCAGTATAACGTGTGATAAAACAGGAACTGTATATATAACGAATATAACAAACACACAGGCAAGAAAGCAGAGGAAGTTTAAAGGTTTAAACAAATGATCATGCAGGATTAATATTATATGTTCAACAGACAGGAAAAACAAACAAACACACACAAAAAAACCTACCATGTCGTCAAATAACGAAACACTAGTTTTCTGATCCAACACAACAAATACTGCATAGATTGTTATTTAATCTAATTTTATGCTAATAAACTGGAATCTGTCTACCAATTATTTTTTACTTTTACCTCATGTTTAAATAATGTATCTGTAACATTAATTAATATTTTTCCCCAAATTTGTTCATAATTATTTTTTATTATTTTAGTATTATTTGACAAAAGTCAAGCATGTTTAACTGTGTATTAAAAACTACTTCTCTAACATTTACTGACAGTCAACAGATGATTAATTAGTTATCTAACCTGTTCCCCATTTTTCATGTTATTTAATCATTTATTAACTTTTTAGTAAATAGTTTGAACTGCAACTTGTAGCTCTCAGTTATAATTACCATATCAAAATGTTGGGATGTTATTGGTAATTTTCAGTAAAATGACAAAGGTGGTGTTACATGATTACCATACCATGCCGCACAAGTGCTACACACAAAATTGAATAAAATTGAACATCATAAAAAACTACAAAAACAACTATAACACAATTTCAATTTTTAAAATTGGCCAACGTAGGTGACCGTCTAATGTGCAGAGTATGTAGGAGCAAATAGTGAGATGATCTGAGAGATCAGACAGGAGTGCAGGGGTAAAGCAGCTGAGGTAAGGCGGGGCTATACCATTTAAGGATTTACAAACAAATACAAGAACTTGAAATGGACTCTAAAGTTCACAGACAGTGGAGCAAAGTCAGAACATGTGTAATGTGCTCTTCTTTTTATGTGTTCCCAATCAAAAAGCATCATTTTGAACCAACCGGAAGAAGGGCTAACTCCAACACAAAGTGCGACCCAGCAATCAAACCAAGACGTAATAATGGCATGTATTACTGTCTCCAAAGATTTTATCTCTTTGTTTATTTCCTTCATATCATGTTAATGTCTACTTATGTTGTCTTTCCTACTGCGTACATGAAGCCACCATAACTGCAAATATCTCCACTTCTGTATTTGAGCTCTGCTGAAATCTCTGAAAAACAATGAGTACCTGCCGCTGCTGCTAGTGACAGCTCACAGTAAGACACTAACTTTGCTACGAGTCTGCTCATGTTGCTTATAATGTAGCTTGAACAGTTTAATTGCATGTTTGCATTGTATGGTTCAGCTACTGCTAGCGAGCTTGATTTGGAGCTCTTCCAATGCAAACTGCTGTCTGTTTCGCAAAGCTCTTCCTCCACCCAATGCATTTTCTCATCATGACTATTATTAATGACTGGGTATGTTTTTTTTAAATAGATGAGGACAGGCAAAGGTTGATGTAACAGGTGAGATGCAAAGCTAATTGGCAGGTCACAATGATGTACTGTGATGTAGTCATGGCAGTGAGTCTTGAAAACATTAAAACTAATGGCGTTTTCCTATCCAAATAACCTCTCCGCTATAGTTCAACCAAGCAACCGTAGCAATCAGCAGTGCATTAAGAATACATAGCTCATATACTGTTACTGTCTGATACACAAACAGAAGGATTTATAATCTTAAGATAGGTAATAATTATTTCACTTCATTACTGGCTGGCTCTGTGCTTATTTCCTTTACTTCATGACAGTGTTTTACCATTAAGATCCATGTGATCCTGATATGATATGTGATGCATAAAACATTGCACTTGCTCAAAGAATAATTCATGCAGACCAAACAGAGGACAGAACAAGGATGTCAAAATGTCTGCTATAATAATACATGTGCCTGTGATTACTGATAGTAATCTTATTGCACATGTTAGCATTCACATGGATAAAGAAGTAACTTTCAATATCAGAGGTGCTATTGTTAACACATTTTTGACCAACTAAGCCTATATGAACTAATCCTATCCTAATTAAATGTAAATAGAATATCAGATATCAAATATCACTTTGCAATTTCATTTTCATTGCAGTATCAGCAAAAAAAAAAAGACTATTCGTGCATTTTCTTCTCCTTATCTAACTGCTGAAATTAAAAGTGGCCTTTTTTTGACAAGAAATACAACACTCAGTTGTCTGACAGTGACCTTAAAATTAATAGGCCATTTCCCAACTAATTCATTCTGACTAAAATCCAGCTGAAGATCAAGCACACCTATAAGTCAGCAGAGCTAGCAGTGAAAGCAAGGTGCCATAGGTTTGACTGCCATTCAGTAGGGAATTAGTGCCTTTGATGGCACAAGTGTAGATAACGGGTTATTCAGGGATATGATTAATTAGGATTACTGTTCTCTGGTTTGAGGCACACAAACTGATCTGAACTGTAACAGAAGAACTAACATCATTAGAATGCACACAGCGTTAGGCCGGCCATGGGTGATGCTCATTATATTTTAGCTCTGTGTTTTTAGAAAAAAATGCATTGTGTAAAATCCCAAATGTTCTGTACCATCAACTTTTTATACTAAACATGCACCACTTTAAGTGTACTGTATGTGGAGGACATGGTTTGTCATAACATATTAAACACTTAACAAGGAAAGGAGGTAAAAAAAAATGCTACTACAGTGGCAGAACCTCTGCTGATTTCTGAATGTATTGTTTTATTAACACTTAAGGCAAAGGATGACTACCTGTGATTCTGCTCATTATTGCTTTCATTTATTTCATTTAAGGTGTTTTGTTTTTCTATTCATTTCCACCTTTTTGTCTGTGAATTTCAATTCCATTACAATTTTGGTTTATTTGCCTAATGATTTGTTTTCATTTGGTTGTTTGCTCTTTCAGGATGTTTAATTTTTTAAATTTACTTTGATTTACTCACAGCACTTCACTTCACAGAGTATTTCAAGGACAGCGTTAGTGTGCAAGGAGGCTGAATGTTATCCTTTTGGACCATTTCAGATGTATTTTTCCCAAACCATGAGAGTGCCAAACATAAATCTTCAAAATTGCTGCTGAGGTCCCTGCCACAGCCAAGACAGCTCGCTTGTTTATCCGACTTAAACGGGATTCATTTTTTTTACTGATAAGAAGGTCAGGTAAAACGCTGCGATACAACAAATTTAAATCTCTGAAGTCATGCTGATTTTAATGTTGGCTCGCGTCACATAAGATTAATTTATCCACCTCACATAGATGTCAGTATTAGATTTCGGGTTTGCTTTCAACCTCACGCTTTTGTGAAACGAAACACTTCCAAATGCCATCCACCGGGCAAAATAAAGGAAAGGATTTTGCTCAAGTGGCAAGATTAGAGTCATAAAATCATGAGAGAGAAGAATGAGAGCCAACAACCCATCACATCTGATATCATCAGAAATTAACCTTCGGGGTGGAAAAGACTGAGCCAAGAGTGGTGAAGGGAGACACAGAGGGAAGGTGGAGGAGAGGAAAAGAGGCAGGTAGACAAATGCTGAGAGATTTGGCAGGCCTTCAAGGATGTAATTCTAGGAGAAGACCACATTAATATTTAGAGGTGCTCTCAGGTAAAACAAAATGAGCAGAGCAGCCCCAGCTTGACAGGAAGGACTGGCAACAGACGGCATGAAGATCCACTGGGTGCGGAGTATTCACACAAGAATAATGCTTTAAGGTTTTCCAGCGGAAGATGCAATTTTCTAACAAGCTAAATAGGATGTTTAAAAGGTCACATACAGGTTAACAAGCAGTCCAAAATTGTGAAACTCATTGAAATTAGGTGCTGAAATTAACATACCTAATGTTTCATTTTTCCACATAGTGTAGAAAAACTTCCTTTGATGAATTAATTTAAATAATATATAATTTCTGATAGCATATTCTAAAAATTGCGCAGTTATGGTTATAGTTTATTTATATATGTTTGCATATACCCTCTTGCAAAAATTTCACAACTACAACATATAATTTTCTCAATTGTGTTATTTATCGAACATTTTCCCCCGAAATTTGTGTTGTAATGGAGATGACATCGTGTGGCAGCATGACAGCATGTGATGGAAATGATATGTGACACCCAATATTGTTGGACAATGTTCAGTTTAATTATCCCTGACACAAAGTAACATCAATTTTGAAATGGATAACTTGTGATTTTAACTTACGCTATCAGGTTTGATTTGGTATTTCAAAAGTAAATTAAGCAAAACAGTTTAACAATCAAAAGCTCTAAATTTATACAGCTTGAAATGACATTTAATGCTCTGAGCACAACATTTATGAAGTTTGGAATTAGTGAGTTGAGCTTCAAAATCAAATCAGATTGAAACTATGCTTTACAAAGTTTGAAACTGTTAACTTCAAAATTAAGCAAGACCAAAAAATCCCTTCCTCTGAGCTTTAAAAGTGAGCTTAAATGTAATTTACTATAATATACTACTGTTGTAGTTTAATTTTTAACTTCACTACCATACAATATGGGTATATGAATGTAAAGGACTTTGTTAATTGTTTATTTTAATATACAATATTTCCAGTTATATCAGCAGCTATTGTCCTTCTTACTTGTACATTCAAAGGAAATGTGAGCTCTTTGAAAATTTATTGAAAATTGACCTTGATTTGTTCTTATTTAGGATCCTTCTAGGGTAGCTTACCCCGTTTTCCACCCATGTGCCCCCCCCGACACATACCATACCATATATCTGTAAACTGTCAGTTTTGGATTATGCTGCCAAAATGATCTTTATTATTTATTATATAATTATACAGATATCCGGTCTTTAAGTGATGACGTGACGAATCCTACTTCCGGGCCTAAAGTAGTCTGCGTTTAATATGGCTTTTGTGTTGTTAACACGTTTAATGTTTTGTATTTTCTTCTATTTAATCTCAAAAAGCTCCTAAAACAGTCAGTGATCACTGTTGACCTTCCTCGGCTTTTATTACCACTAATCATTTATTTAAGCTCAGTTTTTCAAACCTTAGGATGTAACTACAGCCCAGCCCATGCAGCAGTATATGAATGACTAACCTCGTATTGTGGATGGATTATCTCAGTTGTTCTCCTGGTTGAAGTTTGGTCCTTTTACAGCATCCTGCCATGCGATTACATTTGTTCCTGACCACCGAGAACACTCACGTTAACTTTATATTATTATTATTATTAACATATTATTATTATATTATATTATGTTTATATTATGCTAACATAGCTGTGTCGCTAGCGGTCACGTAGCACATCATTATATACCAGCTAGCCCAACTTCAGTAACCCTACAAACGTCACTGCTGTTTAGTTTTCTGTCTTCATTTATGCTGGAAGTGATAACAGAGCTGTACGTTTTAATTTGTTTCCAAAACCCCGCAGTCAGGACATGCTATATTGTATTTAGATAGAAGCTAGCGAGCTAACTCCCTGCTAACTTCTAACTCCGTTAAATGTCATAAATTCCGTTTTCATGGATGCCTGGATGTTAAACTCAATTGTTGCACCTGGTAGAGCAGAACGCTGATCATTTTATTAAAGATGAAAGACTTTAGACAGTTTTTCAACTCTCAGTAATGCCATAGTGATCGTTTGATATATGGACCTGGAGCGGAGTTTAGGCCCAGACACGGCTAGTGACATCAGACTTAAAGACCAGATATGTCCCTTTAAAGCCCAGAGAATGAATAGGAGGAAATCCAACTAGGGAGAAAGATTGTATTAGATAAGAAGAAGAAAAAGCGTCTGAAAGCGTAACGGGGAGGGAGAGAGGGTTCTTATTCAGCAAAGCATGAACTGCATGGAGTAGATTACTGAAACGCCACTGAAATGAAAGCTTTGATCAGATGCACGTGACACAATTCTGGGCTAAGCATGGGCACTGTGCAAAGCATCTCTCTGATTCCAAGGTCAAAGTAATGAGAGGCTTGAGAGGGAAAGTGTCCAACAGGGCAACACATCTTCAGACCCTCCAGCACTGTTTGGTTGTAATGAGGTTGCTGAAAGGTCACCGCTAATTAAGCACCAGGCGCCATTAGAAATCTTTGACTTTTCAAGAAGTCAGTGCACTCAGTTGTCATATGGACAGAAAGATTTTTTTTCTGACCGTTAAGCAAATAAAAAAAGAAAAAATCCCTGCCTAATTGAAAATGAAGGCTAAAACAGAAGCCAAATTGAGGTATTTTAAAGGAAGTTTGCATAATGACCGATACTGACCTACAAAAGTGCTATAGATGCAGAATATTCCCAAGAATGTTCTCGGTTAATGATGAGATAATGACAATCGAGAGATTCTCAACGAGACAGGAACCCTTACTGTCTAAAGTAGCACTAGACTGTCTGACATATGTTTAATTCAGTGAGAGAAACCTACTCTTCACAGTTACCATAGCCTCCTCCCTTATTTAGACTCTTGTTCACAATGCACAAGCGCAAAGCGAGGATGAGACCCTGCAGAAGTGTGTGCTTATCTTGGCTCAGAGGAGTTGAAGCAGTGCTTGAATTCATAAATTGTTAATCTATATGTTGTTCTGTTGTCTAATGTCTGACCAGGCATGAACAATGACGCACGGCTATGTGTACTCGAAAGCTGTTATGTGCTTTTTAATTGAAAGCCCTCAAGAAAAGCAAGACAAATGATGAAATGAATTATTGCATGAAACAAAATTGGAAATGGAATTATATGGTGAGAAGCTGGGTCCTCAAAGACCTTTCCGTCACTGTCATTAAGGGGATCTATTCAGTAATTCCTCAATAAAATTTTCAATCGTCCCATCTGTGCTCGTTCGACATTCTTTTATGAGCAGATTCTGCTCATAAAGATTGTACATCAACTGGAAGGTAAAAAATCCCTTCCCCCTTTTAAAGATCCTTCTGTGCTGCATGGACCACACCAGACTCTGGTACCAGCACAAGTAGAGAGGTGGAGCAATATACCTGTAGGCTGGTAAAGAGAGGCTTCAAATAAAGTACCTGGGTCTTGTGGAGAGGAGCTCGAATAGCTATCGTCCTCATACATATCGAAATTACTGGGAGAATTGCTCCAAATTGCAGCTATCTCCACTTCAGCACTGCAATCTTGTGCAGATGGAGTGTCTGCCAGGGTACAGCTGCACCAATCAGAGACAGTGTACCCTCCTGAAGGAAGCACAGGCAGAGCTGGAGGCCAAAGCATCATTGTGTCAGCGTCAGGAGTGATTGGCAAGGCCTCGGTTGCTTGGCTGACTGGTTCCCCGGACAGCCAACATCACTATGTCAGACTCACTGAAGAGGAATCATACTCTTGAATAATTGATTGAATATGAACGCAGTATTGGAGGAGCTTTAACTGAAAACACTTACAAGTGTTTTAAATAATAGATTGCAGGGGATTGTAGTCTTTATTTCCCTTTGTCATATGGGATATGGTATCATATGATATTTCACTGTATTTTCAGGCAGCTGGGTTCCAGAGTAATCTTAATCAGATCCCCTGGGTTGAACTGCACTCTCTAGCTTGTGCTGCCACATTAATCAACATGCATTGAAATCAGAGGCGGAGCCAGACATTTGAAACACCCGGGGCTTAGCCCAAAGAGTAGTATGCATGTGGGATTTTTTTTTTTTTTTTTTGGGGGGGGGGGGGTGTAGAAATGACTAAAAGATTAATAGGCTCTGTTCAAAAAAGAATGACTTCATATAGGGAAAAATATATATCACATGTGCAGGACACCTTAAACTAGTTTTTTAATTAAGCAGCAAGGCAGAACAAGGTCAGGGCTGTATCAAGACACGAGGACTAAACCCCAATTCAACCAGACCCAGAACTGATCCAGAATTAAAACAGGACTACAACAGTTCAAAATCAGGACTACTGAGGACTTAACCAAGACAGAACCAGAATCAGAACTAGATGATAGCACTAAAAATCATCATAGACCTGCACTACACTTATTTTTTAATTCTACCAAAGTCCACTATTTAGATTGAGAAAAGTTTATATAATTATTCAGCCTTGTTGTGCAAACAAGCCTGCAGAACTTAATAAATACAGAATTTGAAAAATAACAAACCTAAAAAGAAACACTAGGTACGAGATACATGAGGACCTATGATACGGTGATACTTTTGGTAAACAACCATTTGACTAACATGTGTGTCTCACCTGCTCTTGTTCATCTGTTCTGTCCTCGTTCTCCTCTCTCTCCCTCTTTGTGCTGACAATCATCAAATATACAGTTGAAACCAGATATTTACTCTTCAGATAAAAACACTTTTTTAATTGTAACATCAAATCAGACTAAATGTTTATTTTTTTAGATTGATAAATATAAAAACATATTTGTTAACTTTAAGAGTAAAGAGAGAAACTATCTGTATTTCTTAATTGCAAATGGCACCAAATTGTATTCAAACTGAGCCACATTTATGGAGCTCCACAGTTCTTTTCCTGGTGTTTTGGTTGATATCTCTTGATTTTCCCATGTCAAAGAAACAGGCTCTGTGTTTTGCCTTATATGCATCCACAGCTGTGCCACCAATTTACTCACATGGACTCTACTAACCTATCAGAAGCTTCTTCAGCTCAGAATGGAATCGTCTGGAGTTTTCTTATTAATTAACAATAAATTTAGTGTACATGTACTCCTAAATTTGATGAAAGTGATAAAAATAGCTCTGTCTCTCTTTATTCTGAAATTTAACTAATTCAAAATATATTTCAATATTTATCTAAAACAAAAATTTACTCTAAATTGATGTTGTACAGTAAAAATGTTTTATGTTTTCTCCCTAAAGTGTATGTAAATATCTGGTTACAAATGTGAATATCCTGCTGTGTACTGAAATCCCTCTTGTTTTGCATAGAAATATACTGAACAACATACAAAGCATAATATATAAAATAACATTTACCTGAGTTTTTTCTTTGAAAGAACCCTCGAATGTCCATTCTTATGTTTCAGTACATAACTGAAACCGATTTAGTCGGGGAGGGTAAGAACTGAAAATATGAAATAAACACACGTAAGCTAAGACTCTCTAAAAAAATAGCATTTGTTCGGCTTTTCATTTTGCCATTTGTTGATTCACTTGAAGAGCAAGTAACGTAATATTGGTCAAGTGATCAGTTTCATATCAATCTTTCGTGATGCACCGTCATATTTACATTATTTGTACGGTACGAATGATTTGCTTTGGTACCTGGTCAAACTTAAGCTCTCCTTAGTATGGCTGGCTCCGTCTCTCCAACAGCGCACTCACGGGCAGCAGCTGCCCCGCCCCCTCGCTCAGTCGCTTAGTGCCTGAGCTTGGATCATACCAATATCAGGGGGGGATTCACGCACAGTCGTAAATTCCCACAGTGTGCACTATGTGCTTCGAATATTGTGTGTACTTTTTGTTTTATACAGTTGTCAGCCAGGCATCTAACTATGAAAAAATTACACTCCAAAATACCCCGGGCTTCTGACAAAACAACCCGGGCTTAAGCCCCGTAAGCCACCCCCACGCTCCGCCCCTGATTGAAATGCATTTAGCGCACAAATGCAAATGTACTCATACCTGTATAACTGTAGTAGATTTCCTAGTAGACTGCAAGATGTAGTCTAAGTGGTGTGTTCCAAGAAATGCAGAGTAGCTAGAATTGAGGTTTCAAGAAACACATGCTCATCACATACATATAAAAGTGAGTAGTATCAAATATCTGAGTATGAATTAAATGATTTGTAATTCCAAAGGACAAGGATCTACAGAGAGATGTACAGCTTAAATACTGAGAGAGAAACATTGATCTGAAACGCAACATCTTGGTTGAAAGAGATTAATGTAAGTCAGTTCAATGAGCACACTGAAGGCTACGAAGGAGGCAAAACAGAGCTTCCACACACCCACACTAAAAGACACAAGTCAATGACCTGAGACAGACATCATTTATCTAGCGCAGTATATGCATTTTAAGTGTATTGTACCTTTCCAAGGCTTTATGCTCTTCTTTCCGAGTGTTAAGTGAATAGTTAGGGACCAAAGTAATACATGTACTTTATAAAGCCCCTTTCATATGGAGCCAATTATTATGGCAGCAACTGTATGAAACACTGTTGCAGAAACACTCTTAAAATTGTACAATGTGTCACAGTGAGGAATTAAATATAGTGTTAGCAAACTGCCGTGGTTGTACTAACTCATGAAATGGTTTTCTGGAATATAATTACTAGCGGGTACGGCTGGAGGGAGGAAATCTGCAGGGTAGAAAGCCAATGGCAGTAAAAAACACAGACCCACTGCTGGTGGGCAGATACTGGAGGTAAAGAGCTGCACAATGCACTGAAAAAAACACTCGGCTTCATCCATACGTGATCAAAGTAAGAATTCTAATGCGTATGTTGTTGCGAAAGACTTAGTGGATATAGAATTAGCATTACTCTGCATAATTCCAAATGCCTGACTCTTTAATGATAAAGTGTGAATCTGGGCTGATCGGGAAAAGACAAAGATGACATTAGGATCTGGGGAAATTAAGAGTAAAGGTTCCTCAGACTGTTCAGTAAATTACTGTTGTGGGAACAAATCTGGGAGTAACAACTGTATGATGGGCCAGGTTAGATGTTTTTTTTGTTTTGCTTTTAAAGACTTGGCAGTATGCAAGGCACACCCTAAGTCAAAGAACACCTCAGCTAAATAATGAGTGATCCCCGCATGTGAAAATAATTTGTTTGTGTTTTCAGCGTTGTTAAATGAATCGATCGGTGTCGGTATATTTAATGATGACGCTACAAGCTACGGGCTTTTAACAATAATTACAGAAGAACAACATACCGTGTTTATAAGGTGGGAGTATTTACCCAAAGGTGGGAGTGATAAATGGATTCACTGTGCTTATTATCGTTTAATGGCATGCAAACAAAATTTTATTTCTTTATATAAAAAATACACTAAAAAATCAAAACACAATAGTGTTTGATTAATGAACCACAGAAAGGTTAACAGCTAACTACCTCATAGTTGTCTTCAAAAAAATCCCACTAATATATTCTTATATATAAACTGGCAACTTGTTTCTTAGTGGAGACTGGAGGATTAAATGTCACCTGCTGTAAATAACGCAGGCTTCTGAATTTAAGATTTGCCTCCTCAGGCAGAACAAATCATCTAGCGACGAGTTCTTCATTATAGAAAAGACAAATGGCAAATTATATATAACATTTTTAATGTCCAATCATTCATACAGTATGGTTATGGGGGCTATTGTGCGAAGCAGAGAGAATGAAGAGTTTTCACAGCTATGCAAAAGGAGTTTTTTTAGAAACAATGGAAGCGACACATGGGGGATGGATGGTGAGCGCCTGGTGGAATAATGAGGCTATTTATTCCCTCTAACGGGAACAGTGAGAGTTCAGGGGTAGACTGTGTAGAGCCTTCTAGAGAGTTTCTCTAAGCGGCAACCTTCCTGTAAGGTACAGTAGTTTCAAATCGTCTTCTTATGCACATTATGTTTATGCATGTATGCGTATTTTACTTGTGCAATGCAACACCCCTGGCAAGAATATGCATTCGTATAGGGGTGAAATTCTGGGAGCAGTCAAATATTAACTTTGTTCGTTATAAAGAAAAAAAAATCTGATCTAACTTTTCTTAGTTTTCAGCTTTAGTCTCTCTTTTAATTCCCTTTATACGTCTCTTTCATCTTCACAACCCACTGGATTTTCCTCCTTAACCACTGCTTTCTTCTCTTCCTCCACTGTGAGCTGTTCTGATCGACGCTTGTTTTCTTTTCTGGTTATTTCAACACCTATATGTACATTTTTTCAACCTTACTATCTTTCTAACTCCTTTAATGTCTAAATATATAATCTGCTTCATGAGCATGGGCACAGTAGGGTGTCCAGCCAAAATCCCTTCACTTCAAATGAGGTTAAGGCGTCGCGTATCCGTTAAAGACTGGAGCAATAAATCTTCCAGAGCACAATCAATCAGCAATCCATCCTCCTTTGTCCACTAACTGGTGGGCAGCAGGAGATACTGACCCCTGACCTTGCTGCTGTCAGTAGCCCTACCACTGCTGAGAGAAGATGCAGGACCACATGACTGGAGTGTTTGACAGATTGTCAGAGTTGAAGAAACGATCTACTGCAATTGTTTTTATCTGGGTTCATAGCTTCTCTCAGAACAGGTCTACTTGTAGTGTAATTGGAGTTGCTGTCTGCCTGACCTTTCCAGTTCCGTCTTGGACTGCAGCGTTGTGCAAAGTAAAGAAAAGGGCCAGCTTTATAACTTGTCCCTATTAGTTGATCAAATGTTTGTTCAAACCCATGAAAACTTCCCTGGCTTATTGCAACAGCAAGAAACTGTCCACAGTCAAAATGATGGGTGGGGGAAAAAGTACGCGCGCACACACACACACACACACACACACACACACACACACACACACACACACACACACACACACACACACACACACACACAAAGAGCAAAATGAGCTGTCATCCTCATGGGAATAGTGGTGTTCTTTGAGCTGTGCTCTCTTTGTTGATACAGTCCTCCTTTAGATTTTCTACTGGGTGATGAGAATATAAATACAAGCTTCAGGATGCAGCATTGTGATACATGCGCGCTGTGGAGGATAACTGTGTGTAAGGATGTGCTTATGCACGAATGTGTGGGAAAGAAAAAAGATGAGGAGGAATGAAAAAAAAAAACAGGGACATACTGTAGGTAGAAAAAGTGAAGATGTGCACTGAATATAATGGGTGTATTGTGACATACAATACTTTAACCGTGTGAATCATGCTCCCCAATTCTTGCATTCATGCTTGAATGTGTGTGAACAGTGTGTCTATAAATTCCTTGTTTTGTGTCTTGGGCATATGTGCTTAAGAGTCTGTGGTAAAAGTATTCGCTGCCATGTACAATGCTTCGCCACTATTCCTACAGACACCTTGATTTCCAAATGGAAAACAGTCAAGTTTTCTTTTCTTGTCCTTATCCCTAAGAATGTCTGTTTCTGGAGTGGGCTGATAATAGCTATATAACAGTTTTAGCCAGCTCCTGAACTCTGTGTGGGGTAGCTTTTGATGCTCTGACACCACCCTCAATGCAGTCATTGTAAAGCTCTCCCAAGTTCTCAAAGATAAAAATGTCCTGACCATCCACTTCCCTTTCATCAGCTTCCAGTTATCTTTACATTACATTGAATATGAACTTTCTGTGGCTTACTTGTCTATGACTGTGATCTGGACAACTGTCAAGTCAGCAGTCTTCCCCGTGATTGTGGCTGTGTGCACTGAACTAGACCGAGAGATAAATAGTATTAGTACTGTTTGAATAGTAATTTTCTCACCCTCATGAAATATTTTGAGATACTGGATTTCCGATTTTAATGAGCACTAAGCCACAATCATCATCAAAATTCAAACAAAAAAAAGGTTTGAATTTTTTTTTTTACTCTACATGCGATGAATATGAGATATGTTGAAGTTTACTTTTTTAATTAAACTAGGCAAAAGAATTTTCTGTTTTTTGAGAGGCACTAGAATGCAGCTTTATATATATGTAACAAACATCTATTGCTTGATCATAAGAGTTCAATTACAGCACTTGCATGTGCCCCACTCGTTAAAGGTGAGCAATATGTAAAGTGGTTCACACAATTTTCGAATTGCGTGCAATTTTAGTGACAGACAGAAGAAAGGACTGTAGAGGAGGAAAAAAAGACTTTATTTTTTTTTTAAATTTCTTCCCAGTGGCTGCTGTAAGTGTATCTTGAGGTAGGCAACCAAGGAATGTTAGATCACAACAAGGCACTCTTCGAATAAAGGACGACTTCCAGGCAGAGCAGTCGAGATGCATGGGTCTTATTAAATTCTACGCTCGCGCTGCTGGGGACCATCGCAAAAATGATGTGACATTCTCTGGGCGTGCTTAGGAAATAAAGGCTCATAGAATACTTGGAATAAACAAATTTAGTGGTGCTTAAAGATAATAATAAAAATCTCAGCTGAGGCTACAAAGTGCAATCCTCGAATTTCTGAAAACATTTCTTTTCAGACATCTTTTTAAAAGTGCAAATAGCATTGATTTGTATCTTAATATTATTATAATTCATTCTTTTTTATTAAATTGTTGACATTTTGCCTCATTTCCTCCTAGATTTTCATAAATTTGCTGCAAATGAAACCCCCCTATATTTTGCCTTTAGTCTTCAAAGTCTTCTGATCTCGTACGTGAAAGAATGGGTCATTGTAAAGCGCTCACTGAATTTTAGCGTGGACGATAGTTCATTAAATTTCCTCCCTACATAACAATAAAACTACAATCGACTCCAAGTAGTGTGTTTAGGAACCCCAGTGCTGCATCACATCACTGCTGTACATCACTTTTCTTTCTACATCTGCTCTGACATTAACATCAGCACAAAAACTGTGCTGGGAGCTTCATGGCATGGCTTTATAAGGCCGACCAGCTCCTGTAGGTGTATTGTGTAGGAGGTTCAGTACTTTGGTCCGTATTGTGTATAATAGTTGCACAGTCAGACCCCTACATTCTATTTCAACATGAGTAACCATTTTAATCCCTAAGCCAAAATTTATGTGAAATAATATCACACAGTAATAATTCCTGCTCTAAATTCTAGCTTTGCAGACTCTGATTTGCATCTCTTGTTATAAGATATGACATAAATTGTCAGAGAAACAAGGACACGATCCATAACATTACCATCCACTTTTAGTTCGAACACCCTGAGGCTGAAGCTGTTTTTTTCTTTTTTTATAAAGAAGGAATTTAATAAAGCTTATTTTCAGCTCACAGCTTCTACAGCTGGCTTATTAAACAGCTGAGTAACTGCATTAACATTTTTGTCTTGGATTAACCCTCTGATGCATGAATTATGAAAGCCTTGGTCAAGATTTTTTTCTTAAGTGCTTTTATTCTTCTCAGGACATGAAAAAAAAATGTTTAACTCTTTTTTTTTCAAAAATATGTTTTTTTATAAAGTTATAAACTTGTCCACTCCAGTGGACTACATGCGCCTGAGCACTTAGCATGAAATACTGTGAATTTACTGTAAAAATTAATTACCTTGTGTTCTATTGTAAATATACAAACACTTGTTTGCTTGTATCCTTTGAAAAACATCTCAGCAATTTTTTTGGAACTTTCAACTCATAAGGCCCCAATGTTTAGACGTAAATAACAAAACCAATCAACAGTCCTAGCTATGAATCCTACACCTGAATATGGCAAACTATCTCCAACAAGAGAAACATTTTTGAGTCTACACAGTTCTATAACGATGCAGGACAGTATTACCAAGCCCTTAGTAGCATGCTGGAAGAAAACACAAACTGACATCTTAGTCTCTGCATCTCCAAACAGTTCTATGTTCATCACACCTAGGCTGTGCGAAAGTTTGCAACGCATCCAGGGCACAATGGCACACAGCATTGCATGCAGATGTATTTGGTCTTCCGTGTGCACACAACATCATGGCACCTGTTTGCATTTTTCACCTCGGTCAGTTGGGGCCAGTGATATCCTGTGGCAAACCTGACCTCACAGGCTACTTTGGTGACTGCTCTCCACTTCACGGGTTGTGGGGTCCCACTGGGTCTTCCTCTTTTGCATTGCTGGAGGGAGAATCTCTTCTCTTGTTACTGACAGTTCTTTCCCATACAAGTTGGTGTTGTATGTTATATTATCAATTAGATCTGCTGGAAACAGATGTCTGAAGAAATCTATGGGATCCTTCCCCTCCACATTCAATTTCCACTCTCCTAGAAAAGGAGGCAAGTCTCCAACCAAGTCATTGTCTTGGACTTTCCAAATATTTTTGCGGGCTTGAGTATGGTCAGGTGCCATGTACCCATCTCCCACAGCTCCCTGATCATACTGACCTTCCTCTTCATCCTGCCCCTCATCGTTCTCACTTTCTGCATCCTGACTGTCTGTGTCTTCATCATCCGTAGTTCCTATGTCTCTGTTCTGCTCTGGCAGCCACTCTCATCATCACTGGACTTATCACTGAACTCCTCATCACTGCACTCATCAATGAAATCATCATCACTGGAGCTGGATGGAATTTCCTGGACTATTCTGTACGCTGCCTTATTCTTTGCTGCATTTGAAGTCTACAAAATATGATAAAATAATTATTATAGTAACTCAAACTACAGCTGATCTGCACAGAAATATATATTTTAAATGAGTAGCTTATAAATGTAACAATTATATGCTTAATTATAACCAAAACAGTCCCAAAAAACAGTGAGACAATTTATGACTTATGTTAAAAAAATATAGTGGGTAATGCATGATGTCCACTACAGTGGACACATGGTTAATTGTAGTTTTCTACATATTAGACATAACAATTTCTTATTCCAAACAGATAATATCCTTCCCTAGATGTTACTGCATATCATCATATTTTTTTTACCTGTTGGGCTCTTTTAGCATAGAAGGATTGACAGGATATGCCAGCAGTGGTCGGCAGGGGTGACAGTTTGTCTGCCATCTTTGATTCAGAGGAAATTTACTTGCAGTTGCACTAACTGAACACTGAATTGACCTCAATGGAGCATGGCAGCAGAGAGCACTCTAGAGGCTAATATGCAGTTCCACCATAGAAACCAATGCATTAAAGAGATATGTACGTTTTAGTAGCTGTCCACTCCAGTGACCACTATGCATCAGAGGGTTAAAACAATCTATAAGGGCTAAATGTGCTCCCTGCAGGATGGGGCAGACAGATTTTCGCCAGAAAGCGGGTATTGTGACAGCGGTGACAGCGATCAGCATCTCCGCAGGAAAAAAAAGGAAGGAGCAGCACGGTGCATCTGTGTGGGTGGGCTGCAATGCTTGGAAATCCAATGGGACAAGGCCAATGTAGGAGTGTGGAAACAGTCCCCTCTAGAACAGCTTGGTCTAAACCGAGAAATTTTCATGGCAGCCACAGTGTGAAGTATGAAGGCTGTGGTGAAAACTGAGTCTCAGATAAGACCAGTGTGCCCACAGTTGTAGTCACTGAAAAGAGCAGTGAGGAGAACACACATCCCTGGAGAATGCCAGAACTGGATGCAAGTTTCCCTACTTTCTCTTCACTCCATCCTGTTTTTTTTTGGGGGGGGGGGGGGGGGGGGGTTATGGAAGTTTGTGATCCAAAGGTTGAAGTGGAACATTGTGTGCAAGCTGCGGGAGTGAATTTTAAGCAGTGGGAGTGCCAGGACAAGAACTGGGACTGATGCATAAAAATTATGAACAGTGCTCTAAGCATTGCCTAAGTAGTCAACTTTTTTTAAAACCTAGAAGATAAGTGAACCCGGCACAGGGCTTGTGATGTGCTTTACACCGACTTGTACTACAGATGTGAGGCAGGACCCTGTGATGCAGGATTACATGTGTGTGGCAGGCCCATAGAACAATTTGGAGAAAGAATTTGAGTATTTGATTATTTTTGCTGCAGAGCTGTGACTGGAGCTAGTTGGTCACCACAAGGACACGTGAAGTAAAATTAGCTGGAGCTGTAAGTTGTGCAGTTGAATGGCTTGGTGCCAGGAAGAGGTACGAGCTTTGATTTTTTAGTTAATCAGCGGTGCATCTTTTGCATGCTCACTAAGCTTCATCAGACCCATTTCCCCACTGTATTTACTGTAGGCTTTGCAGACTTTATCTTTTGCCTGTGAGCCGAAAGAAGATGAGTGATGAGAGGGTCTAAAAGCTGCTGAAGAACAGGGCAGTATACATCCTTTAATACTCCGTGACAGTAGGTTGCCCAGTGGGATTCTTCATATACTGTGTGGATTTCTGCAGTTCTTTGCTGAAATTTGCTCTGTTAAAATCCCCTGAAATAATGAGAAGAGAGTTTTGGTTTCTTCTTCATACTGGCTATCTGGGCAGCCACACACTGCAGTGCAGCACTCACATCAGCTTGTGGCAGGATGTAAATACTCGCCAAAATAACAGGGAAAAACTCCTGCGGTGGATAAAATGGCTTAACGTTAATGGAAAGAGCTTAACAGTGAGGGCAACAGATTTGATTTTACATTGTTATATCAATAAAACTGACTTTTTCTCATATAAAAGCTGATTCTATCTTCTCTTAATACACACTCCTTGAAGTATAAAGCCAAGGCAAGCAGGTATCATACAGGTCCAAGTCTCAAACAGAGGACTGCATCTCCTGATGTATTTCTGCCCCTCAGAAATGTTGAAAATCACAGAGCAGTACAAGTTTCTGCATCATACAGTTTGTGATTTTATAATTGCCAGTTTCTTTACATGACAAAGCAGCTGGATTCTCAGAGCTGTATTCACGAGGAAAGCCACAGTTGGGTTGGACCAATCAGCATCTTCTTAAATCTGATAAAAGGCAGATTGTTTATCTAATCAACTGTTAAAGGTAAATTGACTTTTATATATATTCTTTTTCTTTTAATCCTATTAGTAAATGAGGGGAAATTTGGGATTGCCTATGAAGACTTAAGCATGAAAACTGGAGGAGCTGGTATCAAACCACTAACCATCCAAAGTTACATTTTCTGAAATAAGAATGAAAAATAAATAAATAAAATCCTGCTAGTGTCAGTTGTATGCAATCTAACATGCTAAAAAGTAATCTAATGAAATCCTAACTGTGGTTTTATTTTTGTTTTCTCTTTGTCACGCTGTGCCTTGTGGTACATTGACGTGGTTGGTTTTTTATCAGCTTGCGGTAGACAGTGATACTGTAAATGGACTTTTGGCCAAATGGCCCGCTGTGTGCCTGCTCTTATTCAAGCAGCTCTGCACAACTTTTCAGATGGTTCTGTGTACCAGCTGCCACATCAGATTAGTGTCTTCTTAGAGATGCCTCTTGCTTTACAGATTATTCTTGCAGGGACATTTAAATGTGCACTGATTAGTGAAATATAAGCTGCAAAGGGGTTGCAGTATAAAAGGAATGAACATCTATTTTAAATTGGGGTGCACCGATTTTATATTTGAATTGGCTAATGGACTGATCATGAACTCTAAACGCTGTGGTATAGGATATTGGTGAAAATGAGCTTTCCACTTAACTCAGTTTTATAGTATGTTGTTTTCTATACTGCATTTAGCACATTTATATTCTTGGATATATTTATTTGCCATATTTTTATTTGCCAAGTCAGGAAATAAATATCCAAGTTAAGCCTGCTGAATTACATGGATTACAGCTTATTATTACAGCTTACTGGTATCAGATCAACACTGATATCAGATCATTATCCATTATCTGCAGATACCTTGAGCTGATACATTAAGCCAGCACTGAATGGTATCGGGATTGTTATTGTATTAGGAACAGTACATCTCTGAAGAAGCTTCTCGGATGAGAGGTGAAATGCCTTCAAGCAAGTTAAAGAAGTCCAGACGCTTTTCTTTGCAAGCTCCTTTGACTACGATGACCTGGATGACTGAGAACCTTCACAGACATACATCTCTGATTGTAAATTAATAAATGGATAACTGGAATTCAGTCCAGCAGTTGCATGAAAAGAAATGAAAAGCTGTTGTTTTTACAGGCAGTTACCAAAAACTAGAATTCCATTTTGTCATTGATTAAGCAGTTTAAGCTCCACTGGATAATGAAATGAGTACTGCTCAAGAATGTTGTGTTTCTGTTTTCTTTAATAGAGATGAGGAAACCAAAACAAATTCATGCTCATTTCAACAATAAAATATGCAGATGCATGTATATGTAAGAGAACACTTGGAAAGTTGTTAATGCTTTCATTTACGTACTTTAAATCATTCACTTGGAGTGTTTAGATTGTATGTAATGTAATTCTGAGCAAGCTTATTCTGGGATTTATTCCAATTAGACCTTCACATCCTTAACAATGTGAGCAAAAGTGTCTTCCTGAGCTACTACTACACAGCTTTTAAGTTATATAATATTTTCTTTGTTCAAAAGAAAAAGTAAAACATTAAAATTATTCTAGGTGTACTTTAAGGAAGTGGAGGCAGGAGAGAAGACATGACTGTGACAACAGATCGTTTGTCTATACTTTTAATGCTGGGTTTGACACTGCAGACCAAGTTCTGTTATTGTAATAGGCCATCTGGAAAACTAGGTTGGTTCCTTTGGGACCACGTTAAACTGTTTCAGGACCTATATTACAGGTAGACAAGCCTACATCAGCATCGGCGACCAGGTGTCTAATAGATTTGATTGTGACAATGGAATTGCTTGACCCAGTTTTATGCTCTTTATACTTACTCCTCCGGGAGTTTATTCAGCAATATGTTGGTTTTATCTTTATACACACAACATGTGGGAAGCATTTTTCTGTCAGGCATAAATTTTATTAGTTATCTTTTACTTTGACATTAACTGTACCTTTATAACTACAGATGTTTGACGTCAGTGTAAAGAAGGTTTAAAGAATACAACAGAATCAAGAGACAAATGCTAA
Organism: Rhamphochromis sp. 'chilingali'; assembly: GCF_963969265.1. Taxonomy (NCBI): domain Eukaryota; kingdom Metazoa; phylum Chordata; class Actinopteri; order Cichliformes; family Cichlidae; genus Rhamphochromis; species Rhamphochromis sp. 'chilingali'. The sequence continues at coordinate 17,077,893 of NC_137930.1, forward strand.
TGTAACATAAATAATATAATATAAAACTCGACAGTCATTATGAAACTCAGTTAGCAGATTGTTTCAAATCACCAGTGTGAATGACAGTTTGTCATAAATAGAAAAAGAGCTAATCCCAAGTGGAAAAGGCTGTTGCACTCTTTCTTTGGATTGACACAAATTAAAATGTTAGACTAATTGACACATATGCTGGTGCACAGATGATAATATACAGTGTATGTCTATCTAGGTGACCATAGTACTGGGTTGAAGGACCTTTTGCATTCAGAACTACTTCATGGCACAGACTCACCTTCAACAAGGTGCTGCTGGAAACCTTCCTTAGAGATTTTGGTCCTACGGAAACGACAGCATCACACAGTTGCTGCACATTCATGTATGAATCTCCCATTCCGGCACATCCCAAAGGTGCTCTATGTCTGCACTTGTCAGCCAAAGTACTCAGGTTGGCTACGGTGCTTAAAAATGCTCAGCTGGCACTAAGAGGCCCATTGCGTGCCAAGAAAAAAATCCCCCAGACCACCAGCCTCAACTGCTGACACAAGGCGGGATGGATGTTTTTACACCAAAGTGTGACCCTAGCATCCGAATGTCGCAGCAGAAAGCGAGGTCAATTCAATCTTCTATTTCTTTTCCATTGTTTTTTGCAGTGTTGATTCATATTTTCTGTTCTTAGCTGACAGGAGCGGCAGTCGGTGTGGTCTTCTGCTGCTGTTGTTCATCGGCTCCAAGGTTTCAACCTGTTCTGAATACTTTGTTGTGACGAGTGGTTATTTTTAGTCACTGTTGCCTTCCTTTCAGACTAAAGCAGCCTGGCCATTCTCTTCAGACCTCTGGCATCAACAAGCCATTTTTACTCAGAGAGCTGCCGCTCACTGGATATTTTCTATTTTTCGGACCATTCTCTGTAAACCCCAGAGACGGTCCTGTGGGAAAATCCCTGGAAATCAGCAGCTACTGAAATAATAAGGCTGAGATTTCAGGTGTATCTTATTAAGTGGCCGGTGAATATTTATATTTATATCAATTTATCCAAAATTTTTCCAAAATGTATCACTATTATCATACTATCAGTAGTTCAGTAAATACAATGAAACTCATGCTAATGAGAAATGTACAAAACCTCCGAGGTGGTGGGTGGTAGCTGTGAGCAGTGCTGGTTTCGGAGGAAGGAGTTGCAATGATTTTTTTTAGGCTCCAGGCGAGCATGAATCCATTTTTCATTTTTGCCATCGATGATCGGGGGGGGGGGGGGGGGGGGGGGGGTGACTAGAAAACAGCCCAGCCTGAATGACCAAGGCTGTGCTGAAAGGTTCAAAGTAATTTGTAGCCTCATTCAAATTCAGTCTGCTAAAACCTGAGCTTTCCATATTCCCACTATACTTCCACTGTGTGCCATCTCACCAGATCCCTACCCACGTTTATTTTTTTATTTTTTTATGGGCTGCGCTTTGTAATGGCCTCAGGTCAGCAAAGAGACCTAGATCTCCATTAATTCACATAAATTCTGCAAAAGCTGTGAACCACACACAAGCATTCCTATGTCCAGCAAGGACATAGCGTGGAGGTGGTGAAGTGCCTAAAACCACGTACGCCCATATCATGTTGTTGGTCTGCAGTGCTGCCTATTTACACACTATGAGTTATTAATTCTTATTGACACTCATCATGTATCATAATCGATAGAAGTCTACGCTTTCCTTATGAGTTTATGGTTTCAGTTGCTAATTTAAAGATGAATTTGATACTAAATGGTGTTCATTTTGTAAATTACGCTTCTATTTAGAGCACAAATGGGCAGAAACTCTGGGTACCCTCTGGGCCTTGTGATTCACGAGCCACATTTGCGGCTCAAAGGGAAAAAAATCATTTACAGTACGTTACAATTAATCTACAGTACATAGCGTGCCTAAAAAGCTGAGCTGCCCACAGATGCTTATGTTGTGTTACTCTTTCGTGCATATGTGTGTGCGTTTGAGTGAAGAGAGCTCTAATCTAGAGAGCCGATGGCAGAATATCTCAGCTGTGGTAAGCACGTCCATGACCTTGACTGTGAATGTGTGCTTTTACACAAATAGATTTCTTCGAGCGCCACTTACTCTGCCAGTCTGAACTTGAGCAAACTGTTGTGAGGTGGTTACCCGCACTTACTACGATGATAGCTCATTAACACCTGGCTGCTCAACCTTTCTAAAATGAGCTGCCCTTTTTTTTTTTCAGAATTAGTGATGCACTCAGAAAATATACGAAGCAGGTCACTGTTCTCCATGGATGACATATTGTTTTTTTTAATAAAAACACAGATTTATAGGAAAAAGACTTTATAGGTTTCACAATGACTTTGGCTGATGTTAAGAGCTGACGCCATGTAGCAATTACTGATATCCTATAAAGACGCTGACTATGACTGCGAAAAAAGTGATTAGATGTCGCCACAGAATTTAATTCTACAGCCGGAAATGTTTCTAATTTAGTCAGCTATCACGAATTTGCCCTCATCCTTGTGAGAAACTTGCTTTTAGACCATGATGTGCATGGATCCTCCTTCGCAACTCCCCCTCCCCACAAAGAAATATTTTGGTACATTTAATGAGAAGTGGTGTGAAGGCAAAGAATTTGGCTTCGGAAAAGTCGATAATTTCACAGTCGAATGAATTCTTTTGTTGGCATTCTTTCGCCTGTCAAGTTTTAAGGGGAGGCATAGACTAATATGCCTGGCTGCCAGTGAGAAATATAAGGATTTGGAAAAGGCGCTGGTTGAAAAAATACTTGTTTTAAGCAGACGGTGACCACTGAAAAAGCTGCAAAAATAATTACACTGTTGTGTGTTTTGGCATATGAAAAACCAAAAATATTGTTATTGCATTGCAGGTCTTTTGGCCTGTGTTGTTCTGAGTGGCTATCACAATAAAACATCCTTGTAGTTCTTTCTCTCTGTTACCGCAGCATTTTTCATTGTCAGTAATACAGCTATTGCTGCTCTGTTGATGCTATGAAGGGTCAAACTCATCTCTATCTGTCGGCCTCTTCTTGGGTGTCTCTTTCATCTTGCTCCATCACCTGACATGACTAAGTGTTTTTCTCTCTTTTACTTTTTTGTCAACTCACAAGATGACCAACATTTATATACTGTGTGAAATCTCCTTCCCCCGAGCTTGGCTCACCATCCTCGGCAGTCTTGCGCATGAGTCATACATTGCGGAACACACACACGCACACACCTGAGCCACTTACCCAGCCAGTGTTCTCCGGTGATCTTGCCAAATCCCTCACGATAAGATTCCCATCCTCTGAAGAAGTTGACTGAGCCGTCCTCCCTGCGCTGAATCACCTACACAGTCAAGACAGCAAGACAAGAGTTCAGGGGTCAGATGAGATTCATCACACGCGGTGTGCTTCATCATCCATTGTGATGACTCATTCTGAGCCCCTCTGTTGGTCGCTGAGCTCATCCAGAACTAAACTAAATGAACTCATAAATGCTTGCTCTTTCACAAATGAATAATGCAAACACTCTTCCCACTAAAAAGGCAATTTGTCGGAAGATAATAAAAGGAATCCATTAAATCTTGACTGACTTTGAATCAAATTGCAGGGGAATCTGCATATGTAATTGAAAAGAAAAAAAAATCCCAGAAAAGAGATGATATTCATAAAATGATAATTCTAAATACACACAGAAAGATGAAATTGCTTTTCACCATGTATCATAAAAGTCTCTAAAAACAGTGGTGCACAGTGAAATTATATGATGAGCTTTTTATAGCATCCCTTCCAGTATGAGAAACAAGGAAAACCTTAGCAGATACTTAGCGATTTAGCTTAGCCATATGCATGTGTGAGGGTGCAGCATCTGTAGCGCCAAATGAAACACTCTATCTATTACAAGTGCTGACATCCCAAGCATCAGGCCCAAGATGAAAGGAAATTGGAAATGTGCTTCAGAAGAGAAATGCATGCAGATGGAAAACGGTCTAGGACCTACTGTTGGAGACCATGTAAATGGCAAAATGACAAAAGAAATTCCCTGAGACAGTATATATTCAGCATGACTAATTCCCAAGCATACCACAAGGTACCAGATGGCACCAACAGCCATGTTTGCTTTTAACATCCGCACAGACAAAGAAACCCTGCTGAGCGACGGTTACGTCCTAATCATCTTCATCCTGATAATTGTCTACAAAATTGTCTTAATCTTCATTACTGAATCATCATCATCACTTATCACTGCAGGAATTTTTCTCCCCATTCTAGATCGATATGTTCTCTAATACTGGTAGCTGCCCCAGTTCATCTGAAGTCAGTAATGGAAATGTGGGTTTTTATTTATTTATTGCTATAACTTACATAAAGCTGTAAACAAAAATCTTTAAAAATGTCTGTCAGTTAATCGCTTATTATTATTATTATTATTTGTTTTTAACAAGACTAGATCATTTCCTAATACTATGTGACACTAAAGTGTTTGAGACATTGTACTGAAGCAGGATAAAACAGGAGCTCTAACACTATAGCTCAGAAATATCAAACACATGGTCCACCAAAGACTCTAATCTGTCCCACTGGATGACTTTGGAAAATGCATTTACATACGTTTTACAGCTTTACCTACTCATAAAGACCTTCCTTACAGCCATTCAAAACATTTTATGATTTTTTCTATGGGCTTACAGTAAAAAAAGAAAAAAACATTCTGTCAATCATTAAATAAAATCAACAATTATTACAGGACAGTGAGTGATTTAATGTTGAGCTAACAGAACTTTTACAGAGTCACTGCTTACGACTTAAGCCAAGAATATACATATTTCACAATAAAACAGCATCGTTTTTCTTTTCATGGGATTCATTTAAAGTAGAAAAATAAAGACTCATGCAACATAGCCACTGTTTATCCTCTTTTCAGTAGAAACTAAACAGCTGTTTTTTTCTTTTGCCTCTAAACATGCATTATAAACAGTGTAGCTCATTGTTTTGCAAGGACTGCATAGATCTGAAACTACCATTTACTCAAAGTGAAACAAAGGGATTTGTATCAGCACTTCCATAAGACTGTCTTTCCTCTGGTTGTGGCACATTAGACCATCGAGCAAGTGTCTCAGCTGCCAGTAATGATGGCAGTGATTGCACTTCTTAATTTCCACAAGATGACATGAAGAAATGTTGCTGCTTATAATAACTCTGAATCTACTAATTAAGATAAGATAAGATAGAACTTTATTAATCCCTCGGGTGGGTTCCTCTGGGAAATTCGACTTCCAAAAAGCACAGCAACGACCGAAGTTACAGTTACAGTTAATTAGTATGAAAGCAGTGTGACTGACTGCCACTAGTAGGAGTGATGTGTTCTTTATTTATTTATTCATTTATTTAGTGCAGCCAGCCTTTTATTTGTCTTAGATGTCATAGACAGCAAAAAACATTTAATTTACGGCTTTGAGGTTGTTCCAAGAGTTCTTTCCAAAGAGCCCGTCCAGCCCTCTGTTTTTGCTTGGGTTGTGACGGCAGCATTTAGCCTTTGGGAGAAGCCAAAGCCAGCTGGTCAAAGGTCATCTGAACTCCTGCCTTCAGCATTCTGACACATGCACCATTGGTAATCCTCAATGTGCAGAGTGCAGCAGATCTTGGCGATGTCCCGAATCCCGGCCATCATCACTGACTGTTCCCACAATGGCAGTGATTTTTGCAGGTGGATGATAGCAATGCGAGATCTCTTGGTCCTGCTCATGAGAAACCTTCTCGGAATTAACTTTTTGAAGTGGCCGTTCAACGGGTGAGCCAGGAACTTGCACAACTTGACCAAGATTCTCAGATAAGTATCTTAACTCTCTTTACTGTGCACTGTACAGTCTCTGTTGTGCCTAAACACGACTCCTATCTTAAATTACATCACAAATTATTTTAAATTTTTAAATCATATCCCACAGATATTGCATCTTTGTATGGTGATGCTCTCCCTGACCTTTACTGTAGCCACCATTAGCTCTTCCTCAGCATTTAGTTTCTCTCGGCCTTCATTCAGCCACTTTTGTTACTTGACCTTATGTTTAACCTTATGTTCCTTTTCTGCTAAATATTAAAAATCTGTCATCCACCATATTTGACAGAGAAGGTGAGATTTCTTACTAGAATGTAGGCATGGAATTTCTGACAAATATGTTTTTTTGGTGTTTGATGTGATTGAAGAACACATGTTTCTTAACCAAGGAAAGAATTCTGCGATCATCCATTTTATCTGTCTTCTTGCCATCTTTTAGACATCATGGTGTTAATGCACTGGGTAGTTCACTCCTTTGAGTTTAGCCAGTGGTTGCTTGTGGTTTGAACAAAAAGGCATGGAGTTCAGATAAAAGTCATTCACCAACTTGTGGTCTTTAACCCTCTACAGCGAAACCTGTGTCGGGTGTCAGATGGTTGTTTTGCAATATGTTATCAACTTCTTTAACTCCTGAACCACTTGCTCAATTGAAAGAGTTCCAACAGTTCCTCAAAGCAGTGACTCTGTGCTTTTCAGTGGTAATAGGGTGATTACGGGAAACCCAGGAACAGTGTCACAGCAGCACCGCAAAGACGGAGGTTGGTTGCGAGACAGTAGTGTGAGTGTTTGTGATGGAGCTCTACAGAACACAGACATTTTATGAGACATTTGTCTTCTTTTCACCATGTTTCTGTGGTGCCGTGTCTGGGATAACCGCAATGACGCTAATATCACTGAAAAAGAGTTAATGCTTTCAAGAGCCGTTAACATTTTTCGACTGTGCTAGTGGATCAAGAGTTACAGTAGTTTGACCCAAACCTTGACCAGAAACCTTTTAATAGCTGAATACAAGAGTGAGAGTGTTCACAAACACAACACATACCAGCCACTATGAAAAGCAGCAGTACTCTATCTACCTCAGGTCAAGTCTTGGGGTAGTAAAGCCTAGTAAAAAAGTACATTCCTATAAATAGTTCAACAACATATATGCTTTAATCAGTTATATTTATCAGAAACATCTTAACCTAACCTCCCCTAGCCTTGCACATTGGTTTATGCCAGATGCTTCAACTGTCACAGTCTGGCTGGGGCAGACTGTATGTGTTGCAGAAGAGGACTCAAACGCAGACCAAAACGTGACGTGGATTAACAAAACAAGCCGTTTATTGAGGCTAGAAACAAGGGTACCAAACAATAGGGCATAGGTGAACACGAAACACTAACCTAAACTGGGTGAACTAAAACTAAACATGAAAAAACCTTAAGCATAGTGAACTGCCAGAGATACCTGGAGATGAGACATGGATGAGCAGACGACCTGACAAATGACATGCAAAAACAGAGGACTTAAATACACACATGAGGTGATCAGGGGAAGTGGAGACACATGAGGAAACAGCTGACTAACATGAACCTAATGACAGGAGCAGTGAAGCTAAATACAAAGAACCAAGAACACATGACTCCTTCCAAAATAAAACAGGAAACATAATGAAACGCAGACATGACAACCAGAACTTGACAACGTAAGACACAGACATGAAACACATGAAGAGCAGGGGAGACTTAACATGGGTTGGAAACACAAGGGGGAATTAATAAGAACTAAAATCACCTAGGCATGGTAACAAATGAACTTAGAAAACCTGAAGGGCTTAACATAAACTATAAACATCAAAATGAACTAAAACTCAAAACACTGGGTCATAAGACCCAGGACCGTGACATCATAAGCAAGTGATTGAGCTCCTTCTACTCTTACAGGTAAGTTCTACTGACATTAACACACCGCCACCCCCCGTTTCTTCACCTTCCACTAACTATCACTTAAATAATACTACCAAAAATAAAATATATAATTTTGTATCAGTCCCCCATTAAATTAATAATAATAATAATACTGGGAAATGTAACAGAATCCCTGATCTCCATCACACGCCTTTTTAAAGTGACTCCTAAACTTTTTTCCCTCTAACAGATTAATTTGGGTTTTCACTTGCATCGACATCTCCTTGGACCTCATATTGAGAGTTGTGGTGAACAGTAACTAAATGCAAGTTCAGCACTTGGAATAAACTCCAGGTCTTTTGTCTTCTTAATTTGGAATTCACCTGGGCATAAAACTCTATCTAAATCTATCTGTCAACTGTCTAATTATTCTTGAGCCCCAGATGCCTAAACAGTTAATGCAGCTCATTAATTCAACCCCACGAATTAAATGTGAAAGACTTGCGACCTGGCCAGGGTGTACCCTGCCTCTCGCTATGACAGTCTTCACATATATCAGAGAGCAAGGCAGAGCTTTTTTCACAGACAGCTCCCCCTCAGTCTGAATGGCAACTCTAAATAAACTCTCCATGAGCCATGTGTGCAGTTTTTGGTTTGTGAACTACGGTTGAAATGACAGATAGCTCTCCAAGAAAGATTTAATAACCAAGTGTCCAATTTTATTTTGAACCCTTGCAGTTTGGGTTCCATGTGTTTTAAAGGGCCACGACTACCACCCACTTTGTTAAATATTGATGCAAAACAGAAATTAAAATTAAAGCTGAAACCTGGCACTCCACTGCTGCGCATATAACTGTCCAAATACTGTCTCGACTGTAAATAATATTATTAATCATTCATACACAGGGTTAGAGTGTAGCTCATTTCCACATCCCAGCAGCTGAAAGCACAGATGGATGGATGGCAAATGCACTATAATTCAGTTCTATTATTATTAACACATATTGTACATTTTGTGTCAGAAAGGAGTTAATGACAGTCATGTTGTGTTAACATGTTCTGCTTACTACAATTACCACATGGTGTCAAGCGTATGCAGGGAAGCTGTCTGAAAATAGCAGACATGTAATCTCTGGGATTTAAGCTGCGTTTTCTGCATTTCCAAGACTCTGAAAGTTTGAACTTTTACTTGAAATAATAGCTTGGAAAATTCACACACCAGTGGTGACACAGCTGCCATGCATGGCAGATGACCTGCTATCAGGAACAACTTTAGTGGTCAAAGGAAACCTCTGAAAGTGGAGCGGCTGAAGATCAAACTGTCATCCACGAAAACCTGATCTGCAACCTGAGCTACTATACATAACCCGAGCTCATATTCATAAATGTTCATCTTACATTTGATACAAAAGCAGCTAATATTTAACCCTGTAACACCAAATCTATCATGTTTAATACATGTGTTTTGTGAGATTTCCAGACCTCTACATCATCAGTGTGATTTTGTTTTCTGGAAAAACGGGAATAAATTACACAAAAATGTCAGATGTCGCAAAAATTACACAAATGAAAAAATAAATCTGCAAGTTTCTCCTTTTTAAAAAAAACAAAACTTTTCACTCATTAAAAAAAGGCTTTACAGGATAAAGACTTTTGAAAAAAATGATATTAATTGCTGTAACATTGGCTTATAATGTAAATTATGTACAAAAAATAAATAAATAAAAATAGAAATTGTGGTATTTTGTGTTACAGCAGTGAAGCAAATGTGTCGTTGAAAAAAATGACTTTTATTTTCCCGTTACCTCTCAAATGAAATCTGTCTAGCTGCTTACATGCTTACATATAACACACATGTCGGATAAAAGATAGACATGAGAGATTTACACCATGCTTTCAAACATCTGTCCCGCTGACACTGAAACATAAAGGGAAAAACTGCTCGGGTGAAATGAAGGCACTGCTTTAGAATTCATTTTGTTAGCTCCTATACAAAAGGTCAGCAGCCATCCTTGGAGCTGATGTTCGAGTCTTCATTAACCTTTCCCACTAGCTCTGTAATTCAGGGGTTGCTGTCTGACACAAAATCAGAGATACTGGTGTACCAGCTACCCCGATACTGTGAATCACTTCTGCAGCATTGGTGAGTGGTCACGTGGAGCAGTACTCTACAAAAGCAGGATAACCAACAAGCAGTTCAGTTCATATCAGGGTTAACATACTTGTCTTGCTAGCCATGTCTCCCTCCACAGCCAGTATTCTTGTAAGACTCGAGAGCCCATCTGAGGTTTAATTGCATGTTGACCCTGAAGGCCAGAATCTCTCTCTGTGTGTGTATCTTCCCTGGAGACATGAACCTCTGCAGAGACACCAATCATTTTCTTTCACATGTTTGAGGAGGGAAAGGCACTGATCAACACTGGGAGGTGGAATGAAGCGAGGCTTTTTGGAGTGGGGAAAAAAAAATGTGTAGAGATGTTAAAGTGGGTGCTTGATCGTGTAGTCAATCTGAACCTTTGTCTGTATGAGTACAGATACATTTGAAACACTGCTAATTTGCTTCTAAACACAACCAATGAGTTTAAATATTCATGTACTTATTTATTTTACATATATATTCCAGCCATTGTAACGCATTTGTGTTCTATTATGACATAATGAGTGTTAAATAGGTTACAGTCAACATTTGTTCCCATTACTCTGATTCCTCGGCTTCACTGTCTTTTCCAGCTACGGAGCTCTTTTCTCTTTTACCAGGTAAAGTTTAAACAATTCAACAGGTTGTTACAAATTCCACCATTTCCACTACCTGGAGAGAATATAAACAAAGTGCGCTGTCTGTTTTGGATGCAAAATCGACCCTTCATTTTCCCAGGAGATTGAGTACCTGGTGTCAGATATAATTGCACAGTGAAAGAGCGACTCGAAGGGAACCAATCTAAATGCCATTGGTGTTTTTTTATTTTTTATTTTTTTAACTCTATAGCCATTAAATTTAGCAATCAACATTTACTTCATGGTGATAAAAGCAAAAATGTGTCTATTCCCACTCTAATTTTGAAGTCAATGAGTAATACAAACTTTCTGTCTCTGGCCTCTTTCATCGCTGACATGTCTGAGTAAAGAATGTGCAGAAATTTGAGGCCAGTGACGGTCAGCTGCCTCTTTATCCTGACTATGTTTTCTCCTGTTGATGTGTTCCTGGACCTCGCACTATGAATCATCCATCCTAGTGGAGCTCTTCACTCCCCTGATTTGATTTATAGCATCCAGCACTAAATTCAGCACCTCACACTTCACTCATCCACATGCACACAGAGTCTGAGTGAGGCTGTGACTGACTGCTGTCTGCTCTGATCCCTACATTATGATCATTAATGCAGAACTTTCTCCGAACACTGGTCAGCACTGTGTCAGAACGCATTGTAAAAGAATTTTTGTGTCACAAAAATTCCCCCCAAACCCCCACAGCTTTTCATCCGCACCTTCAAAAAACAGGAAATGGAATCAGTCACCCAGTTCAGAGTGTATGCCTCTTCACACGCTCACACACACACACACACACACACACACACAGTTTCCACTAGGATGCAGCTTAACATCCCAAATGACAAATCCTCACACACAATGTCTGGCTAGAGGGCTGTACCTGACATCAAAGTTGTTTCTGCTAAGGTCAGAAGCTGACTTGTTCTATGTGGGTGAGGGGCAGGCAGTGCTCCCGCCGTACACAGACTGAGAACTGCAGTTATGATACAGCAGCAGTTTTATTAAAGGGTTCAGCAACGGATGCTGGGGTTTACTAACACAACATAAAGTATATAACCACCCTAAAGCGAAGTTACAAAGCCCACTGTGAATACAGGCTGGGATCACAACAATAAGTCAATATTAAAGGAAACTTGAGACAAAAAAACCAAAAGTATCATAGCATAGTACAATCAATTCTTTAAGTAAGTAACTGTTATAAATCAAGTTCCCTGAATGGATTATTAAGGTTCATCCCTCATGCATTATTGATTTATTTATTTATTTCAATAAAGGCTCACTTCTCTTCCCTTCATCTGAAGACTCCCCGAGCAAGCTATAGGAATTGCCAGTCCATGCCGTCAAACTATATGTTTTGCTAAAAGGCAGTGAAACCCAGCGTTGATTTGTAAATGCACAGGGGGGGCTATTCTGATAAATCAGAGGACAGGCAGTAAAATAAAAAAAATAAAAAAATCCACAGTCCCTCCACCACATCGGACGAGACCTAGGTGCCAGCTGTTAAGTCTAAACAAAACTGTCATTCTCAAACAAAGCCTTAAGACAGATAAACCCATGTTTGGAAGCTTTTATTAATGCACTTACAGCAAGGTAGCACACAGCTCTGCCGTGACACAAACACACCACAGACGGAGAAAATAGTGCATCTGTGAATGACAGTCAAATGCACTGAGCTGAAATGAAACAGTGCACATGGATAATATGAGCCTTGAGCTGCCTGTGTTAAATAAACCTGTTCCCGATTGCCAACTCTGTTGGCCCTACCTACACAAGTTTGATGGGATTCTTCCCTTAGGAATATTAGAATAAAATTTTGAGACTGCCACTAGTACACTGTAGTTCCAAAGAGAAAATAATCAGCTATGGCACTGAGCTGTTTATTATTGTCTCCAGGTGCGCGCGCGCGCACACACACACACACACACACACACACACACACACACACACACACACACACACACACACACACACACACACACACACACACACACACACATATATAGCTGGATTATACCTATGTGGATATACTAACAGGGTATTATTTTGTTTATGACAGTATGTCACAGGGTACAAGTCAGAATTGCAGTGGCAACAGCTGTATTTTTGTTAACTCAGTGGAGTGGATCTTTGTTCCCTTGTTTTTTTTTCCTTATTTTTTGAGGAGCAGTTATTTACAAGGCTGTACAGATGAAGAAAAATAGCTTTGAGGGTGCCAGCAGCTCCTGTAACATGTATTGTCAGAGTGTCTGTGTCACCAAATCAACATCATTTAAGTATTAGACATGTAAAAGTCAAGTTCACTTGACACCTCTTTGAAAAAAAAGTAACCCCTGCATTTAGGGACTCTGGGTTTAGGGCCTGCAGCCACTGGCTAGACACAGACACACACACATGCAAAAAAAAAAAAAAAAATAAATCAAGACTAGCATCAGGCCAACATCTAAATGCTCTATGCAAATACAGTCAGTAGTTTTAGGAGGACCGTTTAAACAGGCAAACAAGAAATGCAGTGAAAAAAACCAAACAAAAAAACAATGGCCGAAACAACGTTAACAAGCAAATCTCCACTCCTTAATGACCATCTCACCCAACACACGGGCTATTGCACAGGCATGATTACATTAAGCTCCCTGTAATCTCTGCAGTAGATGGAGGCTACTTAACAAGCTGCCTTAAGCTCTTCAGCAGGCTTTCTGTCAACTACTGGGAGCCTGCAGCGTGCACAGACGGACACCCTGACTGACAGACCAGAACACAGGGAAGAATCAACACAAGCACTCAAAAGCTGATTCTGGGAGATTTACAGTCTGGCATGTGACTGGGTGGAAAAAAGGCATTATGCCAATAGCTTGTTAGCTCTTGGCATATAGGCTACATGCTGTGAGCACACTATGTTTATATGTTTGGTGCTTTGGCAACAGATGTCACTTGCTCTGCTCACTACCTGAAGGTAAATGGTAACATCTTCCTGAGCGCTTAATATATCTGCTATAAAGGCAAACTGAATCACACAGGAATGATCTTTTTTTTATTTTTTTAAAGCAGCATTTATGGAAAACAGACACAATGTGGAAATAGCCAAGATAGACATGTAGACAGGAGGAAAATAAGATAAATAAAATAAATACACAAAACATGACTTGATGCTAATAAAATCAGCTCCAAAAGCAGCTCCGTGCTCCTTTTCATAAGATGGATCAAAACAGACTGGTAGAGGAGCTTCTAACAGTTTGATTACATTGTTAAGAATATTGATGATATAGTGACAAATTCAACACTGTCTGATGAAAGCACTCATAAATCCACAACAGTCTGCACAATTGCTATCTTCAAAGAGGAGTGCAAACATCTGCTGGTGAATGTTTTATAATCCTATCAGAAAGACAGATGTGCTCCAAACACAGCAGCAGCAAATGAGAACAGAAGGACAAACACAATCCACAAGCATTTTTTTATTTATTTTATTTTTTTTTTCACTCCTGCTTACACACATATTTCTGCATTTACATGTGCTTAAGTAAAAAAGATTATTCTTGGCTTGCAGGGGTAACCTGATTTCAGAAACATCATATAAATAAGAAATCTGTTTTTCCCTTTTTTGGGTGGGGTGAAAGGATTAAGAGAAACCGGGTTAACACAGGTAGATCTCTGCTAGGGCTTGTAAACATTCTTCTAAAGTCTGCATGTAGACAAAGATCAAGGGCAGTACAAGACTTTGGGATTTAGCATCACACTGGTGTGGCGCGTGCCAAGATACAAGAAGCTAAAACTGATTTATTTATTAAAGCCAGTATAAGCTTTACTTATATAAAGTGCTGTGCAAAAGTCTAAAGCCAGCCCTTGTTGTTTTATATTTTGCATTCAAAGAGCTAAAAACAAATTTATTAAAAAAAAAAGAAAAGAAAAAAAAAACCAACAAAAAAACAAAGCAGTTGTTTTTCTATTTTGTCATTTGAAATTTGTTATTTAGCCACTTAACACTGAATTCTGAATCATTCCAGCATAAAAATGGACCTAACTCAAGGAGGGACTATTGTTGTGTCTGCACGACAGAAACCTGCGCCAAAAAGACAAAGAACGAAACTGTTTTAGTCTGTTGTAATAACACATAATTTGTTCCCACCGCTTTAGTTATATCTATGAAGAATGCCAAGGCTTGCACAGTTTGCACCAACAAGGTAATTGCCAAAGAGCTGTTAGCTAAACACTTGCCATAACTCAAGATGACATCCAGTGTGTCCTTAGAGGACAAAACAAGAGGTGGCAGACAAAAAAACAAACAAACAAAAAAAAAAAACACAGCAAATGAACACTATCTGAAAGTCATGCTCTTAAGAAAGTCCAGCAAAGACCTGACACAGGACCCGAGAAATACATCTGGCCCTTCATTTGGTTCATCTACTATTCACTCAGTGCAAGGATGGCTGTCAAGAAGCCATTCATAAGGAAGGGGAAACAGGCAGAAAAGGTGCACACATGCCAATTTACACAAGAACTAGACTGAAAATCAGTGGCAACGGGTCATACGGAGTGATGGATCCAAATTTGAAAATTCTGTAAGTACTGAGGAGGTCAGGAGAGAAGTGAAACAGCATCTACAGCCATCTGTAAAACACAGTGACGGCTGTCATGGATTGAGGCTACATTACATTCAGTGGTGTTGGATACGTTGTTAAAATTGGTTGAATTATGAACCCATGAAAGTACCATTAGATTTTGATCCAGCATTTGGAAAACATCTGATTGTCAGTGACCTCATTTTTCGTGCTTTCAACACACTGCCAATGCTGTAAAATACCTGAAGAGAAAAATACACGATGGGACACTAGCAGTCTTGGCTTCCCCAGAGCCCGGACCTTAACATTACTGAAGCAGTGTGGGATCATCACGACAATGACTGGAACAAAATGGAGCCAACATTCAAAGAAGAGCTTTGAATGTCCTTGAAAATTCTGAAGACTACTTAAAGAAGCTGTACGACCTCTGTTTCTGCCTTACTTCATGTATTGCTATGTGTTTCCAAGCAAAACAGAAAGAAATGAAAAGTGGCTCGAGATGAGGCTTGAGGCTTTTCCATTAAACGGTAGCAGCAGCTATATCAAGAGTCCTGTTCGCGTGCTTGCTCAGATAGGAAATGTAGAATTAGCAAATGTTTGTGCAGCATCTCTCCCACAGCCGTCTAACCTTCCCCATTCCCAAAAAACACTCATCCCAGCCTAATGGCAGTAATATCCTAAAGGACATGTCTGACTCTGCCTGCTGTAATGCTTCCAGTGGACAGCTCATGCTCTGTCTCAGCACCACAATATTATTTCTTTATGTCAGATATTTAGGGTGAAAACAGAGGTTTGCTTCATTGTCGAGAAAAGTAAATTGAATTTGGATAGAGTGACTGTTGAGTGTGCAAACTAAACATTAAAAAGAAAAATGCATGCTTTAAACAGAAGTGAGATTGTACTCGTAGGTTTTCAATTCTGTGCCTTACAGATCATTTAGAGATATGAAACAACTGGAGAAACTTCCATCCTGGATTTGCTTTATTTTTCAAACCAATAAACTAACAGGCATGAAATATTGAAGAACCTGCGAGTCAGATAGAGATGCTGAAAAGCCTATAGCGTCGCCTCCGACATGCTCAAAAAGGCACTCTAAGCCTCCTGAGGAGTGATACAACATGCACACAATCGTACATTCAATCTCAAAAACTTTTACATTTCAGTTCTTAGCTGAATTGAATATTTGAGAGTGATTGCAGTGCTTTCGATAAAAGCACCATTTGATAATGCAGACCCGCAGAGCACTTTGATATATCTACTCTCATTAATTATTTATGCTGTGGTCATTTTTAGGCCCTTCCTTTTAACAAATAAAATAGTAATAATAGAAGACATTACCCTAAGCCGTGAGAATGTGTTTAAATGGCATTTGAAATCACCCTTTTGCAGATGGCAATGCTTGCCCAAAGGATATATATATATATATATATATATATATATATATATATATATATATATATATATATATATATATATATATATATATATGTACAGGCATCTCTGTTTCTTTGATTATTTGTATAGATAGTTGAACACTTCATAACTTATTTTTATGAGTGCTGAGTGTGTGTTTTGGGAGCAGGTAATGACAGCTTTCTTCTTTTATGTCCTATCTGCCATCATCCCTCCTACCTCTGTTGTCCAACAGTCTCTGGGGCATGAGTTATGGCAGTGAGGAAATACTGACCAATTTCCTCTGACAACCATTCACATCAACCTGCATGAAATGTCTCTTCTCTTCTCTTCTCTTCTCTTCTCTTCTCTTCTCTTCTCTTCTCTTCTCTTCTCTTCTCTTCTCTTCTCTTCTCTTCTCTTCTCTTCTCTTCTCTTCTCTTCTCTTCTCTTCTCTTCTCTTCTCTTCTCTTCTCTTCAAGCACTAAAATACACTAATGGTGGTTACTGTGTACTATACTAGCCCTATCCAAGATGCGCACCTCTGTCAAAACTAGTATGTTAACTCTGACTAACAATATCATTATGATTTATCAACATAGATTTGATCTGATACATCTTTTTTTGCTGCTGCTCATTGATTTTTATCCTGTTTAGCGTCTTCTCTTTAAAAAAAAAATGTAAAAAACACATTTATATCTATTTGACATATGAGTCATCGTGCTATAGAGGATACTCCCTGCAGTGCGGGAAACTCATATTCTGCATAGTATCTTACAGTCGAGAAAACTCAGCATGTTATTCTAGTTATTGATTTGTCTTTCGTATAAAGGTACCACCACTCTACTCACTTGACAGTTACTAAAACCCTACATTTAGTCTTTATCTACAATTTTCTATCTCAGTCTCTGAATCAACCTGGTACACGGCCATTTTTTTCCCATGCAGCCTCTAAACTCTTTATTTATTGATTGTGTAAAAGGCTGTTGTTTTTTTTCCAGTTATTACATGTTTTAATTATAGTAAAAAAACAAACAAACAAAAACCTTTCTCTAAGTATTCACCACGTTACAACCTACTTTACAGCATCTGCAGTTTGCAAGCAGCCAATTTAGTTCAATTCAATTCAGTTTTACTTATAAATGGCCAAATCACAGCTGCAGTCACCCCAGGGGGACTATTGTAAGGTAAAGGCTTCTACATTAAGCCATTAAGACCCAACAGAGAAAAAACTGGCTGTTTCTTTTGCACACTTGTGTGTTTTTGTTTTATTATTTTTTTATTTTAAGTGAGATTTTCCTGTATGTAACGAGACCGCAGCTTTAATGCATCCGGTTCCTGAAACTGCAATGGCTCCCAAATTTGTTAGCTATGTAATGCATTGTTTTCCTTTGGTTTTTATTGCGCAAAATAAAAAAATAAAAAAACTGGCGTTACTTGATTAAAACTTGGCTGTCAGTGAATTTTCTAACCCTCAGTGAAAACCAAACCAAAATCCTATATGTTTTTTATTAACCCTGTTCATTGCCAGGCAGCTCAGTTCACAAATTTGACTCCATCCCTCAGATCTCTAACTTCATGCTGTAAACTTCATGTAAAGAACCTTGTTATAATCTTGACTTCTGCTCCCAAATTAGATTTGCCGATTAAATCTGTCGTCAATGCTGGCTTCTCTCAGTCAAGACTCTTAGCTAAAGCCAAACCCTTCTGTTCTTTTAAAACCTTGAAAAGGTGGTCAACACCTTTATCACACCCAGGCTGGATTAATGCAATTCCTTATATCCTAGAGTGATCAACACTGCTTCACTAAGAGTTTTCAAATCTCAATTAAAAATTCATCTTTTCTCTTTAACCTTTTAATTTTAGTTCAATTTTTAACTGTCTCATTCTTATTTTCAAATATGCTTTTAATTTTGCTTGTAATTATCCTCTGTGATTTTAATTATCTCCCATTTCTGTTTTGCAGTAAACTCCACCCTAATTGTTTTATTAATTATAATTATAATTAATTATATGTGTATCCTAATATTATCACAGCATATTTGTAGTTTGACACAGTACCAATATTTTATTCTCATAACCAGATTATTGCAAAAATCACCCTTCATAGTGTGGACAGCTTGATGGAAAAAGTAGACACTAGAATTTAACTATGTGTTATTATTAATGTATAGTTTCAGAAGAAGTTAACCCCTTAAAAAAAGAAGCAAATCTGAGATTCGTGATGTTAGAAATAGTGGATTTTGTGGGTGGCTGTGTTGGTTTGGTCTGATTATGAGTCATGCATGGCATTATGGAACACATTTTCTTTGAACATGCTGCCATTTAAAACAGCTGGTGGTCTCTAATTTTTGCCCTTTTTTCTAAAGGCAAATCTTATAGGGTGCTATTAGAACAATGAAACAGAAATCGTCCAGGCGAACCCACACATTAACGCCCTCCAAATGCTAAAACTATGGGAACTGCTATTGGTGATATCCGGTGAACATATTTGTCTGCTGTATTAAGGTACAGACAAGTGAACAGACCCTGAAAATACATTCTTCTAAAGGTCATCACTGACTGATGCTACAGCTCTGCTGACTGACATCTAAATCTATGTAAGACAGCTGTACAATTAACAAGGCTCCCTAAAGGTCACCTTTTCACTGCAAATACTGCAGAACAGAAACATTTGATTGCATTTGAATTATCCATTTCAAAGTACGGGGAGCGATCTAATTCCTTTTCACTTATGGTATTATTTTTTTTAAATCCCTGCATCCTTGTTATCACTCTTCCTCCCTTTTGGATTCTGATGTTTTCATCAAGCCCACTCCCTTCTTTGTCTCCTCCGAGTCCCACTCGCTCTCCTCTGTTCCCTCCCTTCTGCGAGTAACCTGCTCATCTTTCAGTGTGTCTGCAGCAGCCTCTGCAACAGTGCTACAGTATGTCAGTATGCTAATGAGGTGGCAGCATATGGCTCATTCCTTATTTAAGCTCAGCCGTCAGACAGGCACTAAGCCACTCAACTCACCATGCATCTCCTCTCCCTACCTGCCCCAGTTGGATCACACCACACTGATCTCTTAATGAGGCTCAAGCGTTATCACAATCAGCTCAACACACCAGGCCGGATCAGTAACTGCTATATTATCACCTCAATCGGAGCTGTTAATCCTTTTATAGGACCATACGCAAAGTCTGCTCACTTTGACACTGCTGCATCTTTCGGAAAACGGACGGGAACTCTGACAGGAAAGCACGTTCACGTTCAGAAACTGTTTTTGTGGAAGTATGCTCGCTTTAATGCACAAACAGTAATTCATGCACAGACACACGAACACATACACCCTCCCACTCACACACACACATACAAGCTGCTATCCACTGACAGGCTGGTATGTAGCTCTATTCCATCATGCTGGGCTAAGCACTCTGTCACTCTGACAGTCTGGCTTTATTTGATGATAGGAGGGTACGACCTTGCCTATCTCACGCAGTTAGTCACTGGTTTACAAGTGCACACACATGCACGCACAATTCACTGACATGCCGATTAAACAGCGACTTGAGCTGATATTTTATATGTGCTTATGTCACTGTCGCGGATGTGGAAAGCAAACTCAGACGCAGTATAATAGGATACCTATTTCAGACTACATTTGCCTTTGCTGTGCTTCTTTTCCTTATTACAGTTTTTCTCAAATGTTAAAACACAAAAGCCAATCCTGTAACCCAAATGACCAGTAGTCTAAACACATTTACTAAATGTAGCCACCATATTCCAGTACCATAAACACATGTCACATGAAGACACAAGTCACAAAACACAACCCTCTGTACTCATAAATCTAAACACATTTTTCCTTGCTAAAACACATGTTGCAAAACAACTCTGCTCATATTCTCAAATGAAAGCCCATGTGATGCAAAATGCTTGCCACAGTCACCAATCTTTGAACACAGGGAACACACCTGGCGTCATTCACTACACACAATGACTCAAAATTGAAGACACTTGTTGCTAATGCTGTACCCACATGTAAAAGCAAGTTCAGAGTGCACAGTATGCTGAAGAGTCCAAACAAACACAATGGATGAAGGCAGAGTCAGGGGAAGAGGAATTTGATGCAGAGGAGGGAGAAGAGCTGGCCCTGGAAGAAGAGGGGCAGGCCAATGAGGAAGAGGAGTTCAAATGAGAGGAGGAAGAGGAGCGACCAACGAGGAAGAGGAGAAGGCCAACATGGGAGAGGAGAAGGTCCAGGAGGGAGAGCAAGACAACCTCGCACCATCATTACGGACGAGATGCGAGCAACAGCTCAGCGACATGATGCCGCACAGTGATTGTGGTGTGTGTGTGGTGTGAATAACGTAAATAAAAAAACTTCACACCCTGTTCATGTTTTCAAGATTACTGTTGTGTGCAATAGATTCTGTTTTTGCATTGAGTTGTGTTACAGTAGTGTACGTACATGCAGGATTTTCTATAGATTTATACTACTCATATGAAACTCACAAATCTAAATGCCTAATCCTCTGCAGAGATCTACGACGATCCGTTACTGTATAGTTTCTAAAATATGCATTGGCAGTTATGAAACAAAGAACCTTCTCACAAATTGAGCATTGTGTTTTCAATTGTTTTGCTGTAGTGTGTAATGCTGTGTATAGTGTTTACAGTTTTGACAGCTTCGAGCTGCTCTCTTGGTGTGGGAGTTTGAGTTTTGCAGTGGGAAGGTGTGGTTGTGTTTATGTAGCTTTAGAGAAGGGTGTTGTGTTTGGACATTGGGGGACCTGGTGGTAACGTTTGTGACATGTGTTTTAGCATTTGAGAAAAACTGTAAGCTTGACAATGTGCATAATGACTGTAGCGGCATAATACGTCCGCCAGTATAAACAGTCAATTAGTGCGTAAAATGCAGACAATATAGCTGTGATTGCAGCCACAGACTGCGAGCAAAGTAGTTTGGAGGTTTGAAACTGTGCGCTCTCCTTTAAACCTTTGAAAGTTCTGCACACATTCAGGAGGAAAGCCTTCAAAGAGTTTTAACTATCCATTTAAAAAAAAGAATAAACAAGGCAGCATTGCACCCTAACCTTTATAAATGGGAGAGATTTAATTATTCCCTTA
Source organism: Rhamphochromis sp. 'chilingali' (assembly GCF_963969265.1). Classification (NCBI taxonomy): domain Eukaryota; kingdom Metazoa; phylum Chordata; class Actinopteri; order Cichliformes; family Cichlidae; genus Rhamphochromis; species Rhamphochromis sp. 'chilingali'. The sequence goes on from NC_137930.1 coordinate 17,099,431, forward strand.
AAGGATGTAGAAGACTTTTAATGCTGCTTATGTTACTTTGCGAGAAGCAGGAATCTTTTTCTTTAACAGCTCATTGAATAGATTTTTTTTAACTATCCATTCAAATACATGGGACAGAGCTGAAAAACTGGGCTCTTGGTTTTACTTACAAGTATCACAACCTATTACAGTGGGGCAAAAAAGTATTTAGTCAGCCACCGATTGTGCAAGTTCCCCCACCTAAAATGATGACAGAGGTCAGTAATTTGCAGCAGAGGTACACTTCAACTGTGAGAGACAGAATGTGAAAAAAAAATCCATGAATCCACATGGTAGGATTTGTAAAGAATTTATTCGTAAATCAGGGTGGAAAATAAGTATTTGGTCAATAACAAAAATACAACTCAATACTTTGTAACATAACCTTTGTTGGCAATAACAGAGGTCAAACGTTTACTATAGGTCTTTACCAGGTTTGCACACACAGTAGCTGGTATTTTGGCCCATTCCTCCATGCAGATCTTCTCGAGAGCAGTGATGTTTTGGGGCTGTCGCCGAGCAACACGGACTTTCAACTCCCGCCACAGATTTTCTATGGGGTTGAGGTCTGGAGACTGGCTAGGCCACTCCAGGACTTTCAAATGCTTCTTACGGAGCCACTCCTTTGTTGCCCGGGCGGTGTGTTTTGGATCATTGTCATGTTGGAAGACCCAGCCTCGTTTCATCTTCAAAGTTCTCACTGATGGAAGGAGGTTTTGGCTCAAAATCTCACGATACATGGCCCCATTCATTCTGTCCTTAACACGGATCAGTCGTCCTGTCCCCTTGGCAGGAAAACAGCCCCATAGCATGATGTTTCCACCCCCATGCTTCACAGTAGGTATGGTGTTCTTGGGATGCAACTCAGTATTCTTCTTCCTCCAAACACGACGAGTTGAGTTTATACCAAAAAGTTCTACTTTGGTTTCATCTGACCACATGACATTCTCCCAATCCTCTGCTGTATCATCCATGTGCTCTCTGGCAAACTTCAGACGGGCCTGGACATGCACTGGCTTCAGCAGCGGAACACGTCTGGCACTGCGGGATTTGATTCCCTGCCGTTGTAGTGTGTTACTGATGGTGACCTTTGTTACTTTGGTCCCAGCTCTCTGCAGGTCATTCACCAGGTCCCCCCGTGTGGTTCTGGGATCTTTGCTCACCGTTCTCATGATCATTTTGACCCCACGGGATGAGATCTTGCGTGGAGCCCCAGATCGAAGGAGATTATCAGTGGTCTTGTATGTCTTCCATTTTCTGATGATTGCTCCCACAGTTGATTTTTTCACACCAAGCTGCTTGCCTATTGCAGATTCACTCTTTCCAGTCTGGTGCAGGTCTACAATACTTTTCCTGGTGTCCTTCGAAAGCTCTTTGGTCTTGGCCATGGCGGAGTTTGGAGTCTGACTGTTTGAGGCTGTGGACAGGTGTCTTTTATACAGATGATGAGTTCAAACAGGTGCCATTCATACAGGTAACGAGTGGGGGACAGAAAAGCTTCTTACAGAAGACGTTACAGGTCTGTGAGAGCCAGAGATTTTCCTTGTTTGAGGTGACCAAATACTTATTTTCCACCCTAATTTACGAATAAATTCTTTACAAATCCTACCATGTGAATTCATGGATTTTTTTTTTCACATTCTGTCTCTCACAGTTGAAGTGTACCTCTGGTGCAAATTACTGACCTCTGTCATCATTTTAGGTGGGGGAACTTGCACAATCGGTGGCTGACTAAATACTTTTTTGCCCCACTGTATATATCAAAATATTGGATTGTGCAGCTTCAGTTTCAGAGTCTTAGTCCTCCATTAAAAACTGCTCTGCTTTCCTGACAGCTGCTACATTATGCTTTAGAACAAATAGACATAAATGGCTCTAACCAGTAAGAGTGTGTGCGTGTGCCTCCGTGTGTGTTTTGTGTGAGATACATCTAAACCACGCTTCCAAATATAACCTCAAACATCCCTGTGTAAATGTTTGTTCACCTCGCTTGTCTTTCATTCCCCAAAGATGCAGTGCATCCAGTATACAGTCTCACTTAAACCGTGATGTTTGCTTTAACAAGGCCAGACAGCTGACATGTATTTGATCAAAGAAAAACCACATTCTTAGGAAACAAAAATATCTCTTTTTTTTTCTTAATTAAATACAAAATATTACTGTACAAAGACAAGATTGCAAGAATTACAAAGCGAAAAACACACAATCAGTGCAGGAATTTGTCAGCTATAATGAAAACATTTTCTCCGGTGAGTTTGATGCACAGCGAATGGAATTACGCATAAAGTCAGATGCTGTAATATGCTTTCTTTGTATTTTTTCTACAAGAAATCTCAGCACGGGCAAAGCAAAAGAGTATCTGAATCTCTACTCATGATGACAGCACTTACTTAACCTTTATTGAGCATTTACAAAACAAAAGGTGTCATCATCTTCTGCTGTGACTGCCCCTGTAATACTGGCTTTCCTTTTCTGCTTTATTCATTTGATATTGTCACCTAAATTATGAGTCACGAATATTATGTTTTTGAAATTAAAAGCAAATCATGAGCAGGAAACCTCTGTTTTAGTAATTAGACAATACTTTTGGATATAAAATGTCACAACTTCATAATTTTACCAGAGTTTAGACATGTATCTATGTGAAAATTCTTGAGCTACAGTACTGTGCAAATATACGCTGATATACAGCATATATATATATATATATATATATATATATATATATATATATATATATATATATATATATATATATATATATATATCAGGCCAACAGAGTGCGAAGTCTCTTAGGCAGCTTTCTTTAAGTAGTCTTCAGGAACAGTTCTCCAGGCTTCTTGAAGACCTTCAAAGCCTTTTAAAGGGATGTTTGCTGCCTTTTTGTTCCAATTTTAATAATAATGTTGAGGGGTGGGCTCTGACGAGGCCAATCCATGACTCATATTGTTCCATTGTGGGTTCTTCTGACTTCCTTGTCATGCTGAAAAATGAAGCCATTGCCAATCAGACTTTTCTGTGTTCATAATTCCACCCATTGCCCATCACTCCATAAAACATGGTACCAATGATCTTGAGTCCAGTTCTTGTGTAATTTGGCATATGTCAGCCTTTCCCCCCCGTTTTACTTCCTTAAAAATGGCTTCTTGACACCCTTCCACTGACACCATTTCTAATGAGGCTTCAGTGAAAAGTAGATGGATCAGCCAAAGAGCCCGATGCTTCTATCAAGTCATGTCTCAGGTCTTTGCTGGATTTTCTCCTGTTTCTTATGGACATGATCGTGAGATCCTGTTCATCTGCTGTACTTAGTTTCTTTTAGAACTGCCACATCATATTTTGTCTCCAACTCTTTTCAGATTTTTTAAGGACACATTGTAAATCATGCGAAGACATTTCTCAGCCAATAGGTCTTTGGGAATCAGCTTGTTAGTGCAAAAATGTTATCTTATACCTGTCAAACTACGTTACCTTTGTCATATTTAGGAGATTCAGCTAATAAACTGGGAAGAGATTATGTGTTTTTGCAGTAGTAAAAAGTACCTAAAGATACAATACAATTTAAATAGTTTCTTTGCTGTTGTATGTTATGTGTATGCACAAGAGCGGTTCATCCCTTGAGTTAGGTGATGTTTTTATGCTTAAATGCTTCTTAGATCAGTGTTAAGTAGCTAACACCAACAACAAAAAGATCAAGTACAATTACTGGAGTAATTTAAAAAGCAGGTAATGTCCAAAGAAAGACTTTGAAAGGCCTTCAGAAAGTGTGGAGAACTATTGCACAAGACCACTTTAACAAAATTGGAAGGAATTTCGACTCCTTAGGAAATCATAAAGAATTAAGGGGGGCAGCTGGGAAAGGCATCAGCCCTCTGCGACCCTGAATTGGATAAGCAGAGGAAAATACATGGATGGATGGATGGGGTGACTCAAGACGTTTGCATGGTACTGTATGGCACAAAATATATTTTATTTATATTTCATATTTCATTCATATATGCTTCAACCACCAAATTATAATCAGTTTTTTTAAAAGTAAAGACTTTCCCAAATTTGAAAAAATCTCAAGGTGTTCATGACATATTGCACACATTGCTTCGTCCAGTAACTGTTAACTTTATATTTAACCAGCAACATTTAATAAGTCCATCGTTGTCCAAAAAAATATTGCAAAACTTCCCTCAAGACAAGGGTTAGGTAATCGGTTCATACATGCAGATTTTAAAAAGCAGACCTAATAAAATGACCTTCTAGTACCTTGCATTCCCTGAATACATCTTGATTACTACCCTAGCGCACCAAAAGAGTGAATGTTGCTCCCTCGGGGAGAGACACACAGGGGTTAAAAGCTGTGTGTGGGTGTGTGCTCACTGTGATACAAAAGTGTGTTTTTCTCTGACTCACCGTCCAGCCTCCACCGTCTGTCGTCATGTCACAGTAGACCTGGAAGCCTGAAGGGTGGTGAATAGGAAACACAGAATAGATGCCATCTTCTCTCTGTCCACTGGCATACAGATCACCACAGTCACGGGGACGTGAGCCTGGGGACATGCAAAAACAGCGAGTCATTAAATAAATTGGCTCTAATATGGATTTCAAAGGCAAAGCATGCACTTGTACACGAGTCTTGCTTTACCTTCCATTTAAATCCAGGCACTGCCACTGACACACGGACACAGGAATTGTAAAGGAACAGTTTGAGTGTTGTGAAAAAAAGATTGATGATGAGATCGACGAGCAGGTGATGGATGACAAAAGTGGAACAAAACACACTGTAAGTCTGTCAAAGACGAAATTATGGGAGGAAAAATATGAAAAGCAAGTAGGTTAAATGAAGCTGGGAAGACACGAGGGTGGAGTGCAGATATACAGCACTGTGATGCGAGATAATACAAGTAGCTGGGAAAGGAATAATCAAAAGGAAGTTAGAGAAAAAGAAGGATATCTTAGTGAGGAGGTATATACATTTGAGGGATATAAAACAGACAAGGAGGCAGAAAGATTGGAGAGAAGTATATAACAGGCAGAATTCGAGATGAGTTAGTGAAGAGGAGACGTGACAGTGACAGAGAGAGCTTGTAAGCCACAGCAGAGCAGAATAGTAGCACCCTTGTCTGTGACTGAGAAACCCTTCTTACACAAGGGATACAAAATCTATTCACCAGGAAGCAGGAGAGAAACTCTGTGATGAGGACAGTGTTATAGATTATGCCTTCACCGGGTCAAACCCCTGAATTTAAAACAGCCAGGAGACTTCTTAAAAAGACCATACAAGATTTTTTTTTACAGAACCCTACATGATAGGAAATGTTTGCTCTCCCCGAAGCTTTTCAGTTTCTCCGTGTAAGCCTCGGCTAATAAGATCCGAACTTTCATCACCGTCACACATAAATGGTAACATTTCCTACTTCTTTTCATTACTGGAAACTGGGGGTGTCTAGGTTCGATAGAAGAGTCGCTATTTAGAATTCTCTAACACAGTCATTTCTTTTTCAGCTTAATCATCCCTTAGAGCCGAGAAAATTTCCTTCCAAGTAACACCTTCATTGATTGCACTTACACTCTAGGTCTGCTTTTACTTGACCTGCTTTATGGCTGCAAGATATTTAATACAAAAGCATACAATGGAAGCAATAAATGAATGGGAATCACTCGTTTTCAAATCTTTCTCCAAGACTTAGTGACACAGGCTTTACATTCACAACTTTAGATGTCTTATAGTTGTATGCATATGTCTGTGCATCTATCATCAAATTACATGTTCTGTTAATTATTTTTTTAAATACAACCCCACTGCATTAGATATATATGTGGCCCTTTCATTGAATGCAATTATTTTTTTTTTAATTTAGTAAACGCAGAAAATTAAACAGTAATTGTGGCATGCACAGAAAGTTATCAGTCTAATGAGTCATGGGAATGCCCCATTAGATATTCCAAAATGCAAGCATATTTTGGAATAAATAAGAACATTACTTGCAGATCACTTACACATACTCACACACAAGTTTTATCAGATCTACCCAGAACCACCTTACATGGGAAGAAGTACTGGGACGTCTACACATTACATCTACAGATCGGCCATAGGCATCACAAAGCTCCCGGCACAGGTTTTGTGCTGATGTTAATGCCAGAAGAGTTTGGGACTCAGCAGTTTCTGTAGTTTTTATAAGATTTCAGTTTGCGCAGGGTGCCGCCGGTGCATCGAGCCACCTGGGGGGCTCTTCGACTGGTGGGGGAGGTTGTTACATCTTGCAGGAGCTCTCCTCTCTTCAGGACCTCACTCTGCAGGAGGGGGAGATACAGGAGAGGTGGAGGAAGATCTCAGCCTGGGCGTCTATTGTCTCATGTAGTCTGGAACATGAGTGGATGACGGGGTGGGTGCAGTTTTCTCTGTGGTGGGGTCGGGTGGGCTGTCCCGGGCTCTGTGAGGCCAGGCGGCGCTGCTGTACTGGGCCCCGGTCCGGATGGGCCTGGGCCCCCTTTCCCTGGCGGGTTGCGGAGTGTGGGGGTGCGGGGGAGCTGGCTCGGCCTGGGGCTCGTTCACTCTGGCACAGCTGGCTGCCGGCGGAGCTCACGGGCACGTCACTGCAACCCCTCCTGGCTTCTGCTCCACGGCTGCTGAGTGAGCCCTCATCTGGGACTCTCCTCAGCTCTTTCTGGGACAGTGGCGCGGCTGCCCCTCTGTTGGTCTTCCTTGGTCTCTTGTGTTCTGGGGGCCTCTGGATGTCTGGAGTTTTGATCTCCTCCATACCTGCTTCATGCCCTGGAGGACGGGGCTGTGGCTCCCCACACCCTCTAGCAGATCATTACATGAAGGAACCTTTTAAAAACAAGTGTGTTCATGCTCACAGGTGTACACACGGGTGCTCACACACACAAACTACACCCTTTTTGGCTCCTACCTTAAAGCACCCTGTGCGCTGTCGATCTTACGTGCTGCACAATAATGTTTAGTATTTACTGTTATATTCCCATAGATCATCATGATGTTGTTTATCTCTTGTTAAATGCTTGTTTTCTTTTTTCTTTCTCAACAGGTGATCCAGGTGATTGATTTATGTATTTTTTGTCTGCTTATTTTGTTGGTTTTTGTTTTTTGCCCTTTATCCCCGTCCCTCTTCTCTGCTGTTTTTTCCCCCTCTTTCTTTCTCCCTTTTCTTTTCCTCATTCAAGTCTGTCCCATCTCTAGCAAGTGAAAATAAAAACTAAAATAAACAATAAAAGGTGAATCAAATAGACCATTACGGCAAGGCTGGGACGGTCCATTTGGTAAAGTAAATCCGTTGGGCATCTTTCTTTGCCTTTAGACAACAATTCTGATGGCAAAAGAGCCAAACGGGACAGGCAAAAAAAAAAAGATTTCAGTTTGCAATAACATCACTTAAAATTTTAGTTGATCAAGAAATGTCTAGTATAGAACAAATTTCACCAAATGACTTGTTGCAACTGTGCCATCAAATTTCAGTATCGCTTTCAAATCAATAAGCTCTTTTGTGAAGGCAGACTTGCATGCGCGTGCTTGACTTTATACACCTCTGGCAATGAGACTGAAACCTGTGTTTCAGTCTCACTAACGCTAAACATTTAATGATGTTTAGCGTTACTGTGAAAGCTTCAGCTCAGGAAGTTGTTTCAGCATATTGAGGTGAGTTTTGGATCATCTACCTGTTTTGAATTAGCCAGCCTCCTTTCAATCTCTGTTTCTTAATTTAAAATTTGCACTGTTATACTTAGATTTATCAGAATACATTTTTCAATTAGTCCTGAAGGTCTGCTACAAAACACCAAAGAAGAACATTTCTCTAAATATATTTGATGATTGTGGGCAAAGAACCTTTTTATCAACAGCATGTACGGCTTATTGAGATGACGATTTTCATACTTCAGACATCTGCGATGAGACTGTAGGTTTTTTTCTTTTATCTAGTGACTCATCCATGTAAACCTTGTCAATGCACTGAAATTGCACAATGAAATGGTGTAGCACTTCTCCTGTGTCAGCTAAACCTTCCTGCAGGTTTTTTGCAGTCATTAAGGAGTCTTTGCTTTGCATTTCCTGCCCACTATTTCTTTGTTTTGTTTCAATCAAAGAATTTGTTTCAATCATTTCTTAAAAACTTTTTGGAATGTCTTTTATAGCATTTCTGTACTTTGTAGGCACAAATTTGCTTCATTTGCAGGGTTCTGAGTTGCTTAGGTGATCATGTGGTTGTTGATTATTACTATAAGGATTTTAAAAAAATCTACTTCATCAACTTTAAAACATAATGTCGCCCAGATCTCTACAGATCTTTTAGAAACATTACCTATAATGTTAAAATGTACCATTGCCTATAACATGTACAATATATCGACTTTCTGGTTTCTGAATCTATTTTAGCGGCAAAGTAACCACTATAGTTTTTCCATAAATGTAAGCTTCCAGTTGGTTCAGTTGTTGGGGGAATATTCCCAGCCATGGATTTGAAACAACATTGGCGTCTAATGCAGTAGAGACGTGTAACAATACAGCAAGTCGAGCTCGCTGAGAGCTGCAGAGCAGGACTAATAGAGCGGTTTGATCAGAAACCCTGCTGCATGCAGGGACGGACTTCAGTGCTGTCAGTTTTGCATTCATATATCTTTGAAAATCTAATATGTTCTTTTGGGAATATAGAGCAAACAGTACTGACATGAATTATTAAAACATTCACACCCATATGGAAAAGATGTACAAAAAGATGTACTCAGTTTGAATTTCAGCAGTTTGTCTTCACCATATCTACATGCCTAAATGCACTGAGTTGCTGTTATATGATTGGTTATATGAATATTTGCGTTAAAATGTGGTTCAACAGGTCTGTCTAGTACATGTACTACATATGCTTTTCTGTTGCTTTTCAACATGAGAACTTACATATGGGCACACAGCCAGTCAAAGATCACTTTTTGCCTAAAGACTGCATGTAAATCTATTAAATCTGTATCTGGTTTTAACATTTAGTATGTAAATCCAAATTTTTGGAGTTGGACTTAACCACCACAAGAGTTACTAATGCTAGTAATAATAAAAATAATCAATGTAGTTAACGAGTATGGGTGGTTAGGTGGAAAAAAAATCATTTTTGATGCTCTGTGGTGCTGTTTTGCTGTCTATCCTAGTTTAGATGTTTTTGCTCCACACACAGGAAAAAAAAAACCAAACAAACCCCAAAACAATCCAAAAAAGAAGAAACACTGATTTACCACCGGCAGCTTTGATGTACTTTATCTTGACAGTAACTCTAGGGGTTAAAAGCAGTAAAACCCAGCATCAAACTGCATTTCAGGATTTCACAAGCTTAATGTAGAGCATATTTATAGTCTATAAGCACATGTAAACATACCATTTAGCTATTTTGAAGCCTACTGGTTCACAGCATTGTGCCAAACTCTACTTTTGAAATTTCTGGGAGCACAGGTGCAGGAGCAAAGCAGGTGGAGCTGGATGCAGCTTGGAAGAGAGGCTGAATACATTATTACTAGGAGGAATGTGGAATAAGCAGATGGAGTCAGGGTGAGCTTCAGTAATGACCGGTCACATGTGCGTCCCTCTTCCTCTTCAAGAAATAGATCAAATAATAAGAGAGAAACAGGAGCCTACCATGAACATATCTGCAACATGTTAAAAAGCGAAGAGCAATCATGTCTTTTTTTTTTTTTAATTACCTCCTTGCTCAAAAAGATCCTGTATCCTCTGCATTTCTCTTTGCTTTTTAACATGTTGCAGTGAGCTTGCATAAAAGGATGGATTCAGTTGGAAATGAGTTTTTTTTGTTGTGCTGGTACCTCTTGTAAAAATTTTTAATGAAGTTATGGGATAAGATCAGAAAAGCTATACTGCATTTATCCCAAATTTGGAAAAAAAACAACAACAAATTTTTAATGACACCAGTTTAAAAATTAATAATTAATTGACAATAAGTAATCTAATTTGTTCTGCAGCTTCTATACAAAAAAACTAATTCCAAACATTTCAGACCTGAATTTCTGGCTCCTTCTTTTGTGTATGACTTAGCAATACGCACGTAGCGTGGCTAGCATTACTTTTATGATAACCATTATTATTAGATGGTAAATTTACAGTTAATGCAACTTTAATGAATAATTATTGTATTCCTAACAATAAAATTGTAATAAATGCCAAAGTTAAATGGTTTTAACGTCATAATTTATGTGTATTCTCAATTTTTCCAAATGTAAACATTGTGATCTTGTGAAACTTCAGCAGAGACCTGTGCTATGAAGCAGGATTTGTATCAGGCAACATTTATGTTGCAGACCTAAACTGCATATAAGAGCTCAGTCTTGGGAAATCAGTAAGAAATACAGATTCTGACCACCAACTTTACCCTGCTTTTTCTCTGGTTGCTGTTAGTAATTTTCAAACATTTTTGTTGTTCTTTGAGCCTTATCATATGATCCCATTTCAATACCTATTTCAACTTATGCCAAACTGGAAGGCAGTCTAAGCTTATGTTTAAATTATGTTTTATTTTATTAATTTTTTTTCACTTGCTCTCAGACCTTTAAACACCACTGGGGCTGTAGCTGAAAGAATAATGTTACAACTGTCTTACATACATCTAAACATTAATTTAATGGAATACGTAATTGTAATCTGTCAGATTCCCCTGTGTCTTAATAATGGAGCTGCAGTACTGATAAGTCTATTAACTTACACAGCCTGCAATTTGGCTGGCTTTCCTTGCTACTAACATGTAAGACTTTATTAATATAGCAGTGCTTTTTCCATTCTTAAGGACTAAAGTGCTAAATGCACATGAACGTTCACACAGCACTGTTAATACACTGCTTTGTTTTATTGTCATATTGTAGTATTGTAGTTTGGGACTGTTATATGCTGCCAAGACTACCTCTTTCATTTGAATGAGCTCCATTTTTGGACTGACAAACAAGGGCTTGATAACTGCCTGTGTGTAACTGCTTAGCCTGATAAAATATATTAGGGTTAGTGAAGCCAGGATAAAGAAAAGATATCCTTGGTAATGTCGAACTTTCTTCACAGCACACCCCTCTGGAGATTATGATGCTAAACCAAACAGTAAGTGGAGGTGAAAGTAAACAGCAAGTGAAAACAAAACTAAACACTGAGTGAAGCAGAAGCAGGAGTGAAGCAAATAATCTTGGTAAATACACTACACAATGTTTTGTCTCTACAAAGACTTGCACACATCAGTTACCACTCTACAATAACCACCTGGACCATCTTCTACCAACCAAAATTTAATAAGTTAGTAACTTTTAAAGATGCGGTTTTATTGTTTGTTAACAGAAAAGAACTAGGAACTAAAGTTTCACTAAATTTCAACTTCCCACTATTAAAATCCTGCACTTTTTTTTTTCTTTTGAAAATTTGTCCTGTTTGTAAAAATATCAGAAGTCGTCTTGCACACTGCTCTAGATGATTAGTCTGCAGAGCATGGAGTCTGCCTCTGTAGAGTGACATTTAGAAAAATGCTTAACACCAGTCTTAATTAATAAAGTTCCTAATATGTCATGCGTTCAAATTATGCACAGCAAGTCTGAAATTAGCAACTGTAGATCATTTCTGCTGCAGTGCGATGACTACTGGTATTAAGTTGGTGAAAGATGCTGCGCTCATCAACTGCAGTATCAGTATGTACATTAATTTGAGACTACGGTTCACCATATTACATATTTAGATGACAGCGTAGGCTGAAAAACTTCCTCGGTGTGAATAAAATACTATACTGCATCAAATACCAAGATGTGCCACCATCTGAAAGAGGTCACATACAAAGAGGTTTTTCTTTTCTTTCATTTTCTTCCTTGTCACCAAATAGGCACAGATTTAAAAGGAAAAAAAAGACTAATGCCTGTTTAAAGTGACATAAAAAGCACGGAAAAATGGAGCCTCAAGCTTAAACATCCTTTCAAAGAATCTAGTCGGTTCAGTATGTGAAGCTCTGTCCAGGGTGCTGAACCCTGAAGCTGGTCGATCAGTTAGCATGAATGCCTTTTCTACTCTTGACATTTGTATAGCTACAAGTTAAGCACCATTAAAACAGCTTTCTGTGAAGCACTATGTGTGAGTGTGTGTTTTTAACTTGAAAAATACACAAAAATTTCACATCGCAATAAATTAAAAAGCAAATAACAGACAGACGTTCTTTTAGGTCTTTCCACTCCTGTAAAATTCTTAATATAGGGCAGGCGGTTTTATTTTTAATTATTTTTGATTTTGCCATTATTAGACAGTGCAGTTACAGACAGGAAAGCAGGTAGAGAGAGATGATGGGTGAGTGGGTGGGGAAAGAAACGCAACACAAGGCTCCATGTCAGCATTAATCCAATCCAATCCAATCCAATCCAATTTTATTTATAAAGCACTTTAAAATACCCAGCACAGGAACAAAGTGCTGTACAGAAAATAATTTAAAACAATAGAATAACAGAAAACAGCAAATAAATAAATAAAACACATAAAACATAAAATTAAAACAGCCCTATATTAAAACAAAAACAAGATAAAACAGCATCGAATCACCTAAAAACAACTGAAATAAAAATAAAAACCAACATCTCACGTGGTGTCAAAGGTGGGTTTTCAAGAGTGACTTAAAAACAGATAAAGAACTGACCTGTCTAATCTCTAAAGGAAGCTCGTTCCACAGTTTTGGAGCTGCTACAGCAAAAGCACGATCTCCTCTAAGTTTACGCCCAGTCCTGGGTACATTCAGGAGCAGCTGATCAGCTGACCTGAGAGAGCGGGTGGGTGTATAAGGCTGTAGCAGCTCAGAGAGATACGATGGGGCTAGGCCATGGAGGGCTTTAAAAGTAAATAAAAGAATTTTAAAATGAATCCTAAAAGAAATGGGCAGCCAGTGAAATGAAGCTAAAACAGGGGAAATGTGCTCAAACTTTCGAGTGCCAGTTAAAAGACGAGCTGCGGCATTTTGCACCCTCTGTAGATGACTAATATATGAAGCGCTGACCCCAATATAAAATGCATTACAGTAATCCAGCCGAGTGCTAACAAAGGCGTGGATCACTGTCTCAAAGTGCTGCCGTGGCTTTATTTTTCCCAGCTGCCTGAGGTGAAAGAAGCTAGATTTTACCATCAAACTTCAGATCACAGTCCACTTTGACCCCCAGGTTTGTGACAGTTGGCTTAACATACTGGGCCAGGGAATCTACATACACATTGGGGGTCTCAGTGGGGCTACCAAAAACCATCACCTCTGTCTTTTTATCACTGAATTTAAAAAAGTTAACAGACATCCAAGTCTTAATGTCATTGAGACACTGAAGTAATGGCTGTGTAAGGTATCTGCCTTTTTTCTTTAGTTAAAAAGAAAAAAGTTAAACCCGAGATTCTACAGTTTAGCTTCCCAGCATATGGCTGCCTGCTCAACCTGTGAACTAAACCAGTGCTATGGGATTTCTAAGCATGTATTTTAATTATCTTTACTCTGCATTTATACTCTATACCTTGGCGCTATTAAAAAGAGGTAGACTATAACAGACGTTTTGTGCTTTAAGATGCTTTGATGTCAAACTGTCATTGCCTACACCCTTACAGGCAATGACAGTTATGCGTTATGGTACGCTATTATTCCAATTTTAAGACAAGAGTTGGTCATTTTTCTGCTTTTTTTAACAGGATCTAACATATATTATGTTATGGGAAAGATTGTAAGAATGGATTTGTTGGAAATACACACACCAGAATTTTTCTGGAACGCTCATCCTAAATGATAGATGAAGTAAACAGGAGTAATAAATAAATTAAATAATTCTCCTGTATTCCCTTATATCAGTGGGACAAAGAATAGTACATTCAGGCATGAAGCATATCTGCAGACTGTATTCTTCTTTCTTCCAAAAAGCATGTGAGTCCCAAAACACAAAATGTTTTTTTCCAACATAAAAATGTATGCACATTTTAAATTGGCTTTAAACTTTTCTTTTAGCAAAAAAAAAAAAAAAAAAATCTTGCATTGGTAAATTTTATGCAAAGTGGTGAAATTACTCATGTGGAAAACTATTAATAATGAGCGATAACGCGTGACAAATATTTGACTGAACTCAACACCTGTTTTTAGGCTCCACCGTAAGAAAACTGGAGAGAGGCAGCAGCCTGCGAGCTACTCCAGCAGGCACAACAGGGCTGATGTAATCATCACTACAACCCCGTACTGGATGTAAACCAGAAACGGAATTAGGAAAAACATATACCTTGTACATGATGACTCCTTAATTTGAACAGGCATAATCACAGTAACGCAAATACATGTACAATTTAATATGATGGAAGTTATCGAATAAATAGCACCTTGTGGGTCTTATTTTGACTCTCTCTCTTTGACTCTTTAGAGTTTGAAAGTATTTTTCCTTCAAACTGAGTGGGGGGAAATCTATGCGTGTCACGGCCGAGGCCGCCTCAAAAGGGAAAGGACTCAAATGCTCGTAAGTAGTTTCAGTGACAACTTTTGTTTTCTCAGTAAGTGTTCACAATCAGGAAAACTGGGATGTGACTTTAACAAGTGCTAAATGCCACAATTAAACCAAAAGGGTTTTAAGCAGCCTGGGCTAAGAAAGCAATCTGGTTGTTGGTCTGTGGAAACAGCTGTTCCGGGGATTGGGCTGGAGGGAGAGTCAAACTGGGTCCAGGGCAAGGGTCAGAGTCACTGTAAATAGAGTACAGACGTTCAGGTATGGTTCGGGAGAGATACGGGCAAGCTATTCGTTCTGAATCTTCCTTAGTACTGCGTACTTGCCGTGGGTGGTCTGTAGTGGCATGAAGGGGTGAGTGGGCCAGGTGAGTGGTCCGAAATTACTGGCGTTGAGGCAGGGAGGCAGGCAGGTGAGTCGGGTGAACAGCCCGTGGGACTGTCAGGAGGTCCAGCGTCCGGATTGGAGCTCTTTGGCGGAGATTTGTGTCTGGCAACTTGGTGCGTGGTAGGGTTAGCTGAGAATCTGGCGAAGAGAGGTTGAGTGTGCTGGCCTTATGAGTCCCCGGCTTCATTACCCACAGGTGCGAGCAATCAGCAGAACACTGAGGCCCCTCCCAGGGGTGGAGATGCCGGCTCGGTGGGAGACACAGGACTATGACAATGCGGCTCATAAATTGACTAATGATCTCCTGACTGAATAGGAGAATTTAATGTTTTTGTCTCGGATGTTGTTGCCATTAATATATAGCCAGGAGACAGTAGATTAAAGCCAAACTGAAGTGTATTACATATTGTTGGATGACAACTCTTGCCATCATCATGAAACAATATACTGGCACACTGGTTAAAACCTTCGGCGCCATGGACAGAGCCTTAGCGCGGCGTCCTCTGAACTGAACCTTGAGTTGACTGTGAGTTTCTGAGTTTTGACTATGAATTTTGTCACAGATTAAATTTTAAAGAATATATAATGTTTCCAATAGTGTTATTCAACCTAAAGACCTGCTTTCCAATTAACAGTGACGCTTAAATGGATTCCAGATCAAATTGATTATAACTGTTAAGTATTAGTATTTATATTAAATGTATTATAGATACATTTGTAAAATGCGATACATTAAATATAAAAATTCTGAACATCGTTGACCCACTTACCTAAAATATAACAGTATATATGTTATATTTGTAAAAATAAATAAATATGGTACTTGGATTTAATTTAGAAACCCATCATCAGCATCAAGGAGAACTTACTCAGCTGCAACAGTTAGGTTGATGATGTTACAAGCCTGCAATATATTAATATTAAAGTATATAATAAATATACTAAATATTAGTCATGACTTTTTTATAAAGCATTCTAGAGCATAAGCAAAACTTGAACTTCAAAATATCCCTTTGTTATGCAATTCCTAGACGATGCCTACTTCTTTATGTCTACAGATTTATGTAAACACCTGCACCTTCTCAAATTGTACCTCTAAGACACAAATGGTTGCTCTTTTATTCTGGCATCGTACCCGCTATACACGGGCAGCTTTCAATCTGTGACCTTGGCTACCTAAGACAGCGCAAATCCAACAGGGGGATGCCACTGGGTGTACTATGCCTGGTTGAAAGCCTTCCAATGGGATGATGCCTCAGGCCCTTCTCTGCCTTTCAGCAACACAGCCCGGTGGCCATGCAAGTCATCTCTCATGCTGAGAGCGAGAAAAAAAAATCCACATCTCTACCAAGGCCAGTGGATAATGTGGATGAGGTGGATGAGATGTAGCTCAGAGAAACATATTGATATCACGAGGAGATGCTGGATTGAATAAATATGTGGGAAGACCGATGGTAGACGCACGTCTGTGGAATAAAATTTTGATGAATGGTGGAGATGGAAGAAGAGAAGGACTGATCGTGACGGGGAGCAGAATAGAGTTTGAAAAGGTCAAATGTGTCGATGTATACATTACATATACAGAGACAAAGGTAAAAACAGAATATAAGAAAAAGAAAACCTTACATACACTCAACAAAAATATAAACGCAACACTTTTGTTTTTGCTCCCATTCCCCATGGGATCGACGTAGAGACCTAAAATTCATTCCAGATACACAATACAACCATCCCTCCCAAACAGTGGTCACAAATCAGTCCAAATGTGTGGTAGTGGGCACATCTGCCATATTGAGATAATCCATCCCACCTCACAGGTGTGCCACATCAGGATGCTGATCTGACATCATGAGTAGTGCACAGGTGTACCTCAGACTGCCCACAACAAAAGGCCACCCTGGAATGTGCAGTTTTGTCTCACAGCAAAATGCCACAGATGCCACAAGCAATGAGGGAGCGTGCAATTGGCATGCTGACAGCAGGAATGTCAACCAGATCTGTCGCCCGTGCATTGAATGTTCATTTCTCAACCATAAGCCGTCTCCACAGGCGTTTCAGAGAATATGGCAGCACATCCAACCGGCCTCACAACCGCAGACCTCGTGTAACCACACCAGCCCAGGACCTCCACATCCAGCAGGTTCACCTCCAAGATCGTCTGAGACCAGCCACCCAGACAGCTGCTGGAACAATTGGTTTGCACAACCAAACAATTTCTGCACAAACTGTCAGAAACCGTCTCAGGGACGCTCAACTGCATGCCCGTCGTCCTCATCGGGGTCTTGACCTGACTCCAGCTCGTCGCCGTAACAGACTTGTGTGGGCAAATGCTTACATTCGATGGCGTCTGGCACGTTGGAGAGGTGTGCGCTTCACGGATGAATCATGGTTCACATTGTTCAGGGCAGATGGCAGCTGAGAATGTCCCAGTTCTTGCATGGCCAGCATACTCACCGGACATGTCACCCATTGAGCATGTTCGGGATGTGCTTGACCGGCGTATACGACAGCGTGTACCAGTTCCCACGAATATCCAACAACCTCGCACAGCCATTGAAGTGGAGTGGACCAACATTCCACAGGCCACAATTGACAATCTGATAGACTCCATGCGACGATGTGTTGCACTGCATGAGGCAAATGGTGGTCACACCAGATACTGACCGGTTCTGGGTCCCCAGACCCCCAATAGCGCAAAAAACTGCACATTCCAGGGTGGCCTTTTGTTGTGGGCAGTCTGAGGTACACCTGTGCACTACTCATGATGTCAGATCAGCATCCTGATGTGGCACACCTGTGAGGTGGGATGGATTATTTCAATATGGCAGATGTGCCCACTACCACACATTTGGACTGATTTGTGACCACTGTTTGGGAGGGATGGTTATATTGTGTATCTGGAATGAATTTTAGGTCTCTACGTCCATCCCATGGGGAATGGGAGCAGTAACAAAGGTGTTGCGTTTATATTTTTGTTGAGTGTATAAGAATCCAAGCCCACAGGACAGATACATAAAGTCCAACCATGCTTCATTTCTCTTACCGTTGGAGCAGCCCTTGAAGCGGGCACCTCTGACTGGTGCCCTTTGTAAGTCAGCCTTGACACGTGCCTTCAGACCCACATTCTCCTTCTGCATGGCATTAAGAGCATCACTAACCGAGTTCACTACCTTCACCATGTTGATCTGGCTGTCTGACAGCAGCTGCAACACACAAACAGGGAATGACAGAGAAAAACACTTAAATATATGTTGCGTTACACTCGTAATTACAATGCAAATGCACACAAGCCAGTCGTCTCTATTTACTTTGAACATTTTTAAACTGTCTACTCTGCACATTGCTTCAGACCATTTCCCAAAGCTTTCCGAGGGTTTTTTACTACCTCCTAGACAGCCAGGCTTCTTCTACCTTTTTGAACATGTCATACACATTACTGTTTAGATATGCATAGTAAAACTGAATGTGAGTCTTAAAGTAAAATGTGGTTCTTGAAGTTTTCATAAAAGAAATCTGTTTTGGACCCTCTTAAGGGCTGGAATTTATTCGGTTATAAACAATCAATTGAGCATGACATTAGTTCTGGCAAGCTGCAGAGTTGAGCTCAGCCAGCAATCCCCGCAGATCAGCTGATGTCAGTGCCAGCCAACATTAGCTGATATGGTAAATATAAAATGATTAATGCTATTTAAGCCTCATCAACCTGCATACAGGCAAGCCCCTTTGCAATCCCACTTCCACCTTCATGCTCAGTGTCTTTAATCTATCTTTGCCTCCTGCTTTCCATGTCCATAAATGGAAGGGGAGGAGGTGTGTGCTCTCCCATACTTAATCTTTCTACAAATGCAAATAGAACAGCTGGGGAGTCCCAGAACAGAGCCATACCTCCAAATATGAATTAATGCATATGGAATAGCAATGCTACTTAGACTGTTTCCTGACAGAAGTGTATTTACACTCTGGCAGCATAACAAACCCCTCTTCAGAAAAGTGTGCACTGTCAGTGGTTTCTGCACTGGATTCAAATACCATGTGAAAACAATACACGTACTACACATTATCTGGAAGGCAGGAGCTAACCAGGTGCAGAGTCCAAGTGCAGTAACATAATTTATCCTCAAATGAAATAATGCCATTCCCTTTAATCTCCTCATATTTGTCAGTACAACTATAGATACAGCTACATAAGGAAGATTTATGAATTTCATCACTACCAAAGTGGACTGAAGAGTCTACACTGTTCCAAAAAATAGTAATGTCAAATGATTTTACTGTGTATTTTACAGTTGTGTACTGTTTTTCTAGAATATCATTACATTTACATAAGTAGACTGTGATCTGACACGTCAAATGTAAAATAACATAACATCACTGTAAATGTAATAAAACACAATTTACTTGTTTGTTAAATATATTTTGTTGTACATATGCATATTTAGATCGTAAAAATACATCCAGAAATGTCTCCCATCATGCCTTGGGACATGTGCTGCTGTTTAGATGTTCTTGTTCTACTGTTTATGGTTACGTTACTTTTAACTGTTATCTTGAATGTTGTGTTTACGCCGTGGTGCAGAGTCACTGACAGTTGTTGTTTTGTAGAGAGAGTGCTGTACCATGAGTGACTTCTGTTGTGCTGTTGTTGAACCTTGAGGCACATTGTAGCACCGGCAAGTGTTTTAATAAGGAGCTCCCCCTACCAGCTTGGGGTTAAATAACAAGCTCAATCTCTCTCTGTGAGCTACTTTGTTAAGATTTCTCTGCATGCCACAATGTAAAACATTGCACGGTCACGCTGTGCTAATTATATATTTTGAAAAAAGAAATGTAGAGGTAGGAATTGCAATTAATATAAATAACATGACGCTAAGCATTGGCCAATGAATGTGAACTAACAACAAGGTTGTGGGTAACGCTGCGACCGTAGGAAAAAACTCTAATATGAAGGCATTTTACTGTGCATTTTACAGTAATGCTCTGTTCTTCTAGAATATCATTAAAGTTACGTAAATAGACTTTAACTTCACATTTTGAATGTAAATTAACGTTAAATCACTGTAATGTAATACAACATAATTGTCATGATTATTAAATGTATCTGTCTGTACATATGCATATTTAGATTGTTAAAATACATTCACAGATGTATCATGATTTCACAAATATCTGTCCGTTATTTGAAAGATTGAACTGTTGAATTCAAATGTAATGCTATGGAAAAGTATATAACATGATCCCTATAAGCTTGTGTTACATCACATAAGTATTATTATCGTTGCTAGTTAGGCCGTTCATGGCTCAAGAGTTGGCAGTTCGCCATGTGATCAGAAGATTGGCGGTTCGCGCCCCGGCTCGGACACTCGCCGTCGTTGTGTCCGTGGTCAAGACTCTTCACCTACCGCCTACTAGTGATAGCCAAAGGGGCCGATGGAGCGATATGGCAACCTCGCCTCTGTCAGTCTGTCCCAGGGCATGCAATCAATTATTATTTAAACCAACTGCTAACTGTATATTTCTGTACATTTACGTATTATGATTCATATTTCCACATTCAGTGACCTTGTTTATAGGTAATTTCATTGTTTGATCGCGTAAAAATGTTCCTAATTTAATGTCTAAAAGCACTTGGAAAAGGCAGAATCCCATGTCAAATTAGCGCAACAAACTCTATTTTCATTATTGAAAATAACCGTATTTTTATGGAACAGTTATTTTCTGTTATTTTACGGTCGTATTTTGGCGCCCCAGCTGCCGGAATATTACCGTTGTTTTAGGATGTTTTTTTAACAGTGTAGCTTTGAAAGATGCATTTATAATTACCCGCTTCATAAACCCAAACTAAAATGTTATATTCTCTGAACTTTTCCAATGTAAAATCAATGTTACATATGCAGACTTTGAAATTCCTCCTTTGTCTTCTCAAGGATGATCTAGATGTTATGGTTGAATATTTCTAGCAGTCCAATTTCTATAATTGGGATTCGTATGTTAAATGCAAGACTCGATGTATTTTACCACGTTCATGTTGGCTCTTTTCCAGGTTGGACTCAGAATATGTGTTGGTAATGCTTCCCAGCAATCAACTATGCTGTGAAACACAAAGAGCCCTGTGGGAAGGATGCTGATGAATATGTATGCTAGGACTTGCAAAGATCAGTGTAACCTCTCTGATCTGCCACGGCCACATACCTGCAGCCCTTAATGTGCTTTTCATTGCAGAAAGGTTGTTTTCACACATTGCCCTAGTTGGCCAAAGTGTATGCACAGCCAGGACTTAAGCTCCATTTGAGAACACTGCACACTATATTGTGCAGACAGGAGAAATAGTCTGGCTGTTATTTGTACACGGACACAATCCTCATCTCATTCCCTCTCTTTCATCTTACCTGTACCCAAATGCACACATGCACACCCACAAACACACACCGAGACCTGCAGTGTTCAAAGACATGTATAGGGGATTCAGAATCTTCTATCAAACGTATGTCTGTGCAGCTATATTTGGGTCCTAAAACTGCATTAGCTAGAAACCCCAGTGGCCATTCCCTGCCCTCAATAACCATGCAACACACCTCTGAGGCACAGCAACCTAAAATGAAATAATATCACGGTGACACTGGGGGTTTAACTCACGCACAAACACAACACAAAGTTGCAAACAAAAAGACACATTTACATGCATGCCTCCATGTCAGTGCAAAGAGGACGCATGCCTTTTGTTCAATGAAACTTTTTAGACTTTCCGCTGAAGCCACTAAGTCATACTTACTTTGATATAATTCGGAAAGCAGATTTTAAACATCTGATATCTCAGTTTGTCAAGTGCTTTACAATCCCAGTTGACTCTGATTGAATTAGGAGTACATGGGCTGAAGACCTCGGCGTTCCTCTGTCTGAGGACCAATGGTCAAACTTTTTTACCAATATTCAGAAAGGCTCAATAAACGCCAGATATAAATTAATCCAGTTTAAAGTCATTCACAGATCACATTTTTCTAAACTTAAACTTAACCGGATCTATAATTCTGTGTCCCACTTATGTGATACAAGTAATATCGGTGAAGGTTCCCTTGCACATCTATTTTGGCATTGACCTGTCTTGAAAGCTTTTTGGAGCCAAATTCTTACGTGGTTTTCAAACCAATTTAGGAAAAAAGTACCACTTGATGGTACACTGGCTATACTTGGATCATTTGCATCAATCGAATCTTTTTCCTTTTCACAAAAACAGATAATTACAATGGGCATGCTGGTGGCAAAGAAACGTATGCTTTTACAGTGGCGGTCTTCTTCGGCCCCGTGTTTTAAAAGGTGGCTTAATGAGACGGTGTCTGTGGCCAGGGTGGAACAGATAAGTGATAGAAAGGGGAAACTGGCGAGTTTTTGTATGATTTGGCAGCCATTTCTAGAATTCTTAAAAATGAACTGCTCATAATTCATGCCTCACACCCCGCGTGAATTTTCTTATTTTATTTTATTTTACTCTTTATTTAGTTAATATTGCTATATTTTTTCCTCCTCTTTTTTCTTCCTTTTTCCATGCTTATAAGTTCACAAATGCTAAATGTAGTAATTGTCCTAAGTTGAATCTGTATAAGCATGCTGTGTTTAATTTAAAAGCAAAAAAAAAAGAAGAAGACGCATGCCTTCCATACAGGTATCACTTACTCTACACCTAGACTAGATACAAGAAAGACAGTTTGATGTGTACAACTGCAAGTGCAGGGACAGGTCCGTACTTACTTCGACAATGATGCAGCTTGTAATTTTGCCTCTGTTCACCACTAGAGTGGATTTGAAATCAAATGTCAAGATGTAATCGACGTGCAGACTTTCAGCTTTAATTTAAGGGCTTTAACAAGTATACCAGACCTCAATTTTAAAGGGGCTGAAAAGCAATTGGTGAATTTACTGACAAGGAGATTCATAGCAAAGTAAGGTCTGTCCCTCATGATCCTATGCCAAATTAAACAGACTAGTACATGCCCATGCTACAGTACTGCTGGGCCTGTTTGCACTGTTGGCTGTAAAATTGATATGATGTGACCCTTTTTATATTTTATAAAGTGTTGAAAAATTCGTGATTTTAGCCGGCTGCTAAGCAGTTGCTAGGCAGCATGATGGTGTCATAATACCTGATGTAGACAAAACCTTCAGAGGTCTAAGATGAACCTGTGTGGCAAGTTTGGTTGGTCAGCTATTGATTGTCTAGAAGGAGTGTGTGGACAGACAAAGACTTTATATATTAAGAGCTAGAATTAATTTAAAGATTTGAACTTGATTTGGTGACTGGTGACAGGTACTATCAATACGAGGTCCAAAGAGACCACAGGGAGGGAAGTTAGGCCATTATTAGGGTGAAAAATTCAGAGAGACAGCTAAATAGCCAAATTCTTAATAAGGCTTGAGAGATTGTTATTTCAGGGTCACAGAATTGTTTCTTTGGTTAAGAATAACCCTTTTATGATATTGAGTCAAGTCAAAAAGGTCGGCTTGGACATGGCCAGAATATGTTTAAAAGAGTGTGTGTAGTCTTTGGATGAATAAAACTTGTATCAGAATGATGGGAAGCAGAACCTATAGGGATGGAAAGAGATCTAATGATGTGAAGCATACCATATCATCTGTCAAACATGGTGTGAAGGCAATCTTCTAGCATGCAAATGTATGGTTGCCAATTGAACCTGTGACTAGAATATATTTATGATGAAACTGCTTCTAGAAATAGCAGGATAAAGTCAAAGGTGTACTGGGCAATGCTCAGTCAAATGCTGCAAAACTGATCAGGCAGTGCTTCACAATACAAATGGTTAATGACCCAAAGCATATTGCAAAAGCAACCCCATTGTGTGGTCAGAAAAATTCATTTTTAAAAATGAGAAAGGTAGGGAAATTATCAAAGATTTGAGTTACCCTGTAAATGTTGTTTTTGTGCACATTTAACATTATTACTGGTGTTGTCTTTAAAAGTTAATTGTGTTTGTTTGTACGTACCAAAAACAGAGGATTGTCTGTGGTCTTAATGCTAAGCCTTGACTGACACATCAATTAGGATCATGAAGTAATTACCTCTCATTAGGCAGCCTTTGCACAGTCTTACAAAATCAGTTACACCACAGCACTCAACACATGGAGCCTTGTTTCATGAGTCAAGGTTAAAGTCAAATTGTTAGTAAGTGTTCCTATTTAGAGCTTAACACAATTCAGACGATAATGTGCAGTGCACTCGCACTCAAAATCAGCTTCTTTGCTTCTCACCATCGATAAAATCCACTCTCATCTGATGCTTTGTTTCTTAAAACTGCAAACTTAAATGCTGACCTGCTGAAACTTTGTGGCAAAACACAATAAAGAGTCCGTTCTCATCCCTGGGGTGCCGAGTCACAGAACAGAGAGGCACAGCAAGGCTAGAAAGGGCAATTACAAAATGTCATTTAGTCACCATCTGCATAATATGACATCTTCACTTCACAAAGTCACCCTCTTCTCCTTTTGCAAATTAGAAATAATTTAAACTCTCAGCCATATCTGTCTATTCCGAACCTCAGATATAATTTCAAACAGGTCTAAAATGCAAAAGGAAAACATTAAGATTTTGTTTTGCGCTCAAGCGGCGTAATCAGTGACAGTTCATTTGCAGACAACCGGGGTAGTATACAAATGGTTCCACAAAGTATTTCCAATGAAAAAGGAAACACCTGTAACTTACTGTAACACATCTTACTACATATCTTTAGTTAACAGGCCTGTGAGTTTACGGTGTGAGAAAGTACTTGTCCCCTTTCCTGTTTTTTTTTTTGCATCTTTGTCACACTTACATATTTCAGATCATTAAACAACTTTCAATATTAGACAAAGATAACCCATGTAAACACAAAAATGCAGTTTTAAAATAATCATTTTATCTTTTAAGGGGGAAAAAGTTACATATACTTTTCACAGATATGCCAACATCTTATGTGAAAGCAATTCAGCAGTGCTTAAATTGACCATCAACAAGGGCTTGACGTAATTCGCTGTATTAAAGTGTTTCATAAATGTTAGGCCGACCTCTTCCTATCCTGTATCCATTTAATTAAACAGTCAGCGATTCTAGATATATGAGGCCTCTGAAGCAAAGAAACGATGAATAAAAGATTACCCTGATGATTGAGAGAGCCTTCATACATAAACAGGATGTTTTCATATCAAATATGAGTAATATCTGATAAGGATTTTGATTTTTTCTATATGTAGCTTGCTGTTGGGGTGGAGTGCAAAGAGCCCAGCTATGCCATTAAATCACTGTTAATGAAATAAAGACGTGCAATGGCTCTTCAACATTTCTCTGCTATACTTGTCCTAAGTCTCACTTGCGAAATAGGCCCACACATGCATAAATAAGTACTGCATTTCATTTCTGTCTCAGAGTTGTTTTCCACAGTCCTAGAAATTCATGATGTCTTGTGTTTTGTTACAAAATATTAGATTTAACAAAAACAGTCATCAGTTCTAATTTTAATCCACTGAATTAAATGATCCCATTCATGTTAGAGGCAAATGACCTATTGTTACTGACTGTATTTTGGATATTTTTAAAAGCTTAATATGGTATATTAACAAATTTCCCACGTGTGGGACTAATAAAGGTTATCTTAGCATTTGTATTGTTTCAATTATTTCTTAAAACATACATTTTCCTTATTCCTTTTAAACTGTTAATTGCAATTGATTTTTTTATGAAGTCATCAATACCTACTGTTAATAGAGCATAGTCACACAGACCAAGAAACTGGTTGGTAACTGTAATCTATTAAATTAATATAAACCCAGTCACACAGGCTTAGAGACCAGTCAGCGACCCCCTGGAAACCAACTTTTCCTAGGAAAATGTGCATTCCCCAACCGGTTAACAAGTGGTGGGAACCAGTTGCTTGCTGTAGTGCTGTAGCTCAGTGAAACTGGACACAAAGATGCATATGCACACCTACTTGCTAAGCAGTTGTGAAACTATAAAGAGTGTTATGCAGGAAATGAAGGCCATTTTGCCTTCAAAGTAAAAGTTGCTCCTTTATGAAACATGTTGGCTTCAGGAGGAAAAGAAAAATGTTTATTATAAAAGAAAATAGTTTGTATTTCCAGTTTAAGTTATGTTTTTTTTTTTTTCAAATTTCACTACAGCTCAGTTGTTAGTTAACGCATATTCATGAGAAGTTAAGTGTCATCTATGCAATTTGTGAGAGACCGAATCACAAGGAGGATTTTAGTGTGGCGCCTTCTTTGTAGCTGATTTGATCCAACGACAGCTGGCAGCCTTCCACAATCAATAAACAGCCAATTACTAGTCTTAGTTTTACTGATTGTGACTGAGGCTTTAGCTTTTCAAGCTCTTTAAATCTCATTTCTGGCAGAAAATATTAAACTCCTCAGCTATTTACAGTACTTGCATCAACTTTAATGAACATCTTGAGCAATACGGTTTTCTATTGCTGAGTTTTGCTTGTCAACAACATTAAAATTCCACAGGCACATAATTCAGTTTAAACTGTGACCTGTGGTTCAAGGATATCAGCAAGTCATACTCTTCCTTGTTGCTTTTTCCTCATTGAGTTTTTGCAGTCATATATTGTGCCAAACATTATATTTAGGCTCATTTTGTGGGCGCTGGAGTTCTGTTAATGGGCCATAGCCTTCAGTTTTTACGGTTACTTTGTACATCATAGCTTATGCACAGGGCTGCCACTGCTGGTCAGATCTAAAAATAAAATACATTAAAAATGTTTAATGTAATTCATACCGCTGCTGACAGGTTCTAACTTAATACAAAAAAAAGATTAATGGAGACAACCCCTAACGGTAAGAACACTTCACAGGAAATAAAGATCTACACTGCAGTAGTGTGAGGGTGTTGCACTGGAGTGCTTTGGGACTTGGGTAATTTACAATAAGAACTAAAAAGTTAGCTTGACTTTTGGTCCCTGCGGTAACCAGAAGTGTAATCTTCAGTTACAGCGTACAACTATGTTATATAAATGACAGAAGGCAAAATCAGTGAGTTGGCGCTTGAGAAAAGGGTGCAAGAATATTAAGCACTATAGTTATATTTTTTAGTACGTAAAGCTTAAACCTACAGATAAGTAATTTGGTGTGACACCTTTATGTGTATGTGTAATAAAGACCTAAATAGAAATGTAACCTTTCTGACAGTATTCATTCTGGCTTGTTATAACATCATAGCATTGAGGCTGGTGAGGCCACACCAATGAAAGTAATAAATCACATGTGTCTGAATGAAGCTGTAGCTAGAAGTTATAGGCATCACCTCACTGCATATGTGAATTTCAGCAATGAAGCAAACTGGAGTCCACCAGGGTTCTGTTCATGGCCCTTAAATATTTTCCAAATGAATACTCACTGCCGTACTCTGAACAAGTAAGCAACTGGGTTGTCAAAGAAAAATCACCTCTCAGATACTAATGGACGACCAGTTTAGATACTAATTTATGATAGTCTTCTCTTCCTCCAGCTAACGGACAACTTCACATAGCACCACCGTGGGCAGTGAGGCGCACAGCCCCTCCCCTCACTGGCAGCTGAAGTAGCTGAGGCTCATAACACTGAGTTACTCTTCATGAGGAATTCTGAGAGGTCAGTAAAGCTCCCATTCCAACAACACTGAAGTATTAAATAGTTATCATTAACGTTAACCTGGCTGACGGACACGTTAATTTTACTCATTTCACCATTCGCAACTGCCTGACAGTAACATTAGCTGTCTTTTATCATTAAGGTAGCTGCCAAAGGCTACAGCTCAGTAATAAAACAATAATGTTAACATTGGAGCCTTGGCAGCTAACATTATCATTCCTGCCTGTCTGTAACATTAATAGAGAGTGTTAATTTAACAGGGTACCATGATTATTTGTGCCTAAAAACAACAGAAACAGTGGCACTCTATCCTAACAACTGTATTTGATCAGCAGCAAAAATATGATGCTAAATGGGAATGGGTACTGAAATCTGATATTAAACAGGCTCCAGGGCAAAACGATTTAAGTATCAGTAAGCTCCAATGTTATCTGTATTATTTTCAATACTGGAAAAAATTAAGAAAATAGATTTACTATTGGTACATAAAAGTTATCTTTCACATTTTATCTGACCTCCTCTGTTACTGATTAAGCCATTAATCCAAGGCATTTCCCCTGTTCCCTATCCTGAGGACAGTTGTCTCTTTATCTCTCTCAGAGCCTGCATGTGAGGGGCGAGGGGAGCTCTGTCTCGCACATACCACACAGATCCTGGTCTTTGTGCAGATGGAGGAGAGAATGAAATGCTCAAAAGTGCGGTTGCACTTTGCTAGAGTCGATGCCGACAGTGTTGTCACAAATGCAACAGATCTTTTGCTTGTAAAGGTGGGAACATGAGAAATCTGTCAAAACATTCAGCAAAAGTGTTCAGAGGCAGAACTGCAGAGTTTTCGACTGCCTAGCTTGTAGTTCATCTGCTCTTGCTCCAGATGTGTTATGCTAGCAGCCTGTTATGCACGCACATCTAAATAATCAGTTATCTAAAATGTGAACATGGGCTAATGAACAAAGTGTTATGGATATGTGCATTCATTATCAGGTGGTCAAAACGTCATTGCTCACAATTCTAAATCTTAAATTCCCAATTAAAGTTTTTAGATTAGAGTAACATTACAGCACAGTAAACGCTGTCAAATTTAGCTACGTTTTTCAAAATAAGGAAAGAAAATTGAACTAACGAGAAGTACCGCCTGTGTTCTGCTGGTGCTGAAACCTGACCATGAGCTGGATGTATTGCCTCATTGCTATATCCCTATATTTCACGAGCCTTTCCCATCACAGTGATTTATTTGGATGCAAATACGGGGGCTTTGGCGTACCTTTCTATTTGAGGCTGCAAGCACTTACTGTGAAAAATGAATGTCAGTTTTTCAATGATCGAAAAAGATTGGTCCTAAACCCGCTGCAATCACATTTCCCTGTACATCAGGTGATGTGGAAGGGCCTCTCCCTATGTAGCTGGGTGAAACTGTTCTTCAGGGGGCTTGCAGTGCACACAGAGCCATTACTAACACTGGCACAGTCAGCTCTGTGTCATCGTATAAATCAGACGTCTTGGCCACAGGTGGCCCATAGATCACATAGTCACACCACAGTGTCAGGCAGAAACAGCGGATGTGCGCACCACATGCCTTGCTTCCAAAGAGGAAATCAATCACTTGGACTGTCTAAGCTGCTAGTACCACCTCCACTTAGCCTCAGTACCCACTGCACGATGCCACCCACACCAGAAATTAACAGGAGCAAAGGCAATGGACCGTTTTACGTTCTCTTTGTGTGCTCAATCAGCACCCATGTTTTCTTAGCCAACAGGTCCAGAGCAGACTCATCTAGGGAGTTTCTGGGTGATTTTTATACAATGTTGATCTGTGAGCTTTAAAGGTCTGGCTTAACAAAAAAAGAAAAGAAAAAGAAAAGAAAGAAAAAAAAGAAAAAGAAAGGGGGACTGGCAGAAGCAGAATGAATTCAGTAGTTTGAGCTATATGGCTGGCAGCTATGAAATCTATTTACTGCAGAGTAGAGAGACTGAGCCTGATGGGCCAAAATTAAAAGACCATGTAGTGTGAAGATTCTCCACGCACATTTGGGAATTGTATCATCAATAAATCAATGTGGACAGTCGAAACTAAAAGGTGTCTAATTATGTTTACATCCAATGCTCAGTCTGACTTACACACTGGGAAACATTATGTTGTTTTACTGCATTAATGTGCAAATGTGTTTGCTGTTTCTTGAAACATGATGGGCATTTTCTTCCCCCCGTGACCTCGTCTTCAAACACTACAGTGAGCGAGTTGTACCCAGTGGAACATGAGCCCTATTTGCACTTCAAATTAGCTGTTATTTGGCTTTAACAGTCTAAAAAGAAATTGACACAGTCTACTTGGCATTTGATTAGTCAGTGATGGTGTTTGGATTCTCTAGTCGGGAAAAGGAAGTAACTAAATAACACCAGAAAGTCCAATGCTGTCTCACGCTCCTGAAGGTGGTGTCACAATCGATACATATTGATAGATGTGTCACAATCCAGTCCTTGAACACCTCAGTACAGTACTTAAAGTCAGGACTTGGGTGTTGCCCAAGGGTTTAGGAGCATTGCTTTAAATACAGTTCACAAATTGGTTCATTGATTAAGAAAACAACAACAACAACTAAACAAACAATCAAATCAAAACTGATAGTTTTCCCACAAACTGCATGAATTTCCCTTTCTTCTTAAGAAATAAAACCCTTTCTAATCTTCTATGTGCCAAAATAAGTACAAAAAAATTGAAGATGCTTACTACTCTGGATGGTTTCATATATTTATACTTCAACTAAAAGCTGTGATGAAAGAGGTATTGATCTTTACATCACACTGAGGTATAAGGAATGTTTCTCTGCTTATGCGTCTCACCTGTATGAGGCGTCCCTGTTCCGTTTGCAGTGTGTTAAGGTCTTGCCCGAGGCTGCTCTGCCCCCTGCGTAGAGATTCATAGTCCATTTTCAGTTGGCCTGCGTGGGCTGACAGCTTGGCCACCTCCTCAGCCAGACTGACAAGCAGAGCCCGATCCTGTCCTTTCACAGACTTCAAGTCGGAGTCGTGGTCGGTCAGTGAGTGGAGCAATGAGGTCTGCACACCCTCCAGTCGCATAAAGTTACTGTTGTAATCCGGACAGTTGGGGTCAATGAAGATGTTAATGCGAGAGCCATCGCCTCTCTCAACAGTGACCAGGGCATTGGCTTCATCCTGGTTGGTAGAAATGTGGGGTAGGCCATCAGACATGGGCGGAGCCTGATAGTGATTCATGAAAAGGATGGTGCCAGTTACAGTGACAGCCAGCAATACAGCCACGAAGAGAAGGATAGTGCAGAGCAGGTAGCTGCAGCTCATCCTCTGTAAGTCAGAAAGAAGAGAGGGAGAAAGGTAGGCAGAGAAAAGGTATGTTTTAGAAAAGTAAATGCAATTACACCAAAAATGACATTTAAAAAAAAGCTGAGTTATTCAAAAAGAAATGACTTTCTTCAATCACCGGGGCCATAGTTTTAAGTAATGTAACCATATTTCCGTGATAAAGTGTAGTTTTGAATTATTTATGCAGCAAAAAAAAAAAAAAAAGATCCCATCAACTGTCGGCCTTATTAAAACTCAAAGAGACAATTTCTGTCCAAAGACCCTGCTTATCATTGGAGTGGTGATGCAGTGTGGGGGAGGATACTAGCCTCATACATGTCTGGAAACCACTCAGGGACCTGAGAGCTCCTTCTTTTCAGTTCTAACATGGAGAAGAAAACAAGAAAACATGAAGAAATTGGAGCTACTGAGAAAGAGTAAAGCAAAGACGATGTGGACGGCCAGTCGGATGCAAATAAATGAGCAGAAACCACTTAGAGAAAAAATGGAGGAACTGTACCGGTAACATAGTCTTCAATAATTGGGCTATAAAATGTTTTTTTTATGATGGCCCACTTAGGTTAAGCAATGGATAGGAGAAAGCACTATGGCCCGCCTATATGAATGATTAATAGTTCCTAGCTCCCCAATATCTTTCTAACAAATGAATCACCAGTTGATGTCTAAGTGATTTTTGTTTTTTATTTTCTACAGTCTGTATTTTTTTTTGTTCTCAATGACTGTATGTGGGCTTTGGTTTATGTTAGCATGTGAAAGTGAGAGTGAGCACATTAATATGTAAATTGGCTGTACAAAGCACCGCGAAGCACACTAATAGACAGCTAATGGCCTGCTTTACGAGAGAGGTTTACAGTTCTTTTAATGTGAGGAAAATCAATTGTGTTGTGCAGGAAGTACTCCTATCAACTTTGTTTACCCACAGTCTTTGGATAGAAGACATAAAACGTTGTTACTGCCTGGATATGTGCAGGTGTACATGGGATGCCAATTTTGTAAACCTGAAGCACACAAGACACACAACCAATATGACTACTTCAACCGCACTTGGCTTATTTTATTATTTTCTTTTTAATTCCTGTCTCCAGTAGAATCTGTTGATTACATTTAGTGAAATTTCATGAATCATTGCTTACTAAAGCACCTTAATGTGGCTTTTGTTTTTGAGATACCATTCACATGTGTGTGATCACTGTCGCTGCAAAAACTCTCTTGCGTTAATTTTTTTAAAATGAGTTGCTGTACAGATGTAATGATAAACAATGTTGTTAAAACTACTGACAGCTAAAGTGTCAGAGGGTACCAGGCCTCCATACTTTCTAATACCCAATTTGATTTAGCATCAGAGGGATGGGATGCTTCAGAACATGCTATAAGGCATCATCCTACAGGGCATGGGCAACCATGCCCTGACAGGTAAAAATGATGAGGATCTCAACATTAGTAGGTTAAGGGTGTTAACTGGTGTACAGGTATGGTAAAAAGAAAGTACACCCTCTTTCAATAGTAAGGTTTTACACATTGGGACAAAATAAAAAAGTCCATAGCAGATTTTGAAATGGGAAAAAAGATGCTCTCAGATGAACAACATGTGACATATTTCACTATGACATTATTTATTTAACCAAAAATTAGCCAAAATGCAGGAACTGAAAAAAAAACAAAAACCTTTACTGCTTTAAGAGGGTAAGAAGCAATCAGGTGCTGCTAATCAAATACACTTGATTAACTAATCATCAAAAAGTGTGAGCACTTGAGTAAAAGCAGCAGTTTTGTGGGTCTGAGGCATTCAGGTGTTTTAACACAAAGCCAAGGAAGAAAGACATTAGCAATGATCTTTAAGAAACAGTTGCTACTTCATTACGGTCTTATATCCTCCCCATTTGTTTGGGAAGGTAATGAGCCTATTTCCAAAGGACCACAAAAAACCAAAGCGCTACATCTCAGACTTTTTAAGCCTCAGTTAGCTCAATAAATTATAATGCTCATAGAAAAAAAAGGTTACATTTGCAAAGCTGTTTCCTTTGGACACACAAGATGAAAGTGGAAATTTTTGGCTTTAATGCACACCAATATGTTTGGCAAAAACCAAACACAGCATGTCAGCATAAACACATCAAGCCAGCTGTCAAGCATGGTGGTGGAGGCATGTTGATTCGGACTAGTTTTTTTTAGCCACAGGACCTGAGCACTTTGCAGTCCCTTAGTTAAATGGTAAATGGACTGGTTCTTATATAGCGCTTTTCTACTCTATCCGAGCACTCAAAGCGCTTTATGCAGCTAATTCATTCACCCAATCACACCCATTCACACAAGCAATTCTAAGCTTAAGTGCCTAACATTCATACACATTCACACTCCGATGGATGCATTGGACAGCAAGATGGGGTTGACATGCAGACTGGAGCAGCCTGGGATCGAACCACTGACCTTCTGGTTAGTGGCTGATCCGCTCTGCGGAGCTACTTGTTGACCTTGAACTCACACATATTCTAGAGTCAAATGTGGGAGCTTCTGTGTGACAAATAAACTTGGGCAAAAGTGGGTTGGCAAACAGGACAATAATAATAATATTTCCAAGACACCAGCAAATCTGCAGCGAAATGGCTGAAAAAGAACAGAACCAAGATGTCAAAGTCCAGACCTAAACTTGACAGAACTCCTATCCGGTCGTTAAGTCTGACGTCACTAGCCGTGTCTGGGCCTAAACTCTGCTGCAGGTCCATATATCAAACGATCACTATGGCATTACTGAGAGTTGAAAAACTGTCTAAAGTCTTTCATCTTTAATAAAATGATCAGCGTTCTGCTCTACCAGGTGTAACAATTGAGTTTAACATCCAGGCATCAATGAAAACAGAATTTATGACATTTAACGGAGTTAGAAGTTAGCAGGAAGTTAGCTCGCTAGCTTCTATCTAAATGCAATATATAGCATGTCAAGACTGCGGGGTTTTGGAAACAAATTAAAGCGTACAGCTCTGTTATCACTTCCAACATAAATGAAGACAGAAAACTAAACAGCAGTGACGTTTGTAGGGTTACTGAAGTTTGGCTAGCTGGTATATAATGATGTGCTATGTGACCGCTAGCGACTCAGCTATGTTAGCGTAATATAAACAAGCTAACTTTTTTCCCACTCGATAAAAGTTAACGTGAGTGTTCTCGGTGGTCAGGAACAAATGTAATCGCATGGCGAGATGCTGTAAAAGGACCAAACTTCAGCCAGGAGAACAACTGAGATAATCCATCCACAATAGGAGGTTAGTCATTCATATACTGCTGCATGGACTGGGCTGTAGTTACATCCTAAGGTTTGAAAAACTGAGCTTAAATAAATGATTAGTGGTAATAAAAGCCGAGGGAGGTCAACAGTGATCACTGACTGTTTTAGGAGCTTTTTGAGATTAAATAGAAGAAAATACAAAGCATTAAACATGTTAACAACACAAAAGCCATATTAAACGCAGACTACTTTAGGCCCGGAAGTAGGATTCGTCACGTCATCACTTAACGACTGGATAGCAGGGCCCTAAGAGAGCTGTGCATAAATGAATCCCAACAAACCTCAATAAAGTCAGACAACATTGTAATGAATGGGCTCAAATTCCTCCACAATGATGTGACAGACTAAAGCCATCTAGTTACTGTTGCTAAAAGTTCTGAATCTTCTGGTGTACTAATTTTTCAAATGTACTTTTTTTTTAGTTAAATAAGTAATGAGACCGTATAATGTGTCTTCTGTTGTTATCTAATTTAAGAGCTGGTGATGACCAGATAATTTTTTATTATGTCCTAATATGTAATATTTTGCAACATACTGCATACTGTACAACTAGACACTAGATACACTACACACATTTATGCCACTTAATGTTCACTGCATATATGCACATGGACACATAGTTGCATGGAGACCTACATAATTTGACCATAATGCTTTTTTGGGAAAAAGAACATAAAAAAAACTGGCGCATTGCTTTATTTTTTCACCCATATACATCATCGTAGAAATGAGCTCCAGGGGAATAATACTGCACATAGCATTTTTTTTTCGTTTGCTTGCTCTAATTCAACATGTAGGCCTTATGACTATACTTAGAATTTACCTTAAAATCTTTCATTACATATCAAAACTGTGTTTCTCTTTTTTCCAGTTTGTATGAGGTGCGGCTCAGTGATTTTAACTCACTGGGCTTGGCTGTGTCTATGGATGTGTGTGCAGAGGGGTGTCTGTGTCGTACATAATGTGTATAATGGCCTTGCTCTGCAGAATGACAGCAACGTAACATTAGAACGGTTTGCCTGAGTACTATCGCTAGCGGGCCAAGACATCAGTGAAAGCTATCACTGGCACTACACTAAATATTCATTGCTAGCACACTGATTATTAACGTAGAATGGAAAAGATATATGATAGTCATAGTTATGCTGACAGGCAGACCTCTATACATTAAAACATATTCAGAACACAGAGGAGTAGATGTGTTTCATGCATGTTGAACCGTAACTAGACAATGATCGAATCTGTAATAATAATTTAGTCTTGAAAAATTAAGGCTAATATAATATAATTATATTATATATAATATAATATAATATAATTATATGCCAATTATAATTGGCATATAATATATAAATGTGGAGAGACTCCCAACTCGACCTAACTAGTTGCCAACTGGTTTCTATAAAAGAACGTGCCTATGTTACGTTGCCATGAAATTGCTGTTGTACAATAATCCTATTTTTTTAGGAATCTCTACTTTTGTGTTTACCAGTTCATTTATGGTAAATGAGCTGGTTTTTACATAGTGCTTTTCTACTCTGAGCACTCAGAGCACTTCATATAACATGTCTCATTCACACACATTTATATAAGAACTTTTTTCTACATCTAAGTGCTTGCTATCTAACATTCAACTCTGTGTCTTATTAAGTGTTATTAATCTAATTCAGTCTTATTGAGTCTGTCTTATTGCTGCTCTATTGCTGGTTTGATGAACCAAAGTTGCTTTGATCACTCATACACATACCTGCCGTTCGTCTTCAAAGAAACATTTTCAAAGGGCAACAAAACCACAAATTCATTGCACATGGTTGCAGTAACTTTGGTGTTGCTGCAATCTCAAACCACCATTTTCCCTAACGTGACTGCAGAATCTGTTTTTCATGTTTATGAATACAACAATGAATCAACAAAAGTGCAGTTCAGTGTTAAAGTTCTGTGTTTTGCTAATCTGTCAATCCAGATTTCACCCTCCTGCCCACAGACACTGCATTGTTGGGAAGCATTTGCTGAAATACTGCTGAAAACCTCTCAGTTCACTGATAGAGACACAGTCCTTGTAGAAGTGTGTTACTCAGCACCATCTCGAAATGCCCATAGACACTTATTTGAAAAGTTTTTTGAACCATTACCAAAAATCATCAAAATTGCATGCTGTGAAGACAGGACACAACTCACTCAGTGTGTCACAGTCAACAGTGCTTTATTATAGTTCTTTTTGGATACCCTGGCAGTTACCCACTGCTCCACCCCACCCCTGCACAAACCACACTTCACCACACACGTATTCCATCAAATCAAAAAAAAAAAAAAAAGATTAAAAGGTTTGCTGACTTTTTTTTGTTAAGGCCTTTTTTCTCCTGGGAAGTTCTACTGCTTTGGATGTCAATTTTTCCTACAACTTACAATGTCAATAAAAGACGAGGTCACTTAACAATAACATAATTATGTGTCATTATAGGATGTTTGCTCAAACAAGTACAGGATGAGGATTTATTTATTTTTCAACAGAAGAATAATCACAGGAAATGCACTCATTCTTCTGTTTACAGGTAATATTTTGGTCTGTAGAAACGCACTGGCTCAACAACAAGGTGGTTATTCAGTTAAGTTGATCTTATAATTTTATGATTTTATTTTTTTATTGTGCTGTGGCAAACAATGTTCCCAGTAATAAACATGGCATAGGGATAAGACAACAGAAAAGAAATAGAAAACAGAGCAAGTGTAAAAAGAAATTAACTAACCAGGCATCTTTTCCACTTTAGAAACAAAGGTGGCTAATTTAACCTTTTTTTATGCATTATTAACCAACCAAAATGTTTCTGGAGCCAGAGATTTTCTTTTGCATTGTGTTTTGATGGTCAGTAAAAAATGAAATGAAACAGCAACCTGCTTCATGCCCCATTGGAGTACGCGGTCTCCCACCTCAGGTTGAGATTTGTAGTGGCATAATGACAGTGAGAACAGGATGCAAGCAGCCTCTTAACAGTTAGGTTTTTTTTGTAAATGAGACTCTCGATCTCACAGCAGGAGACCACTCTGTAATTAGTGGCTGACTTTCACGTCCTCTCCTTTCTGTACTCAAGCCACACCATGGGATTTGAGAGGAGAACTGGGGAATTCTGATAGATAGATCGGAAAGAAGAGGCAGAGAATTAGAGAGAATTCCTCTCTGTGGAAATGATGTCCTCCCACGCAGGAGAACTGGCAGACAGTTCTTGGACAAAAGGTTTTGCCTGCTCATTAGATAAGCAGGAAACTAGCAAAACTCTTCCAAGCATCCTCGCTCTCTCGTCCTCTCTCCCTCTTCTCAAAACACAAACACGCACATGCTGACACAAATCGATGTATACACAGAAGACATTCACGTTGGAGCTGCCAAACTAATACACGCAGAAAGGTACAAAAATATTTTGAAGCTAAACTGGCATGCACGGACTGGTTTTAAAAGAAGTCATGTTCACCATTTCCACCCTCCTTTCATTCACTGGCGGTTTGAATCTGACTCATAACAGCATTCAGTGCAGTTTCTTCATTATAATCTGCTATACAATCAGGCTCCATTTCCCAGTGTAGCCATGACCTCCCCTCTCAGTTCAGAGTATCTGCAGGGTCTTATCCATCTTCCTCTTGTGCGTCTGGGTATTTGAGCTGAGGTTGTGCAATTGCTGCTTCTCAGTGGCAAAATATAATGTGTTACACACAACGATTCATTTCTAAAGGAGTGAGATAGTGGCTGGTGATTAAAAAAATAATTGTCGGTGAAACATAATCTCCTCCACAGGTGAGCAAGTAACTATTCAATGTCTGCCCCTGATTTGACTAAAAAGGAGGATGGTGGATGGTAGTGTATACAGCAGTGCACGTAGTATAGAGGAAGAAATAAGGGGATTTAATTTGTGTCATTATAATATTATACATTATATCAGTTTGGATTATTTTTATTTAGCCATTTCTATCCACTTCAGTGTTTGCTAGTCCCCATATCAACTTACATATTATTCTGCAGAAATCTAATTCAAACTCTAGCCAAAATAATTTGTTTGATTTGTGTAAATTCAACCAGTTAAAAAGACAAATTGCTCAAGTATACATGTGCGTACATGTTGTGATAACGGGGCCTTACCTTAGCTGGGGTCTCCCTGGCTGTTTCTGAATCTGACCAGCGATGTTTGAGTTGAGAGGAGCTGGGCACACATTCACAGAACGTCTGCATGGGACAAACAGATAGGGCCACTAGTGTTGGCGTTTGTTCAAGTCACATGTGCAATCAAGCATGCGTGCACATGCAAACAAACACACACATACATGCATAGACGCACAGGCTTTGGATATATACTCCTGAAAACAAGTAAAGGAATACTTTTTAATCAGGGTTTAGCATCAAGTCAATTAAACTTGTAGGATATTGATCTGGCAGCAGAGGTTTGGTGTTAATGAAATTAAAAACAGGTGCACTAGAGGGGTAACAATGAGCACCCACAATAGGAATGGTTTTACAGGTGGAGGCCACTGACTTTTTCCCTCCTCATCCCTTCTGACTGTTTGGCTAGGGCCAGTGTCACTACTGGTACTGTGAGCTGAAATCTGGACCGTACAGAGGGTGCAAAGGTCCTAGCACATTGGACCTTGAGGGGATTGAGGGGATTTCAAGAGACAGGCAGTTATTCTAAGGGAGCCGGACAGAGCCATAGAAGGTCCTTAACCCATCAGCATGACCAGCATCTACTCCTTTTTGCAAGGAGGAACAGGATGATCACTGTCAGAACTACAAAATGACCTCCAACAGACCACTGGTGTTAATGTGTCTGAGAAAACAATCAGAAAAAGACTTTATGAGGAACCTACATCCTCTAAAGGGCTTCATGGTCACTGCAGAGCACAATGAAACCAGATTGGCATTTGCCATAGAATACCACAATTGGTGCCAAAACTTGCACCCTGTGCTTCTCATAGATCACAGCAGGTTCACCCTCAGCACACCTGAAAGAGTCTGGATAACCATGGTGAATGTTATACTGCCTGTAACGTCATTCAGCATGACTGGGTTGGTAGTAGGTCACTGATCATCAGGGGAGGAATAACCATGGAAGGACGCACAGACCTCTACAGCCAATGGGCAACGGCACCCTGACTGGCATTAGGTATCGAGATGAAATCTTTGGACCCACTGTCAGACCTCATCCTGGTGCAGTGGGTCCTGGATTCCACCTGGTGTCCAACAATGCTCAGCCTCACGTGGTAGGAGTGTGCAGGCTGTTCCTGGAGATTGAAGGAATTGATACCAATGACTGTACCCCCACACTCGCCAGACCTAAATCTAATCGAACACCTCTGGAACTTTATGTTTTAGGCCGTCCAACGCTGCCAGGTTGCACCTCAGACTGTTCAGGTCTGTCAAAATGGAGTCTGCTGCATCATTTTTCCACTTTGATTTTCGGGATGTCCGAATTCAGCCTTCTGTACAGTAGATTCATCATTTTCATTTCCATCAAGTGAT
This sequence comes from Rhamphochromis sp. 'chilingali', assembly GCF_963969265.1. Lineage (NCBI taxonomy): Eukaryota > Metazoa > Chordata > Actinopteri > Cichliformes > Cichlidae > Rhamphochromis > Rhamphochromis sp. 'chilingali'. The sequence goes on from NC_137930.1 coordinate 17,139,048, forward strand.
GTGGCATCCTGTCATTCCACATTACCCAATCCAATGTCAGTATAAATATTCAGCATGACTTTTCAAACGTTTCCTTTACATCTCAAACGTATCATTAAATTCCGTTTTTATGACAGGTTCAATTTCCAGAAATCATGGACAGAGTTTCTTCTATAATAGAAAATATCAAAAAGTAACTTTTAATTAACTGCATGCGGGGAAAACACTGTGTGCAAGCAGCACTTATTCATACAGGTAAATGTGTGCAGTGTGAAATTTGAACATGCTTCAGGATACAGTATGTGCCTAGTGCTGCTTATATGTGTGTTTGTCTAGCGGTTCTAGCTGCTACACAGATAAAACCAGAGTAATTACGGAAGTGTGAGCTTTCTAACTGCTTCCAGAGACCACGTTATTCCATGACCTTAAACACTACTCCTCCCCCACTGGAATTGCTCAATTAGCTAGGGACAATAACCCCAACACAAAAGCACACATCCCCAATCCCAGCTGAGTACTTAAGAATGGATGCAGCAAACATTAGCAATTAATATATCAAAATGAGTTTTCTATCCAAGCCTGGTGTCATAAGATTTTCATTAGTGAATTTATATGACTAAGACTATATGTCTTTACACCTGTTATGAGCAGTATTATAAGATCACTTTAGAGCTGTACTAATTTTCAGTAACCAGGGGGTGAAGTAAGTTGGGTTTGGTTAAGTTTTGCTTTGGTTTGGCAAAGAACCACTGACTCTTATATTCAGCAGACATGGCATGTCCACCCTCCCACACTCATTTTTTACCTCTGGTTTGGCCTTAGAACTATTTGTGTGCTAATTGTTAAGCTAACTTGATTTGTCTGACTGTTGTGATGCTCATAACTCATATGGTGGTTTTGCAGACACATGACTTCTAACGACATACCATTAACTTGCTCTGTTTTTGAACATGTGGCCAAGTGATTAAGGCCCCAGTCACACAAACCTAGAGACCCATCTACAACCAACTAAAAACCACTGGTCATCAGGGAAAAATATGTATTCCCCTACCAGCTGGTGAGTGGTTGCTGGAGGTTGATGGCAGTTGCTGGGAAATCGACTGCTAAAAGCCCCAGTCACCTACATCTGCTGACAAGTCAATGACTCCCTGACACTAAAGAAAGATGTGGCAAAAGCCTCTTTGGAATTGCTTTGGTTGGTCGGAGATTGGCACAGTCATCCAAAGTCCACAAAAAAACCCCAAAACAAACGTGGAAAAACACTGAGCAGCTACTTTTAAGGTTGTAGTGAAACTGTGAAAAGTGCGACACAAAATAGACACAGAGAACTTTTCCCATCAAAATAAAAGTCCACTTTTTCAAGTAGCTTAGCTAGCAGTTTGCAAGTGATTGCAGATAAGTTTGCAACCAATTTCACCTAGTGTCAGTCAACAACCATATGGAAAAGAAATAGTAAAAACTTATAAAAGACTTGCATAAGATGTGGCCTACTCCATATAGTGAATCATATAAGGTTTTACTCGTGAAAGTGGCCACTTTCTCATTACTTTCATATATTGTTTTAGTAAGTATCCAAAAAATACAAGTTCAATTTATATAATTTTTCAAGGGATCTTATATCTGTTTTCACTCTTGTATGTTTTTCATACAAGTTTCACACAAGACAGATACAAACTTTATAAGATTTATATATATCTTTTCCATATGGGCAACCTCGGGCAACTACTTGTCAACCAATGACAGAATACACATTTTACACTTGCAGCTGGTGGCAGCAAGACGCTCAATATGGCTAACTCTGGAGCAATGGGCTTATGACCTCAAATGAGAAATCTCTAAACATTAAGCTTTCTAAATGTGGAAATGGCTGCTTATGGGGGGCAAGTGTGGCAGCTATACAAAGCCACACAGTTACTGTGTGGGCCTTCTGAAAAAGCCACACTTAAAAGAGTCTTGAAATCCACTTAAAGTTGGGAGACTGCTGATAATTCTCTCAGATTAATGCAGGTATGATGGATGCCTTGAGCTTTTTAATGTTAATATTTCAAATATAGTAGCTGTGAAAGTGCATGTTGTAAACATGCAAACAGCAGTTACATGTATGCAGTTGTGCAGCGTTGCTTGCCTTTGTGTATGTTTTGTCAGCTGCGACTTGCCGCGTATGCTACTCACACAGTCATTGTTATCTCGGCTAACCAATAGCTCACCTTTTTGCTCTAAGCATTCATTTCCAGTGTGTAAGACAGCAAGAAAGAAATAAAGGAAGGTAGTGAGAGAGAGAAAAAAGTTAAGGGTGGGTGGATGGGGGAAGCGGGAGATTTGAGAGAGGTGTGCAGAATTCTAATGAGCAGCCTTAGGGTCAGTGATAGAAATCTATGTCTGTTCTGCCTAAAACATTGCAGCTGTCTGTGCAGTACACAGAGAGCTACAGAGCTGCGTTACTAAATAAACACAGACTCCACAGTGATATGACCAACGCACTAACAAATCAGCTACATAGTAGAGTGAAAGCTACTGAATTTGTGTGTCTTACAAATTCATTTTAGTAATAAAAAGCAGGCAAATGTGTTGTGAGTATACAAAATGCGTAAATGCTTGTGTGCACCAACACACATGGGCACAACGTGTACTCCAGTTTTGTTGCAAAAGGGAAAAAAATTTATAAAAACATCACATGTGAACACATACACACAGAACAAAAGCTTATGTGTTGCAGCTGCAACCCACTTAGATTCCTGAGACTCTGCCTTTCCATTATACTGAGCAGCATGGATCAGAGCTTTAGTTTGTTCATTCCCCTGCCTGCTAATGCTCACATTGGGGTTTCATGCTGCCCGTGCACACAAACATATACGCACGTGCCCCACAGTGACACACCAATATCTGTGGAGCTTCTTGTTGGCAGTGGTCCCAGCTTGGGCATGACTGCTTGGCAGTGTTTGTCTAGTCCAAAACTGACTCCACAAGCTCCACCAGCGGAGAGGATTTACACTTAATGGAATATTTGGGCTTTTTATTGGTTGGACCTTACAAGCAGAATCCTATCTGATGAGGCACGTCTCGATAAGACAGAGAGGGCTCAGACTTATCCCGGGCGTGCCTGAATGTGTACGTGTGTGCTTTTTCAATAAGCGTACCTATGTATTTGCATGAGTGCATGGATAGTGTGTGAATATAAATATTTTAGGCCAGTATCCCCAGAATATTTGGATTGTGTGAACGTGTTGTTCTTGGGATAATTAGTTCGCTTTGCAGAATACCTTTGCGTGAGACTGTGTGACAGGGACTTTAGCAAGGTGTGTTTTAGCCTAGTGCTCACTAAGCTGATGGAGTAAAAGAGGCTTTGCATATATTCACTTGTGGGCTTACAAATCATTTAATGGGACTTGCAGATTGGTAAATGAGGGGACAGAATGATGAAAAAAGCAGAAAAAGGGGGTATATAAAGCAGGATGAAAAGCAGAAGGATATTGTGTAGGGGTGAAAGCCCTTACATAGTTCAGCAGTGTTTCATATAAGAGATTATCTACTTAAGTGTGCATTCTCTGTAGACACTGCTATACCAAACAACACTCAAAACCAAACGGAAACTTTATTAGTGATAAAATAATGACTAAGTGTATAAATTTGTGCCATTCCTCCAAAATAAATTGTGATGTTCTCTAGCTTGTAATCAGATCTTAAGAAGATAAACTATAATACACCTTGAAATCTATAATGAGACAGATTAGTATTAAAAATATACATTTAATCTAACATTTTAATACCTTAATAACAATTCATGCAGTTATTTCAACAAGTTATTTTCCAAACCCACAAGGAAATATTAATACCCAAAATAATGACTTAAAGTAATTTGATTACATGTAGATATATTATACAATGTAAAACATTACATTTAACAGAATCTCATCAAAACAAATCTACTTGATTGGTATACATTCAGTCTATATGAAGCTTTTTTTCCTTAATGATTATTTATCTGAATAGATACACTTTTGATTTTATATACATTTGTATCAGCTGTGTTTTACTCACACAATTGCGTCCTGTTTATGAGGGCATTGAATCATTTTTGAGTGTATTTTACATTAAAATATGGCAATGTAAAATCACAAAGAACTCATTAAGTTCTTGGATTTTAAAGATAATTTGGGGCTGTTTTAAATGGGAGTTAATCCGAATCTTTTCTTTTTTTAAATTTACGGTCATTTATTTCTTGAGGGTTTGTTTTGTTTTTTTTCTCTCTGAGGATTCAAATGTCACAACCCAACAAAATAAACATTGTCTAATCATTAATTCAGGGACTTACATTTAAAATTCAACAAGTTCTGAGGCCGGCCTTGCCAGAATAATGATGATTAATGGTCTTACAGATGCTTACCTGAGATGAAAGGAAGCTTCCAACTTTAACTAAAAGAAAAGACACCCCAAAGCTGCACTGTATCATGTCTGCAGATGATCTGCTATCATCATCTACTTACAGAAGTCAGCCAGAGTGTCAGTATGGGGGTAGAACTTACTGTACCCAGTCACTGGTCCAAATGTTAAGCTATCTGTTGAGTCCCAGTAAACCACCACCCAATATCCATCTTTCATGGATCTTGTCCTTCCCATTGTTATTTATGCAGGACTGAAGATGTATGGAAGTAATCATATTAACAAATATCTAGCAGGGTGAAATTGATTAGGTGCTGGTGTCCTTAAAATAATGGTTTTGTGTGTTTTATGATGGCACAACTATAGTTTTGTTACGGAGAGCTGAGTTAACCCCCTGACCTTAGAAGACCAATATCCACTGCAGCACAGCATCCCCTCAGAGAGAGAGTGAACATGACCACTTGCCACCCGATAGCACTCAACCATCACATCTTTTACTCGTGCACTGCCATACATGTACACACACACACACACACACACACACACACACACACACACACACACACATGCATGCACATATCCTCTAACACGAGTAAAGGAGCAAACGCTACATTTGTCTTGTGCCATCAGCATCAAAATCTGATCTCCTTGCCAAGGTCAAATTTTTAAGATGTAGGATACCCCCTTTGTGCGAACGCAGTCGCAAACATAGACATACACAGAGAGATAGATGGGCAGACACACACATGCATGGACACACACACACAAGTAAGGGGACCCAGTAGTGCTATTTGAGCTACAGTCATTAGTCATTCTGCAGGGTAGCTGTACCATGAAGCAGGACACCAGTATCCCTAACATGCATGTATTATTTATGAGTGCCTGTACGGTTTACACGTAGTGATATATGCAAATGTATACATTAAGGAGACGCAGCTCTTCATTTTTGCCTATTTGAGGAAGTGTCTGCCTTCTTATCACGCTGCTATTAAAGTAGCAACACTGTGGGGTGGAGATTCATCTTGCTTTTTAATGATGCGTCTTATTTGTGTGCGTGCGCATGTGTGTGTCTGCATGAAGTTCATAAGGGTATCAGTGAATGTGCTTGTGCATCCAGGTAGGAGTGTACTTGCGTGCCCAGGTAAGTGTGTTTCTTGTCCTTGCATGATTGTGCTTGTGCACTTAACTGTTCTTGCAACAGCAATCACAACTCTAAGTGGCCTGCAATTTCAAAGAGAAAAATTGAAGTGGGAGTGGAAAGGACGAAGAAAGACAAGCAAGCTGGTGAAGTTCAGCTGTGAGGAGTCCTTGATGAGAATTATTTTGATTATTCCTGACGAGAGTAACAGGAAAAGCACTATAAATCTATCCTTTTCACTCCACAATAATTTATTGAATGGTGAAGGTGTGCCTTTACCAAAGATATTCTTGTGTTTGTGTGTGCAATTAGGATGCTGTTGCTGTCAACAAAGCATGACTGGTGCATGTATAACCTCCAATAGAATACACCCCTCTTGATGTGCATATGTGCATGAGCATTATGTTTTTGACATTTTATGCAATCATGCTCAAATCCTCCTTACTTGACCTGCGTCTTGCACATTAAAGTTTAATTTCAAGTCAAGACAAGTCAGGTTTATTTGTGAAGCCCAATCTCACATTCACTGTCTTCTTTGTCATCATATCACCAAAGCAAGGCCTGGTTGCTTTTGTTCTGAAAAAGGAATGAAAAACTTAAAGAACGAGGGGATGTCAGTGACATGGAACAAAAAAAATCAAAGAGAAAAGTGAAAATTATGAGTTGAAATGTCTTAGAAGTCGAAGAAAACTCACAGAAATCACGGAAAATTAACATAATATTGCAAAAATTGTAGGCTGAGCTTTTGAAATATGATGTTTTCTGTCTGCAAAAAAGACCCATATGGTAGAGACATGATTTTTAAAGAAATTTCAAATCATTTTCTTTTATTAAAAACTCTTTAAGATGTTTGAAACTTACTGCTTTGACACATTTCTCATTCAATATGTAATATTTCCCTACCTCATACTGATAGGCTTTATGTGTTTAACAATTGCAAGCAACACTTTTTTTTTATCACTAAACGACAGCATAGGACATATAGGTCTTACAAGACATAAAGTAGATGTAAAATATTTACTTAAAGTTCATATTTTGTCTCCATTTGGTTAGTCTCACATAACCTGTGAGAGAAGAGGTAACAATATATGCCTTTTGAAACTGAAAGCCCTTTTTCAATCTTGCTGTTTCACTTCATGCTTACAAAGAAGCCGTTCTGACCTTACGGTGATTGCGTGCTTTATAATCGTGGCTGCAGTGATATGTTTTTGCATTCCAGTGTGTGCGTCTCAGGGACAGTTGGTGACAGAGTCAGTCTCTGTGTGGCCAATTGCAGTGTGAGCTCCAAGGACAGGCAGTGGAGGGTAGAGCGGGTGATTTGTCTCTTAGGATTGAACTCATCCCCCTGCTCTCCTGCTGGCCTCTCCTTCCTCTTCTTTCTCTGCATGCTGTCTTATTTTGAAGGTGAAGAACATTTCTTGCAGTGTTTGCATGCATTCATTTTAGCTGATGCAGCATATTGTCTTTTCCGAATTTAGAGTTTGTGTAGCGTGCACAGTTACACAAGGTCACAGATCCTCAAATAAGCCATTAACATTCACATAAGGATATTGTATGTTAAACAAAGCGCTACAGCACAATTTACATATTTGCTTTAGCCCAACGGAGATATAAATACTTATACTGTATATTTTATATATACTATTCTGACCATATAAAACATTTTAAACATTATCATAAAAACTATTCCTTAGGCCTTGGTACTATATTATGCATTTTATTATGACTTTTTAAGTTTATTTTTACCTGGGGATTTTTTTTCTAATCAGTCTGGAGTGGCTGTCTGGGACCAACCAAAGTTCTACGTTGCTCTAATATTGTGATTTCTAGCCAGGATTTGTCTTAGAGGCATTCAGTCATAATCCCACAGATGGTAGCTTCACACCATTGGCTCTTCAGCCAAACACATATGCCAAATGTGTCTGACCCTGTGTTCTGTCTCCGACTAAGTAGGAATACAGCATCAACAACCAGCAGAATTAAGAAAATATATGCGTATATACATATAAACTGCTCATAAAGGGTAATATAATATTTTTGCGAGTCATTAGCTAGGGAATCCAAAGAAAGTGCACCATTTTCATCAATCATGAGCTTTACACAGAGCTGCTCCTTTCAAATCATTGTGGCCTACCATGAAGACACAGCAAATAAACTAATCTCTTATTATATTTAGCACTCTGTAGCATAATCATTTTTGTTGTTTTTAGTTGGAGAAGATTATATTATTTTCTCAAAACTTTATAATCTGTGCTCTACGTATTAGGAATTTCTATTCTGATTTTGAATCATTGGAAAATCACAGAAAAATCAGACAGGCATAAAAAAGCTAGACTGTACACATTGGAGTAAATGCTCACCACTCTATAGCTAATCACGTCTGCTATTGCTTTTTTGCAACTTAGCTTGATATATGAAAACTGTGCTAAGAGGTAAAATAGAAACTCTTTTCATTAAAGTGCAGAAGAACTGTAAAAAAATGGCTAATGCTAGTGTATGGAAACCAAATTGCTCTTTAATAACTCTATCAAGGTTTTATAATGATATATTACTTAAGAATGGGATGTTATGTTAACCAATCAAGTGCAATGACTTGCATTTCTATGCTTTTTGCACTGAGAAAGACTAAGCACAGCAAGGGCATTATTAAGATCTGTGAGTCCTTGACCTCACTTTCAATCCTTAACAGTGGATAACAGTGTATTTCTTAAACATCTTGTAATATTGATGTTAGGTTTTAGTATGAAATGCTTACTGAGTTACTTCCAGCACAAGTGTAGACAGTAACTCGTATTATTTATCATAACATAAATAACTGTAAGACTACAGAAGGTACCTTCTGATATGTTGCTATAATATCTTTTTATTAAAGATCTAAAGAACAGATTTGTTGTTAAAGATATACCCATTAAGTTTAATTGTCTCCCTGACATTTGTACCTTTTCACATTTTCTTTGAAAGTGACATCCTCTACAACAAATAACCAAACTTCTTCAATGTTCTGCATTAGAAAAGAGTATGTGTTTGTGTTCGACTATGATCATGTATGTGTGAACACACCTGTTCATTAAGGTCAATTTCCTGGAGTCCTAAATCTGATTTTCCCTCCTCAAAAGTGAATGTGAAAAGATTATTACTGGCTTCGGTCTTGTTAGCCTTTACAAAGCTTCCCAGAAAGCAAACACAGTAGTACTGCTGCTGGCACTACTCATAAATACCAAAGCAATTTTGTCAATAGGGCCTTTACTGTAATGGAAACATTCTAAATTTCGGTGCACAATAACCCTTCAGAAGCTATGGGCAATAAGTGGAGCACGTACTGCAGAATGGGGATATGCATGCATCGTTAAGGGGCTCTTCATGTAGAGTGCGGGGGTTTGATCGCTGCCTTTATAAGGTGTAGTATCGGTCACAGGAAAATGTTTGTGTTATTGTATAACTTATTGAGAATGACACAGTTTCAGCATCAGTAAGGGCATATTTTTAGATTTAAAGCTATCAAAGGGCAAACAAATGGAAAAGGAATAGTCTTACGAGCAAATACATATTGCATGGTAAAGCAATACCCTAGCAATGAGTCAAAACAAAGCAAAGCAATGGCATTATGCATAAAACAGTGCTGCAGCAAAAATAAAAGCGCTGCAAGCACTGTTTTCCACTCCACGAGGAAAGCAGTAGTACCCACCTTAGTGAAAAATGGGAAATAAAGTAAAACCCTAATGGCTTGCCCAGGGTTGGTATGGAGTATATACTGCTCAAAAATTGTGATGAGTTAAATAATCAAACTAAAAAATCTTTACTGACATATAATTTGTTGAAAACCAAAAGTCATAACAAGAGCCAGTGGAAACCAAAATCAGCAAATCTTTAAATATTGCATTTAAAATAAGTTAATGTTGTTCACATGTTCCCTTAACATTTTTAGTGGTATGTTTTAATATATTTCTTAACCATATAACATATTTATGTTCATGTATAATAACAATCTTACTAAATTAGTGTTCTGATTTGTGGTAAAACATTTTCCCTCGTGGTGAATTTGATTTGTTTTTGTTGCAAAACTCCTGTTAGATATATCCAAGCATCCCATTTGTTCAATATGGTTTGAAATAACTATTTGCACTTGAATCCGGGAACAACACTGCATACAACAATTTTTTGTATGTACTGTTAAGCTGTTCCATTAACAGTTACTGAAGCCAGTTAATGCAATCCGAATTGCAACCTAGCATATTTTACTTTACTTGGGCTAGTGCTCAAATAAGAAAAAAAAAGTGATGAGGTGGAAAAAATGAAATGCAGGCCACACCATTTGAAATAGAGCACTTTTTTTCCTTTTACATTACTCTGAAAACTTGGATCAAAAGTCACCAGCCTGAATCTTTGGGACTGAGAAGCAGACAAATATGAGAGCAGAAGCACACTTGCTCTCTGGCTGTTTGTAATAGGAACTGTCACACAACTGTCACTTTTCCTGTGAATGAACTAGGGCTGTGTCAAAAAAAGTACTCCAAATGAACAGTCAGAATACAGCAAGGACTAAATAAATGTAGAGTGACTGCATAAACAGACCAATTGAGTGTGGTTAGCTAGTGCTAGACATCAGTCATGCTCAGGAAGTAGCAGACAAGCTTTTCACTGTATTTACTGAACTAGAACTATATAATAACTCAAACTCACCTCATGTCTGGCAGGTTTTTCATACCAACTTCTTGCAAGGGCTAGTGTAGGTTCAGAAGTGACAGGAAAATAACCATATGGTATCCTAATGCTACTAGCTTACTGTTAGCTAGCAAAAACAAATCTTAATATGAGTTTCTAGATTACACATCGACTTGAGTTAAGACTGGCAACTGGAAATCAAATGGATCAAATTAAAAAACTTAACTTAGTTTAATTTTGACTAATTAAACAAGACGATGCAGTCCTTACAGCATGCCAATTCTCCAATTTCAAAACAACAGTAAGGTGGCAAACCTATAGATTTGACCCATTCTCAAAATAAGGAAACTTTAAAAGGAAGACACACAAGAACTTAATTAATGGAGTTCTCTGCTGACAATTTCTCTGGAGTTACGAGATTAAACTGCTTCATTAGTGTCTGGGGAGAAAACAGACAGACGAGAAAGGCAGACCTTGGGGGGGGGGGGGGGGGGGGGAGAGAAATGGGGAGACGGAGAAAGAGTAAGAGCCTGCTTTGTTAGTGTTTGAAAGAGCCACTTTCAAGGCAGTAATTATGACGCAGAAAGAATGTAATTATTTTCCCAGAATGCCAGAGGGCTTTCAAGTACCTCTTAATAGTGATGGGTGACAATCTAATAGACTACAGATATAAGTGGTGCACGAGGCTTAATTGGTGTTTAAATGTAAGTGACTTGTCTGAACACATCTAGGCTCTTTCCTAAATGTGTCGACTGCGCCTGCACCTTATGATCCAGCCTGACATGATGTGACAAATTTGATCAGAGAAAAGCGAGCGTTTTAAGACTGATTAAGCCGCTGTCACATTTTGCACTTCCCTGGAGATTCCTGTTTAGTGCCAAATTCACAATCAGATGTAGAAACTCGATGTGAATAGAGATCGTCACGGGTCACTTGAGAAAGTTAAGTTTCAGATGGCACATGTTGGCTAGGAAAATGAGCCAAACGTAAGACGCTCTAAGTTACCAAGAAGGAACTCAGCTGCATTACTTCATGGTATTTGGATGACCAGCTTTTCTATTTTAATTAATTGTGATTTGGGGATTTATGCTTTACAGGGAAGCACAGTATCTCCCTCTAAATGACTTTTCACACATGGGCTGAAGTGTCAAAATAAATGATTCACTATAATGGATAAACCACTTTGCACCTTGTTGCTGCTTTTCCCACTGCACTAGTGTGAACATGGCTTATGGGAACAGAGGCATTCTCTGTATAAGCCCGGTGGGAAAACTGCAGTGATGAGTTAAAATGTCTGGACTCCTAATGGAGGGAGAACACACCACACAATTTTGTTTTTTTTTACTTGAGCCTCTGTCAGCTTACATTTGAGCACTGTCTTCACACAGTCATTTCCTTTCCTCGCTACTCTGCTAAAACGTTGATTCGAGAAGCTTAGTAGTCTGACTGAAATCATAAATCCATTTTTATTCATTTCCAGATTTTCATTTTGGAAGATCTATTATAAAAGGGGGGAAAAAACTATTGAAAGCTCAATACATACAGCACGCAGTGACATTTCGAGTAAGCCACAGCACCAAAGTGTTGTAGCTTGTAGCTCTAAGAAAATCTGCTCTGAAGCAGAGAGTGGGTTGTGAGGCTTGTGACAGATGTGAACAGCAAGCTGAACTTTATTTTAATAAACACTGTAGAGGGATGTGTTTGCCACCACCCCCAATACCCTGATCACCATTTGACCCATGGCCCGGCTCACAGCCAACTTCTAATTGTGACAAGGCGCATATGGCACACAATTATTCAGAATAATCTGTTACCATGGTGACAGCTGACCCTGATGGCGACTGATGCATGCTCTTTATGTTAGGCTCCGTGGTCAGAGGCAGTTTTTGCCTCTTTGCCCTCCTAATGTGCTGCGGATTAGAGATGTACATTATCACTTTAATCTTCTCTTTAACCCCTTCCATCGGCCTCGCAGCCCCAGCAGAGAGACGCCTACAGCCACTCAGCGGAGCTGCATATGGCCACAAATGACGTGTGTTTTCCTGCTTATGTGTTTCATGAAAGCCTAATATAAACATACGATTTCATTCTCCCCATAGTGCCATCCTATCTCAGTAATCCACTTCACTCGTCATCTCCATCAACTCTCTTTGGTGTCTCTAAGTGTATGCTCATGATATAAATATACCAAGCTGCTGTTAAGCTCTTACTTACTCTGTCTCTCCCTAAGACAGTCATCTTTCACAAAACAGATAAACAAGCCTTCCACTCGGGAGGTGTATATAACTTACTGGTGAGGTATTCCCTCCCCTTCACCTGCATGAGTCATAATTTTTTTAGTAATGGCAAAATAATTTGTTTTGAGCTTAAAAATGTCAAAACTGAATTTTCCTCAGATCAGTGACAACAGTCAAAAAGCCATTGCAAAGTATATTAGGTAAAGATTATGATTTTATTACAGTAATAATTTTGTTTCAAAGATAGGAGTCATTTTTTATCACATTTTCCCAGTGATGCTCATGCATCAATGGCACACACTTGATGCCAAGACTTGAATCGAGTTAAATTGTTAAGTGGATTAGAAACAAATGCTATTAGGGCAGAATTCTTCCATTAGACAGGGAAGTCAGGAACATTGTTCTATAAGTTTCTCAGGTTCATTTATTGATAATATATGGAAGATATCTAAGCCACTGCAGCTTTGTGACCCCTGACACGTCTCACTACAAGCTGACAGCAACTGTTATACCCCACATAACAGAAATCCCCACAGCAATAACACCACAGCCACCTAAAATAGAAAATACACAATCATCACTTTCTCTTCAGCTGATGACTGGCAGTACCTTAACCCTGGAGTTAAAAGTCAGTCTGTCAGAACAAAGGTTAGTGACCCCAAATCCCCCCACCATCTCTTCTCCTAAACTTGTCATTCCTTCATCCTCCTCTCCTACATCCATTCCTCTTGACCACCCTGCCCCATAGTGCTAAAGAGTTTCTCTCTGCATCTTCAACACATGCAATAAATCAATGTGAGCTGAGTGGCTGTAGAAATAGTGTGAGTCTGATTGATTTCTTATGTTAGCACATTATAGGAGCCTGTGAGGGGGCTGCCAGATTTCATTCCCCAAGTGAGAGAGGCTGTGCGAGAGAGAAAATAAGTTCAAAGTATGGTGGGAATTAAAGAAAGACACTGTTAGCTAAAGAACAATTTTCAAGACTTGTCTGTGATTATATGACAATTATGCTACAGTCTAGTCGCAAATTAAGGGTTGTCAAAAAAAGAAATAGACTCTCAGTTTTATTCTTTACTTTTCGCTGCTTTTTCTCCAAACCCTACATCTTTTATAAAAACACCAGACTTCAAACTTTTCTGTTAGATATGTGACAGAAAAGTTTAGCCGGCTTCCCTGGAGCATTTAAGAGCTGGGTGTCTCAGCTCCTGCTCCTTCTCTCCATTCACCCAACTCCATGGTATTTGTTTACTTTGGCTTTCATTTCATTTTATCAACTGATAAAACACATCAGCACACCTCATGGAGTACTATAGTTTTCTATTAAATGTGGTAAATACATTGTTAAATTCTGGTGCAAGTAGTGTCTTTTCCATTATTTGTCATGGCCCTTTAGTTGTACTGTGACAAATTTGGGGGCTCATCTGGGATTTGAACCTGGAGCCTCTCCAAAAATGTTGGCGGATGAATGTCAGGTATGTGTTGTTTAGTGTAAAACCTAAAGCAACCAGGCCAAAAGCCGCCCAACCAATAACATGATGCCACCAGTTCAGAGGTCCCAGGTTCAAATCCTGGACGAGCCCCCAAATTTGTCACAGTTAGTCAAGTGCCATGACAAATAATAGGAGAGAAATGACTTAAACCAAAATTTACCTTTTTATTAACCAAATAAAGTAGACAAACATCATGCTTCATGAGGTGTGCTAATCAGCGTTTTCATCGTAACACTAGTTGGATGGGTGATTGAATGTTAAATATATATGGCTTTGGATGTTGTGATAACCTTAAACAACCAGGCCAAAGCCCACAAAACAAATAATATGGTGTTGGGTGAATGGAGAGATGGAGCAAAAGCTGAGACACCAAGCTCTTAAATGCTCTGGGAAGACTGGCCAGGTGTTTCCTGTTGTACTGATTAACTCTGCCTACCAGACAACACAAATGAACAAACAGCCGTAACACATCATGCCCTGACCAAGACAGAGGGCTGTCACAGATCCAGTCCAGTTCCGTCGCGTGTAAACTTAATTCATTAGTGATTCTGTAAGGAAACTTTAAATAAAGGTGGCAGACAAATGGCTGAGACACTGCTGTGCTGACAGACTTTCTAAAGGCTTTTACAATATCACACAAACCTAGACTGGAAGCACTTGTACCTGATAATCTGACAGCTTGTCTGGAAAATGTCAATTTAAGATTACTAAAGCAAGGTCAAGATGAAAGTAAAAAGAAACTTTTACAAGTGTATAGATTTTAAATTGTGCTTTTACATGCCATCCATGAGACACAAAAATAGATGAATGAAATTAAATAATACTAAAAACACAAGGATAGGGGGATATAGAGGGCAGATAATGCTCAGAGAGAATGCAAAGATAGTCTTAAGATTCTGTTTTGAACTGTTTGATAGTCAGGGACTGAATGCTGCAGTGTTTGGGCCATACATCTTCTAAGTCCTTGGATAAAATAACAAGCACTCCAGCAGAATAACAAAACTAAGACATCAGTTTCAGCAGAGAATAATAAAATCCCCTCTGGCACAATTTAAACAAAACACTAACATTAAAAGCCTGAAAACTATTTATACTATTTCCTGTATGGATGTTGTATTAGATTGCTATTATTCTACAGGTGGCTATCAAGTCTACGCCAATAAACACTGTGAGAGCCAAGTCAGACAAAATGCCAGTAAAGGACACTGCTTGCCTTTCACACAACAAGAAAATACAAAACCTCTGCCCAGCTGGTTGTTTTTATGCATCATAGAGTTGAATTTATTTTTATGAAGTCATGGTTTCTCAAAGACAAACTGTAACATTTATGGTGAGATCTCAACAGTTCATCCCATATGACCAAGGTTATGAGCAAATATGTGCAGAGTCAGTCTGCAGATATTTGCTCATGGAAGCTCATAAAAGTGGTACTTTCCTTTACTACTGTGTTACCAAGGTAAAGGTAAAGGTAACATGGTAAACTTTACACACAGAGAAGATTATCAGCAAACTATCAGCTTAACTCGTGTTTACCTTTGCCACACAGATGTCTCACTTTAACCAGGTTGGATCACCAAGGTCATCCCAGCGCTATTCTCGACCGGGTTAACTTCAGAGGATCAGACCAGCAGCTCACTACTGATTAAATTACAGTCATCATTCCCACAGGACTGACAGGAAGACCATCGGAAATATTTGCAGATCAGATTTTAAATGTCAAATCATAATTTGTGTGTAACTATAACACCATTTTCCCGGTGCTTTGTTCATAATTATCATAATGGAGTTTGCAATTATGTACTTCTACCTCTTTCACATGAAAATGGTTTTTGCTGAATAGGTAAATCTAAATCTAACACAGCCTGCTCTGTGATGTTAGTTATTCAGAGCACCTAATGCTAGGCTCAGTGAAGCCAGATCAACCAAAGTGAGTCAGTCCAAGATGAACTTGCTGGTCCATGCTAAGCATTAACATTACAAGCTTATTACGGACTACAGACTCCATGTCAAAATGTATTGCATGTGATATTGAGTATTAGGAATATTGTAGAATGCTATGCCTATTATCTGCTGTTTCCTGGATATTTGTGTCCATTCACGAGCTGCTTTAGCTACCGAGCTTTAGATGTGTACATTTTACTGTAGCTGGTTTTCCTGTAATGTTTTGCATTACTAAAGAGTCTGTGTGTCCGGTTTCATGCACAGTAGGTGTCTGCATGAGTGAGTGTTTGTTTCTCTGAGGAATATGTTGTTCTGTTGATGCCAAATTCCACAGCATCAGCAGAACGAGTGGTCTGCAGTACTCAACATTTCCATATCCAATCACATTCAGGATATAGTATTGCAGAGACGTGCAGAATTTCACCAAAGGAGACAAGACAAACCACATATAATAATTATGCTCTTGTCTAGTGAAGCCATACGAGGGGCTCAAAAACTGCTCTGAAATGAGATGTAAGTTGACATAAAGCATAATGGTTTTCTTTTTGGTGATTAAAAAAATGCAAGGTAGATGATGTATGACAAAGCCCATTTCAGCAGCTCTGTGTCTGTGTGATTTTTTTTTTTAAATGGGCTGAGAACAATAATATGTTTCTTCCCAAAGATATAGTAAATCCAGCTATGTGGGCTAGGGAGGGATTTTTAAAAAAAACAAAACGCAACAACAATCATTCTCCTACATTTTTTTTGACAGATTTAATGTTTGAATCACTTAAAAGGAGGGTTTTGGAATAACAACAAGCCATGGGAGTGAGGCCTACAATCCTCATTTATTCAAATGTGCCACTTTCCCCCAGCACATCTGAATAATGGCACACAGTCTGCCAGATTGAATTTTTGATGATGAATAAATAATGGATGTTAGTGGATAAGTCTGTTAATACATTAGCCATGAGTTTGTCATAACTGTTTAATTGGATAGCTGCAATAAATACATTTCTGCATACCCCCCTGCCTCCCTCTGTGTCTGATTAGTCCTGGATAGATTTCATGGATCAAATCTATTTTATTTATTTATTTTTTATTCCTCTCCTAAAACTGTTCTCACTTCCAATACCTTTTGGGATACTCATATCACTCACCTAACCTCTCTCTTGGTGTTTTCTTCATATCCTACTAATCACAAACGTAAAACATAACTGACTTAAAATATAGTTAGCGGGAACTCTTCTACTATTAATGACTGATACCAAAGATGCTTTACTGCTTGCGGTCAGTGCCATCCTTGCAGAAAATGTGATGTACATTTTAAAGGAAGGGATTGGGCTTGGTTTGGTGCAGGATCTAATTAATTCTCATTTCTTATTATCTTGTAAAAGCCGGTCCTTGAAACTAAAAAAAAAAAAAAAAGTCGGTGGCTATTAACCATCCACTGAGTGTGTTTGGGCTTGGGCTTGGTTTGGTGCAGGATCTAATTAATTCTCATTTCTTATTATCTTGTAAAAGCCGGTCCTTGAAACTAAAAAAAAAAAAAAAAAGTCGGTGGCTATTAACCATCCACTGAGTGTGTTTTTTCTGACACATTTAACTGAATGGATAAGGAATTACATTTCCAAGCCAATTCATAAGTCAAGAATACTACCTAATTAGAACAAGGTTTTCTTAGCCTCCATCCTTGTTGTCAATTAATGCTGCTATTAACCTTGAGACATCTGATGGCGCATGGCCCATAATGACGCTATTATGTTTCCTCCGTTAGCTTAAGCAAGTCATCAGCAGGTAAATATATGAAGCTGGTTTGCTGTGGAATTGCCTTTACTTGGCTCAGAGAAGAACCAATAATGTGATTTTGGAGAGATGGCTGCACGAGAGAGAGCAAAGTATCTCGATCACGTGTGCTCTGGCAGTAAAAAGAGGCCCCCAGTACACAAGCACAGGAACAGATGACACTCTTTAGCATTACTATTTTAAAAATCAGCTGTGGCTTGCTCCGAGGCATTCTCCATATTCAGCTTAGTTTATGTTAAGACTGCATTATCATCCTCTTACCCCCTGCTCTCCTATGCTTTTTCTGCTCCAGGTCCAGTGGCCAGCAGATGGATTTCTTGATTAAACTTCCCTGTATATCATAAATTATTTACTAGATTTTCAAATGAATTCGCTCAATTAATTCACTGTTCAGGCTTCATTTTTAGTTTGATGCATCAGAAAGGAAAAATGCATAGGTGACTTGTTTTGTGTGCTTCCATGTGTGATGATATTTAATAGTTGATTAATGATGAGGGAGCATCAAGACAAAAAAAAGCCCATTATGTGGTGTTGTGGAGCGATGTATGTTCGCTTAAAAGAAGGATCCTAATCTCACATCTCTATTTTATCAAGACGCTAGCGTGACATGAACAGAGCTCTTTAACTCTTACATTGAAATCGCCAGGAGGAAATTGGACATTTCTCACTGCAGATATAAAGATAGGGTCCAATCTGTCAGGGAAACGAGCCCGGCTAGTTGTCCTCTGCGATGACTGAACTCTGTAATACATGCACACGCTGCATCGCTCTCATCCCTCACCCCACCGCTCGTTTCACATCTAGCCCACTCTTTTCCTCCCATCTCCACACACCTCTCATCTGCCTCGCTCTGCTGCCTCTCACAGGTGATTTCCAATGCATTTTTAATGCTGAATTAGCAGGGAGGTGAATGATCAGCTGCATATTAGTGATATTATAGTCTCTTGGAATAAAATAAAACATTTTCTTTCCTTTAAAGTGTTCCTTTTTTAATCTTCATGACTTTTTTTGCTACATATGCTGCAGGACCAGCAAAGGTCCAACAGATGTACTTTTCATGTCCTTCCCTGCCTGCTTTCCTCTCCCCCCAAGTCTTTTCCTGGACTCTTAGCTCTTCTACTGTAAAACCCTACCCATCAGGTCAGCTTGTTGACAGGTTTGTCAATACGTGCTCTGGCTGGTAGAGAGTAACCTTGGCCTCTTTCTTAATGCTCGCATTTACTTTTTCTCACAACTGTTCAAAAACATACAACAGGCCACCACCATCATCATCATGTACACACGTTGTGTTTGCCCACACACATTTAAGGACATGCAAGTGCACTGAGTCACGTGCACCTTCGGGCATACACACTTGACCCAAAGCGTATGTAGTGCACAAAATCAACATAATCACCAGAACCATGAATCAATTAGGTACAGTTATTCCCTATTACAGCTGTTTTCCTGGATGCGAGTGAGCCCTTGGTGATGCTTTGGGGCATCTGCAATGAGCCTTGTAACTGATCCAAGAGTTGACTGTGTGGCAAAAGACTGCGTTCCCTCCCCAAAAGCAATGTGTGGTATATCTGATAACAACCCTTTGTTGATGGTACGTGGGATTTTGAGCAGCTGGAATATATCTGCGTCATCTTGCAAAGGTACATGTGCCCCCAGCTAGCCCGCTGTCTGCGCAACACTGATCTGGGACTGTCTATGATTCATTCGCTCCAACCCTCCTGTGTCATTTTTACTCCACTTTGGGTTACTCTTTTGTTTCTTTACTCTAGGTCTTGTTTTCATTCTTCTTCATCAAATTCTGTTTTCATTTGTGTTCCTGTCCTTCCTGGATAATGGCTCTTTTTTCTCCGAAGGCCTTGTTAGCCAGCTTGCAGCACTAGAGATCTGAAAGTCTGCACATTCATGTGAATAAGAAATATATACACTGAGAAAGTGAGAAAAAAAATATAGAAATAAGGGGTGAAAAGCACACAGGAAAGCAGTTCCCATGTTTAACCTTCAGATGAGCAAAGGCCTATCTTCATAGAGCTACGCATCCCAGCATACATTTCTATTCTGAATATCCACTAGCTCACCAATATTGTGGATCTGTAGTCTTGTTTGAAAAATGGTGCAGGCATTCCAGATGTGACCTGTTTTATGTCCTTTTTGAATATCGCCTAGAGGCCCTTCCTGGACTTTTTACCAACAAGCAGTTTGTTTACAAAAACGTCGTATTAGAACAAAAGATGACAGAAATACTTATAAAAAGAGTAGGAAACATGAGAACATTAAACACAATCATGAGACAGACTCATAATCTTAATCCTACCATGAACTAGCCAAATTACAATTTAACCATAGGGTTGTATTTGTGTATTATCTATTTGTCAGTATATTGGTACTGGCATTTACAACAGTGGAAAATTGAAAATTAATTACACAGTTATCCATCAGAAGGCGCTCTGCAACTTCTCTGTTTTCAACACCACAAAAATAACAACTAGCTAATGCTAGCAGACTATAAGACATGAGTGATATACGACTTGTCATGACAACAAAGAAAGATGATCTTTATGTCATTATTGTAAGAACTTAATACACATAACTAGGGATGGGTACCAGTGGTTCTGACATAAACGGTAGACCGAAAAGCAGCGCACATTTCGGTGCTTTATTCCTGAGCTGTGATACACTTTAGATTCTAGCCAATCATTTTACGTTTCTGAGGATAGTAGGCGGGTCCAGGTACGTACGTTCTTTTAGAGCAGAGCTACATATTAAAAACGCCCAAGGCCAAGCGGTCAAAAGTCTGGCTGTACTTCACAGCAAAAGATGCAAACTCAGCAGCCTGCAACAAGTGCTTTAAGCTGATACTGTGATACTGTGCAAAGAGGTAACACCTCGAATCTGATGAAACACCTGGCGACGCATAGCGTTTTTTTAAAAGCCGAAAAATGCGCGTATTTGATAGCTTGCTGCGAGACCTCACACCGAGCACATCTACTGTGGGTGTGGTGCCTGTTATCGGACCCGGAGTTAGCAACATCCCCCAAAAACCCAAAGAGGAGAGTCCTGGCCCCTAGCCCTGCCAGTGTAGCAGAAATGATGAGGATGATGATGGCAGCAGCAGCCGTTCTTCTCTGCGTGAGTAGCTTAATGTTGTTTGTGTGTAATTTACGTTGAGTAGGCTAACCACGTTATTACATTAATGCATGTAAGGTGAACTAGCAAACACCGTCGTAGTTACATGCGGCTGTCTTCTTGTTTGATGGCAGATGCTCCCTTCACCCTGGCCAAAAAGGCTAAAATGACCAAAGAAAAAGTGGAAAACAGTTAAACATGAGAGGTTTTTGGACAAAGTTTGTGTTTTTTCCATTGTTTAAGCACTGCTTCCAGCCCAGAGTGATGCCATAAATCCCCTATAGCTGCAGAAAAGGGTAACATTGTTATCTTTTTACAAAAAAACAGCTGAACATGAGAGGTTTTTGGAACAATTTTGTGTTCTCCATTCTTTAAGCACCGGTTTGAGCACCGGTTTGAGCACCGTTTAAGCACCGGCACCGTTTCAAAAGTACCGGTTTGGCACCGGTATCGGATAAAACCTAAACGATACCCATCCCTACACATAACCAATATTTTGAAAAAATACAGCCTATTATGTATTGGATTTTGAAAACTCCAAATATGGGAGTGGTTCTTATATAGTGCCATTTGAGTACTTAAGCGCTTAAGTGGCTTTATACAATATGTCTCATCTGCATAAGTACTTCCTATCCAGTATTCGGACACACATTCAGAGTCCGATGAACGCATCAGGATCAGCTCGGGGTTCAGATTGGATTGGATTCTGGTTCTTCAGGGACTGAACCACCAACATTCTACATTGAAATACATACATAAATATTTTTTTTTATTCAATTAAAAAAAAAATAACTCAACATATTAAGACTACCTGTTTACAACCATTTTGTAACTAAAAAAGTTGGAAATATTATTAAAAAAAATATAAAAAAACAACATGCATCTGCTTTTTATTTCCATAGCAATTTGGTAACCAATATTTTGGCCACCTCTGGCCTCATTGCTCATTATGACCCTTCAGTATTTTGCAGCTGAACAGTGACCATTTCTATTGCTGTAACCATGGAGTGTGCTGGGATGCTACACAAAATGTCTCTGTCTGTGTCGGAAACCTAAACAAAACTGCATGCCGCTCCATTACGACACTCAATCACTTTCTATGAGAAAGCACTCTTCACTTATATAACAACTTGACAGTAATGGCTCATTACCTCTTTGATCCACCAACACACAGGGTCCTCTCACACATTCATACCTTCATTCTAACAATAGTCCTACACTCCTGTGAACCACTTAGGCTTTGAACCCACAATTCAACAATACTAAAACAATGGAAAGCATCTATAGAGCATGGATGTGTTTATAGCTGGAAGGAAGCTGATATTGCACCGATACAAAGAATAAAAACAGAGAGAGGCAATTAGAAAAGCATTTGTGTGAGAAGAGACGTACCCACAGGAAGATGAGAAACAGCAAAAAATTAAGGCTTTGAAATTCATTATAGTACACGCGCCAGTTTATAGGGGATGTTGCTATGAAGAGCAAAGTGAAATCAGTGACACCGAGGGACTGTTTTTGTTTTCTTCTTGATAAATAGAGTTACTATATCTATTCTGTCCCCCTCCCCCAACTAAGTTTGAAAGGATTGATAAAAGTAAGTCATCACACAAGAGAAACATGCATAGACCCTCGCATGAAAATGTCAAACTATAAGTACTTTCATGTACTGTACAGTTCTTAACACAGCCTAATTTGAGATGTTTACAGTACAGACAAAAGCGCCCACATGTAAAGACAGAGAAAGCAACTTCCACATTATCATTGTAATTGATGCGCTGAAGTTGACTGAAAGCAGAATGTGTAGCTATTATTGTATCCGTATCGGTGATGTGACAAATACACGAAGCCCTTTGGTGTCAGGTGCTTCCTCGATGCCAAGCCAGAGCAAGGCAGGGGAGACCAAGGCCGAGGTTGTTAGAGCTGTAGTCCTGCCACAGCAAGACCCCCCACAGGGAAATCACAGGCCCAGTGATCCAGGGAAGTCTCTCTGCTCTGTTTTGCTCCAGTCCACATGGCCTCCTATACCTCTGGCCAGCTCAGCAGGTTCATTATTTCGACAAGGGTACCCACAGAAGCAGCAAGCCCACATCTGTCACGGAGACGGCACGCATTTACAATCTTCAGCCCTCAACATACTGTTATGCTGATGATTAAAGTATCATGGCATGGCTGTATAGAACATATACTTCACATGTGTCTGCTTCCACTGTAGCGTTGTTATTAGGGCCGAACAATTAATCAAAGTCACGATATGAAAGGCCGCAATTTTCCAATCGCAAATGCTGCCCTATTAAACACAAATAAGCCGTAGCGAGTAAAAGTTTAAACTATGATGACAACTGCAAATTCTTTCTGTTACAGTTAATAAATGTTAAATCTTTGCATATCCTAGCTATCATCCTAGCTAGTATGCTAACTGTGGGCATGCCAGCAGTTTTAATTTGATCATTAATTAGCAGCGGGGAATGTAAGTACAGCCACGACTCTCTTTTAGTCATGTTTTTGGTCTTTACCAAATCCTTTGGGAAGTAGCTGACTTTTTACAGGCTGCACTCATCTATATTTTCACTCTTTTTCACTAATTATGGCTTTTGGTTTAAAAGGCTCTACAGAGAAGAGGAGATTAATAATTCTCTGTATTGATCGCTATGTGGGAAAGGTTTTGCTGCCATTTGACGTATTCTTTATATGGAAAAAAAGAATAATTACCATTTTTGTACAGTGATCATGGCAGTTTCATGTGTTTGTTTGTCGAGTGTAAATGGCTTCTCAGTTGTACGCACATTACTGTTTTGAACTCGTCACATGAACGCTATAAATCGGGACCTGAACGATTCAGAGCTGCAAAGAAGCGTGCTTTGTGATTGCAGATATCAAGATTACCATCAGTTGCCTCTTAACAGCTGCTTGTCGTTATTATCATGGAGTAGCCACTCTGCAATCGTGTTGTGCTGTTATCCAGAAATCTAAAGGCACTTTGGAACTTCTTCATTATGTTTGAATGCTACTGAGCAATGTCAAGCATGAGACTACTGTTGATTGGCACACCCCCTCCCATTGACCAGAAGATATTGCACGTTTCCCTTCCATTAAAAACTGAGGTTAAGGTGCTTAAAAAATACATATGATACATATTCCATTAGTACATGAGTAAGATTACTTAGTGATTGCACTCACTTCGGGGCACTTCAATTTAACGTACAGGACGGAAATAAAATAATCACACAGTTACTTAGAAATAAAAAAATTTCCACTATTGCTGTAGGCGTAAATCAGTGTGTGCATGAAGTGCTACAGAGCCTGACTCTTGTGCCACAGTTGCGTGTGGGTACAACATCTAATTAAGTGAGTTAGTGCAGTTTGATAAATACCAGCAGAGGTGTCGACATAATTTGTGATATGGGTTGCTGCTGAGTCTGTTTTTGATACTTGTGTGTGATAAACATAGTGTGTGTGTGCACATATCTTTGCATGTATGTGTTGCACATCATCCTCCTTCATATAGCTTTCCTTCATGATGTTTTGGAGATAGATAGACTTCCTAACTATTGTTACACGCTTTGCTGACTCATTGATTCCATTTCTTGACTTTGATCAGTTTGTGTTGGTTGTGGTTCTAAAGTGAAGCTTAGGGTGTAAGAGCTGACAAACTGTCAGATATATTCCATGGTTTTCTAGTCATAAACAAAAAGTTTTTTTTCCTCAATGCTTTGGAAAGTTTAGAGAATGTTATTGATTATCTCCAGCCCAAGTGGGCAACCCCACTGGGCTTATCTCCCTTTAAAGCTGTACTGTGTGCGTGTTTCTGCATCATGTGTGGTAAAGATGAGAAATATACAGACATATCCTATGTGCAGTACATTTATATATACCATAGGTGTTAGCACATGTGTATGCACTTATATCACACTATGAAATTTAAAAAGAAAATGCCCCTTAACCTGCTATAAGAATCACATCACAGTAACTAATATACAAATCTATAAATCTGATATAGAAAGGGAGTTTTTCCTTCCCACTGTTGCCAACGTGCTTGCTCATGGGGGTGCATATGATTGTTGGGTCTTTCTTTGTGTGTATTATTTTAGGGTCTACTTTACAATATAAAGCACCTTGAGGTGACTGTTGCCTTGACTTTTCTCAGCTCTGACTTTTTTCATCAAAAAAGCCTAATATGAATGCTCCGCTATTGTGCTCGCTCGAAATTCTCCCAAGTTAATAGCACATCCAACCATGTGGCCACAGTCACACAGTTGCTTTGTATCTGGCGAAGATTTCAAAGCCGGTTTTTAAGTCGCACTTGAATCTCCGCTTTACTCTAAATGGCACCCATCTGTTACAAAAGGGCACAGATGACAGCCCACCTACAGCAACGACTCAAATATGCAGAGTTACCAGACAAATACCAGGCGATGTTTTGTAATATCAAGACAAACAGAGACCGCAAGAGATCTCTATTACCTGATCCCTCCCCACTGGGTCTGAAATGACTGTGTCAATAGGACGAGACTGGAGATAAAAGATTGGTATTACTGCTAAAGATTGCAGGGAGAGACTGGCTGACAGAAAAAGAGGGATGGGGTGGGGGTGGCAGAGAGAATGGCTATGTCTGCCTGTGTGTGATAGTAACATAACAAGTGCCGAAGAAAGAGACAGATTGATGTAGGGAGGAGTGGGACAGATTGGAGCATTAGGCATTCTTATTTCCCACAACATCTCCTCTCACCCAGTGTTGAAGTTATGGATAACATTCGGCTTTTTCACAATATTAGAGTCATTCAGATTTTTCTTTTTTAAATCTAAACATGACTCTTCACTTTTCATTCATTCATCAACAACACCCCCCCCCCCCCCCCCCCCCCCAACCTCAGTTTAGTTTACTGATCAGACACAGAGAGGCTAGCATTGCAGAACACACACACACACTCAACACATTAAAACCCAGGGCAGGCTATCTGGTGTTCACGTGACCTTTAAGTGCTTATAAAATAGACAGGGGAGCTTGCAGGCAATAAAACGCTGGCCTCGACTTCACTTATAAGCAGGTTACATGAAGATCTGCCAGCTGTAACATACAACACATTAAACTCATCTCGGTATCAGTCCATACTCATGCAGCAAGACTCAAACACAGGCCCACAGTGCCACCATGCAAGTGACTCTGACTGAGCCCTGAAATCTACAGGAGAGCAGCAAGCCACACATCCAACACCTAAGCAGTATTAGAAATGTGCCAAAGTCGAGCGTCTTTCTAACAATTGGAATGGCACCATTCGCAATTCACAGTACAAAAAACAAAACAAAAACATTCTAAAAACACATATTATTGATTAGTCTCACTGGGATAATAATGTTGTCGTATATTTTTAAAAAAATCTATTGTGCGATTTATGTGAGCTGATTTCCTTTGAAACAAATCAAAGGTGCGTCAGCAATGGAAAGGTCGCCAAACTGCAGGCTCACGTCAGATTTGCTCTTACTGTCTCAGATTTCTCTGAGGAACTTTTCAGCACTTTCACATTTCTTATTAAAAGCCATCTACATTTTTAGAAACAAGGAAAGGAAAACGTGTGTTTTCTCCTTTCTGTGTGTTTTGCAAAGGCCACAAGCTGCATCAGTGCCCCGAAATCCGATCCCTTGTTCCCGAGGAGACCTTTCTCTCTCTCGCCTCCTCTCTCTGTCTCTTTCTCTCTCTCATTGGCTGTCAATAACCCTCTACTGACCTTGTGAAAACACATTGACTATTCCCCAAAGTAAGCCTTTCGTGCATGCAACACCATACACGTCCGACCCTGTCCCAGTTCACCCGAGCGGGAGACAGGCTGAACTCAAGACTGTCGGGAGGATGTCTGTGAGCCAAGTTTCGGCATTTTCAACAAGACAAACGGGATTTTCAGACAAGCGAGCAGCTTGCAGCCCGAAGTAATCTGACAATATGTGGTGAGGATGCAGCCGAGATGCGCAATTATCTCCTGCAGTGATTTTCACCTATTCCCCTTAATTAATGTATTTCTAAGTAGGGCTAACTAACACGTTCGCGCGCTGTGACACATTAAAATAAAAAAATAAATAAAAAGTAGCCGTGGGGACCGTGTGATCCGCGGGTGGGTTGAAACATTATGACAGGAACAGAAGTGCTAAAGCTCGGGGAGTCGGGAATAACAGCTCATCTGCAGCTTCTGTCTCTACAGTGCAGTGATTCGCCCGAGAGGCACATCACCAAATTCAGCGTGGTAACACTGCAGCAAGCAGATGCACCACTCCTCATAATAATAATAATAATAATAATAATAATAATAATAATAATAATAATAATAATAATAATAATAATAATAATAATTTAAAAAAGCCCACAGATCGAGTGGAGAATGTGCGGAACATACCTGGTTTTTATGCCGAGTTCCATCTTCGAGTTCAGAAGAGCTGTTCATGATTCCCCATCGGTCATTTACCATCACACGAAGAATCGGCGCATCGAATCCGCCTGTGTTTCGGGGCGGCAGGGAATAAGCCCACTCTTTTTAAGTCTTTACCTGCGATTCAGCCTACTCCATGAGAAAGAAAAATGGGGGTACTGGACGTAGAAAAACGGACAAGGCAAAAGTACTTATGTGGCACTTGCACACATTACGCACCAAGGGAACTTAGACTAAATTCCTCCAGACTTTCCTGCTTCTGTATCCAATATTCCAATTAGAAAGAGTTTTCTTCTATTACAATCGCCTGGAAATTAAAAACAGATTCACAAACGCGATTATTTTGCATTTAACAATTTTTTTTTTAAAAAGAGCAACCTCTCCCCCCCAAAAATTTATCTTGATCAAGCACCAAGCGCAGTCCTTTTAGTCCACAAAAAGAAATCGACAAAAATCTTTGTTCGCTCAGATTGCTTGGTGCATTCTGACCTTTGCGTCCACCCACTCCCGTTATCCGGACACTTTGAGGCGCCAGGTTGGCCAAGACTGTTTCCACTTATCACTGAACAGGTAGAGAGAAGATGGGGAGAGAGTTGCAGAGCCGCCGCGTCCTTTCCACTTCTCCAGAAACCCTCCAATAACGGAGCCGCTGGACGGATACTCTTGCTCTTTTTCTTTTCTGCGCCAGGCTGATCTATCTGGGAATTTCACACAATGCCGTTGACAAGACGTGTTGCGGTGAGATTAGCGTGCTCCGCTTGCGAGCTCCGCACGGGGCGCTCCGTGCCTCCGACTGTCAATCAGCGCGTCCCTTCGGTACGTGCGGCGCGCTCCAGGGCAACGTTCCACCCCAGTACCGCCCTGCCCTCGATAGATGTGCCACCGCCTCACCGCCTACTGCTTCACTTCCACCTCAGCGCAAACCCTCCTATCCCGCTGCAACCCAAACAGAAGCAGATCATAGATTATATATATATATATTTCTAATGTGGAGACAACAGACTGTAGGCGGTTAAACACAATCCTGAGAACAGATTGCTGATGGAATCCTCCTTGTGGAAATCTAATAAAGGTTGCTTCATATTTCAGAGATTGTCACAGCACCCTTTGAACATTATTGCACCCAGTGTCTGACTGGATTTTAATGACTAGACGTAAGATTACCTAGGATTTCTAATTGGTGTGACAGCCGTTAGAAGTGTGTGTGTGTGTGTGTGTGTGGGGGGGGGGGGGGGGGGGGGGGGCTCTTTGGGAGTTAAAGGCAGAAGAACCTCAGTGAGGTATATAAAAAAAGAGGGAGATGAATCAGAATATTAAACTGAAGCTACTACCTCATTTATTTCACAGAAGTCAGACGACTAGAGCCCTTTCCTGGATTAACACAAGTTTGTGTTGTGTTTCAAGCTTAGTGGACATCAAATCCCAAACATAAAAATCCAGGCCAGTTTTTAAAAAAGGGGTGGCAAATTAAAAGAAAAACATACATACAGCGTCTCAGTTTGGTGTTGACATCACTACAGTTTGCATGCACGTCTGTACTGACTCTGCACTCGACCTGAGAGATTGAACTCAATTCATCCAAAGAGATTTGGACAGTTTCAATGATGGTTATGAGAAGCGCTGTTGGTTCAAAAGCTTCCACAGCTCCGGCCAGTGACTCAAACCATTCAGTGAACACTTTTGCCATAGGGAAGGGGGTACTGTCATCCTCAAATAGGCTACTCCCATGAGGGAAGAAATGTTTTGTCACAGAATAAAGGTGGCCACTCGGTACAGCTTTGCAGTGGTTTGCAGTGACACTTCCTGATGTCAGCAAAATTCCTCCCATACCATCACAGAGCCATTGGATCCTCTTGCTGCTGGGGTCAAGCCTTTATGTCCATGGGCATTCTCTTGGTGCATGACATGCATTCGCCCACACACTGAGAAGTTGGTGATGGATGACTCATCTCACCATATCACCTTCTCTTTGCATCTCTGCAGAACAATGCTGACTTCTAAAGTGTGCATTCATCTTAAAATTGAGTTTTTCCACTTAAAGCTCGGTATAAAAAAATTTCTCTGTATTTGAAGAATTTATTGACTAGTCTTGCTTGCAGTTTAATCACGCCACTGACATTTTCTAAGGTAGAGTTGATCCTCTGTTTTTCCATGCATATGGCACTAATGCACAAGTATCAAGGTCTGTAAACGCGCACTTTCCCATCTCTGTTTCTGACTCTGGTGTCTGCCATAGTTCTAAATGCACTGTATCTACTGACACACCAGTCAGCTGAACACAGAGCGTGATTAGCTGTTAATTGCCCAATTGTGTCATGCGATGAATCTGTGTGGAATCATTTGCATATTTTGTGTTGTGCCATTCTTTCATTCAGCCTTTTCCTTTCATTCCCACCTGTAGTAAAGTGACTATGTAGCGGCAACCAAATAAAAGGAAAATCATATGAATTGCCACTATGAAGGGGGGAAATGATAATAAGGGAAAAATGTGCACTTGACTCGTTTGGTTCTTTTGGAAGCAGTTTTTACAAAAAAAAAAAAAAAAAAAAACACCATTAAAAGAAAGCTCAGCTGGTTAACATAATAGCTCTACTATTTGAACTCCAGTTATGAATTGATGAACGTTCCTAAAAATCAATTTTCTCTTCAACATTTTTCCCACCTCAGACCACCACCACCCTTCTCTTTTCCACGCAGTCGATACGGTCAATAAGATGGGCCTCAATACTGGCCTTGTTTCTGCTCATTTAAGAAAGTGTGATAAACTGATGATTAGAGATCTGATAATTAGTGCAGGGGGCAAAGCAGGAGTGACATTACTCAACCCTGTGATAAAGATGCAGTTGCTGGCAGAGGAGTGAGGATGGGTTGAGGGGAATAATGAGTCGTTGCTAAACAATGTACATTGTTAGCAGATCTGACACCCACCAGTTAATTGAGGGTATTGTTAACCTTTACATATTGTTTGGGTCAAATTGGACCTGTCCTGACATTTAGCAGGATTAAAAATACCTTGAATGTCATCCTTTTAGCCTTAATTTTGGTGACTTTTCCTAAAGTGACCCAAAATACACAAAAACTATTTGAAAGTTTGACACTGTTGTGCAGGGGCTAGCTGACCTGGGTCAAAACTGACCTATATACTGTAAACTGAGATGGATTTCAAGAAAATGGTGGTTTTAAAGAATCTTGAGACTTTGACGTGGCACACGTCTGTGTTTTTTTTATGGGAAAGTGATGACAAAATTTGAGGTGTCACACGATTTTTCAGTCTTCCCACCACATTTGCCCAAGTTCCTGCAGTCATAGGGACCTGCTGGTCTTTGAGCATTCATGGGGGAACCTCCAAAGAGTTAAACAGTAAACATAGAAGTGATCATAGATAGTGCACAAAGGCAACAGATGTGCTACAGTAGTCAGAAGGTCCCCTGAAACAGATATGAGACCTGAAATAGGGCAGTCATGTTGGTGCACGAGCTAGCACTGTCAACTCATACTAAGAAAGTTCCTGGTTCAAATCTAGGCAGAGCCTGTTTAAACTTTGCATGTTCTCCCCCAAGTAAAGAAATGCATGTTAGGCTAATTGGTGATTCTAAATCGGCCATGGGTATGAGGTAAATAAAGTCCTTGAATTGCACAGAATGTAGTGCTGTATTAATGTATAGTTAAAGTCTGAATTGTAGTTAAAAGTGGTTTAAGTGGTCAGTGAGATTAGATATAAATGCAAACATATTTGCTCTTGCTAAATAAAGCATCTGAAATATAATAAAATAATCTAAAACTAAACCAATCAGAGTTCTTTTTTTCTGAGCTGAGATCAAACTGAGAGCTTCGTGAGATTAAAGACAGAGACGAGAGATCCCAAGAGGGGCTGGAAAGTCCTAAGATTATAATGCACCTGAGCTGCCATTTCAGTGAGTGTGTGGGAAACACGTGAGAAATCCCATAAATGTAAGGTTTCCTCCCACTGCTTTAAATATGTTAATTTGAAATAAGCATGTTTTGTGTTTTCAGTGATTCTTAATGTTGAATTAATAATAATGATTACAGTACAGATGGTTGTTCTGAGGATTTTTGTGATATAGCAGTGAGGATATAGCAGTGAGTGCACACCAGCTGTAACGGTTATACAATAATGTAGTTATGTAACAAGCTCCAACAGTTTCAGAATTGTTTTGCCATTTTTACATACAATAAAATATATTTAAGTTGTTACAGCTATCATGTTCTCATTTCTTAGGTAAATCAAGACATGATACATGATAGCATACTATAAAGGTATGAAATAGGAAAAGTATGTAAAGGTTAAGGTTGCATGGTTCGTCATGAATGTCTTGAAAATAATGCTATGATACGCAGCAGACTTGCTCTTTTTTGTAGCTCTTTCAATTCAGATAAGGTTTCATTAAATTAGTGGTGAAGATTAAGTCCGTCACACAGATTCTTATAAATCTTTCAAGGACAGTATGCAACTTCACCCTTTCCAGTTCATTTTAAACCAACGAGACGACTACAAATCAACATGGAAAAGGAATTTTGAACTCTCGTGTGAAATAACTTTTTCCGTTTTGGCAGAACACATTGTGCTCATGCAGGAACCTATCTGACATATTAGAAAACCACAATAGCACTGGAGAATTGTGGTTTAAAGTTTTTAAAGTTTGGTCCTGCATTTTTCTGAAAAGACATATTTGCCACTTTTTTGTTAATAATTATTGGAGGATTGGTGGTGTGAATTCCTTCAATCTAAGGCTTCGTAGGGCGATTAATAAAGAAAGAATGGGGGAAAAGCTTGTAGTTTTTAATGTTACACATTAATTCTAGTTTTCCTTTCATCTGTTTAGCTATTTAAAAATACATGTGTATGTATGTTTTTAATAATATGCAATATGCATATGTGAATTCAAATCCACAAACTGTCATGCATGGAAAACTGGTTGTAAAACACACATATCTCTGTGTAATTGTATTTGAATACATGCATGCTCAATGACATTGGCTATGTGGATGAACATAATAACATGTAAGTGCAACATGCACAGTAGAAAGAGCATATGTACAGTCACTGGACACTTGTTGCGTAAAGGCTGTGGCACTTAAATGATGCTCAGTTGGCACTAAGGGCCCCAAAATGTGCCAAGAGATATCCACCACACCATTACACCACCAGCACCAACAGCCTGAAGAGTTGATACAAGGCTGGATGGATGCTTTCATTATGTCAAATTCACACCGTACCATCCAAATGCCACAAGAGACTCATTACCAAGCAACGTCTTTCCAATCTTCTGTGGTCCAATGTGTGAACTGTAGCTTCAGCTACAGGTGCGGTCTTCTGCTGCCCTTCTGTTTTATGGTCGTGTTGTGTATTCAGAGATGCTCTGCTGCACACCTTGGCTGTAATGGGTGACTGTTTATCAAACATTTAAACATACTGAATTGCTGCCGTGCAATTGGTTGATTGGGTACTACATATTTAATGAGCAGGTTAACAGTAAATATGCTTTTCATTGTTACAGCCAAATCTTCTATGTTTCTCCTATTTTTTTATTTTGTCATTCCCAATGTGTTTTTTTCCCCTCACAATCTGTGCAGCCTTTGAGTACTCCTAAAAAAACATCAAGCTCACCATTCAAGATAACATGTGATGACATGTTGGCAGGGGCATCACATGTTTTTCAAATGTACAAATTTCGGTGAAGTATTTTTATGCAAACAGACATGAATTATGTCTGTTTTGACACAAAGTCAGGTGACATGATATCCTTTAGGCATTCGCAAACAGCTTCAAGAGAGTGTGTCATATATCATAACATGTAAAAACAGACATACAGTATCGACTCGTGCTTACTGGAACAAAAGGCAGTTAACACCAAATGTCTTTTTACACCCTGGTGTCGTGGTAACCACTTGATGAAAAACAAGGAATGTGCAAACATTGCACATTTGCTTACAAACTGCAGGGGTGTTCAATTTAGCCCATATCCTTCCGGGCTTTTGACAAAATATTGCAATAATATAGCAATTTATTTCACAAGGAATGAGCCATGAATTTAATATCGAGGGAAGAGACTTAACAGAGGGCTGCCAGAAATGCAGCAGAGCGGCTAAAGTTAGAATCTTGGTCATCCCATCAGTTGTGTCTTTGACTGGAAACGTGCATGCTTTCATTTATGTGCATTCATCTGTGTGCTTAGTTCTGGTTTCATCTCTGAATGTCACTGAAATCTGATCAGCTACATCTACAAAGACATCCAGAAATCTCCTGGAAAAGCTGTTTATCTCTAAAATTAACCCAAACTATACAGCCATTTATTGGCATTGGTTTCCTAACATCCATTGTGCTTTTTGTTATGTTTCATACTTCATTCATTGTTGCTGTCTGAGATTTTCTCCTCTTGGATGTTCTTTCTTTCTTTCTTTCTTTCTTCCTTTCTTTTTTTTATTTTCACGCATGGAGTGGCAGTGGGACAAATGCACAGAACTGTGAAGATCCAACAGCGTGAACTGCCCTTCCCAAAATACCAAGTCTATAATTTGTAAAGTGACAGAGATGCAAAAAAAAAAAAAAGAAAAAAGAAAAGATGTGTGTGAAGGCTTGCATGGTTATAAAAAAAATATGAGGGACGTTATGACACTGTGGTTTAATGTAGATAATTGAACAGCACTCATTACTAAACAAGAAAAGAACACCTAGTAAAACGCATATATGCACATACAGATGTGCACAGTTTAATAATACATTCAATTAGCAATGGCTCGCACGGTTATATACTAAAAAGGTTCACGCTTACACAAAAGGGCACACAACGATTAACGGTAGGTGGTATCAAAGGTGTCAGTTCCTATACTCTCATCAAAGGAATTCCATGAAAAATCAATAAGGAGCACAAACAAATGCTGTGCAGACGGGGTGAAAAATCTCTGGTGTTATTAATGTATAATGCCGGTCTTTCTCAAAGTCTCCAGAGGAGGGGCAAAAACCACTCACACCTCTGAAGTGCAAAGTCAAAGGCAGTCTTGCATCTCTCCCCGGCTCCCTCTGTTAATTCCCTAACTTAGCCCGAGGTTAGCCAAAGGTGTGGGACAAGATGGAGGTTACTGATACATCAGACTCTTTGCAGTCTTCGCTCTGCCCTATTCCTTTTTTCAGCTGCAATATCAACCCCGTGGGGCAGAACTATTTCATCAAACGCAGCGCACACGCAGCCAACTGCAAACACACATTCTTGAGCACTGGAGGTCCAGTGAGTACAAATTCAGATTGAGGTGACATTTACTAATGAGGCTAATTAGGCACAAATCTGGGAGTTGGAACTACATAAGTGGTGGTGGTGCTGATGATGATCACAAAAGAGACTGTAATGATTATGATCTTGGAAATATGGTGGGAGACTTCTGTATCTAAGCTATTAACTATGATTATGCTCTCTGTGTGTGATGTTTTACAGTATCCGTAGCCTGATTATGCTCCACGCGTAGCTGTGGTCCATTTATGAGTCAGGTGTCCCTTCGATCCACGCTTTCAATCTGAGAGCTAATGTTGTATAACTTATATACTCCGTGTTTTGCCATCTATGTCTTGTTTGCACGGTGTTTACCTTTTGGCTCCCTGTCAGAATGTCTCGGTGAGCTGCT
Source organism: Rhamphochromis sp. 'chilingali' (assembly GCF_963969265.1). Lineage (NCBI taxonomy): Eukaryota > Metazoa > Chordata > Actinopteri > Cichliformes > Cichlidae > Rhamphochromis > Rhamphochromis sp. 'chilingali'. Next base: position 17,173,840 of record NC_137930.1, read on the forward strand.
GGGTTGTGTTTGCTGAATGGTTTGTAATTATCCGCAGGCCTCCCATGGGCAATGCTTCGGGGCACCTTTACAAGTTTGCAGTACTCTGATTAACCCCTTTTTACTTGAAGCTACTGCTCTTTGCAGGATGTTTGAAAACACAGTTTTCACATTTAGTTTGAGAGATGCAGATAGTAGAAAGTAGGAGTATTCATAAAAACCAACCCACCCTTCTGCTTTAATACACACTCACCTCTCAGCCTCTGACTTCCCAGTTTACTTTCCTAAGCAACTCATTGATGTGTATATGCAAAAACAAGCACACCTACCAAAACACACACAAGTATTTGACTCTGATGAATCCTGTAATATGTAAAGTCTCTTAATGTATGTGGGACTCAGCTCTCAGAGTGGTTTAAATCCAATCTGTACCTCTTTAAGGGATTGGGCATTAAGTAGGAAGGAAGTAATCCAAAAATACTTGTTCATCTCGTAGGGCCATATAACTCCATTGAGTATCTTTACCCCCTACAAGGACGACCCTGTATATCTGAAGTAGTTCAAGACTTAATGTGACTCATATAATGCCCTTAAATCTCTTTGATGCCCCAAATTGCACATGTTTAGCTGTTTTCCTCTGTGGAACACGACTAAGTCTACCTAAGGCTTTTTCTTTTTTTTTTTTTTAAAAAAGGGAAAAAAAGAAAATAGAAACCAGTGGCCTCCTTTCCCAATATAGTGTCAGCTTTTCTTCTGCCTTGTGTTTACAGGTGTTAGAACTAAACACACAGGCTTCAGCATCACATGCTCACAGTTACCTGATGAAGGCTATTTATTTCCCCAAAAGACAGACGGATACCTCATTTTACCATTTAACCTTACAACGTCCTTAAGCTGTAGGTAGCTCCTGGGTAGGAAAGGATGCCCCACTATTTTTTTTAGCCCCTGAAATCTCCTGTGAGTGTAATCTGCACAAAGTGAAAGAGACATTAAATAACACAAGGATTTCCTTAATACTCCTGGGTCATTACATTTGGAAAGAAAATGCTTCTCTTTTAATGTGGACCGCCCACCCAAATCTCATTTTAAAACATGGTGTGGCTGAAGTGAAAATTAACTTTGCATGTGAGGTGAATTGGTAAAGTCTACAATAATGCTAGATCAGGATGTATCTCCCCAAAACAACAGATGGCTGAGGGTGGTTGCTCTTATTACATTCATGGTATATGCAAATGGTAGACACTCAGATTTTCTTTCATTTCAGGATCATAGATTACAGTTCTGATTGCCATCACAGGACACAGAAACTATGTGTTTCTGCGTGTTTCTTTGTAGTAGCTGGGTGTGGCGTATGGTGCCAGAGCATATGAATTGGATGGGCAACCAACTTTGTCAGCAGGCCATTTGTATGAAACCACTTTGCTATGAATTAAAAACAAAAGAAAACTGAAATACTCATATTGTCACATAGGTGCATAAGTGCAACTGTACTTGCACCCTATGTCAACAAAACAGAGGTTATAAATTAAAATACACAGCAAAAATGTAAATGTATATTTAAAATAGTACTACAAGAGTCAATATTACATGATTAATAAACCTATATAAATTTACAGGCCACACAACAAATCTATAGATAAATAAGCTCCTTTAAACTACGTCACAAATCTTATTACAACCATACACGGACAGTGCCCTCACAGAGAAATGTAGCCACGGTTCTAGAAGTGCAAAAATATCAGTGTTAGATTGCAAAGGCAAAGGTAGGACACAAGCAGGAGGGAGAGAAGTTTTCTTTAAGTGCAGAAATGGAATTGGAAGTCTGAGGTTATTAAGTCACTTTGTGGGTGAGTTGGTTGCTCAGTTTGCACCACGTTTTAGGGCACACTGCACGCCCTGCTGAAGTATGCCAAGTTTTCAGTTAATATTTATTTTGGAATCACATTTTTTGTGCAGAATTACTATTTTAAGCCTGGTAAACTTTGCTACTGTTGATATAAAGATACATTTTAAAAATCAGTTCACTTCTAACTTTTCTGTTTTGTGACACAACACTTGTTCCCTTAACTTCAGTGCCATTTATGTGCTTGAATGAGTCATAGGTCAGTGTAAAGTAGCCTAACAGGACAAAAGCATTCCTCCAAAAATGGTCAAGTACAAGAGCTGAACTGAAAGTGAATGAAAAAGCAGCCAGTGCCCCAAGAAAAACTTTTAAAGTCTTACAGAAGGCCTGGAGAACTATTGCTCACGACCACTTTAAAAAAAAATTACAAGAAAGTCTGACTCCTTGGAAACAAAATGTGTCTCAAGACTTCTGCACAGTACTGTAAGGGAGTGTAGCCACACACATCAGGAACTGTGAATTATTCATGCAACATAATACACAACCAAGATGTTTGTCATAAATTTGTCATTTCTTTGACCAAAGGCTTTTTGTTTTCTTGATTCTCTAGGAGTTGTAGTTTTCTGTTTTGTCTCTCAGTAGTAGTAGTGTCTCATAGTGCCGTATTATTCAAAACATGTCAGGCTTTGGTTCTTGATTTAGTAAAAATGTTTTTGACACCCTGTTATGCTTATTAACTTTAGCAAATTAATGTAACTTATATAACGGTTGATTCATTACTACACTGAGTGTGTGCTTTCTGGGTTTAGTTGCCTGTACAACATGATTTTTCCCCCCTGAATATCTTTATTTTTTATATTCATGAACACACCGAGGTCCTGCTAAATAAATGTCTATACTTATATAACAATGAGTGTCAGTCGTGTTTACTGCGAGGCTAAAATGGAAACATTATGTATATAACACAATGCACTTGTATCCTGCATCCACTTTCAACTTAACCTGAAGCTTTGCAACAGTCAGATGTGCACTGCATAGACTGCTGATGAAACAATTCAGTTCATAGCACTAAATCACAACAACAGTTGCCTTGAGATGCTTTATATTTTAAGGTAAAGACTCAACAATAATACAGACAAAATCCCAGACGACCCCCTATGGTGACAGCGGGAAGGAAAACCTCCCTGGCAGAACCAGACTCGGGGAGGGGCAGCCATCTACAGCGACTGTTTTGGGGTGAGAGGAGCGAGAAAGAAACAAGTTTGTATGTTAGTATTTATTACAGTGAGTTTCTCTTGAGCTATTTCCTTTTGTCATCATTGGTAATTGCCCACTGCTAAGAGTTTTCGGTCACTGTATTAGCATATATTTACTGGCTTCCTGTTTTAATTTGAAGTCTCTGACTTCAGTTAGTTGCATTTCTGTTTCCAGTAGTTTTATGTCAAACCTGTCAGTAATGAGTCTACGTATATGTTTATGCCTGCAGCTTTGATTTGCTCGATCGTATTGTTTCTTTGCTTAAGGTGTTCAGGCATCATTTCTTGTTTCCCATGTTTCAAGTCTTTTTCTTGTTTCTTTGTTTACTTTGCCTTCTGGTCTGTTTATTGGATTTTGACTTTTGCTCACTGAACTGTTTGCCTGCCTCACTGTCTGTGACCATCTCCTGTTTTTGGATTAAAGATTTGGAATTTGGACTTTAACTCTGTTCTCAGGGTGGCCTGTGTTTGGATCCTCCTCCTGTGGAATTGTTGGACTATGCCTGCACCAGTGAATGAAGAAAATATTAATGTTCACACAGTCATGTGTCATGTTTATGAATTTGAATGCAATCATCGCATTTTATTGTATTATTACTGTAAATGTGAAATTGATTTTAGCTGCATGGCTTTTTAATATTTTCACAGCAGAGTCCTGCATCATTGACGGGTCAGGCTAATTATGAATACACATAAACATCCTCCTGAACACATGAATTTAATTTTCTGTTCTATCTTTTTTTCTCATTTGACTGTGAAGAATCAAATAGGTTATATAATGTGTGTGGGATTTTTAATGATGACAGTTCTCACATGGAGCTGTGTGTCATTTGGCCTAATGGGAACAACTGGCCAACTCTCTTTGCAGGACCATCAAAGTCGTGCCTCGTGTCTGATTACACAGCACAGAGGACAGATGTTTATCTGTCAGCTGTGATGTTCGACATGTTGTAGCTCATCACAGAAACGGTTTGCTCGCTAACATAAGCCGAATGCCATGAAATGTAGTTAAATAGCATTGCAGTCATTCACCTTGGGATTCATTAGCATAATTCCACCTTTAATTGATTTATTGGGGGGCTGTTTTGTTGTCCTTTTGGATGAGATGAACCTGATTAAGGTGATCCATTTGTCAGGTCTGACCGTTGGGCTCTATGTATCAATGTGTATTGTACATGTTCTAGCCATTTGAGCAAATTGTTATGCAGGTAATATTATCTAGGTCCCACAACAAGCACAATAGCAGCAACAAAATAAATTCGGATCTGTTTATAGTTAAATAATAGCCATGTTTTTGTGCCCTTCTCTCTCATACGTTATTAAGGACCAATGTAATGTGTATGTTGTGTCTACGGCATGTATTCCAGAATTGAACGTTTGTGGTCATCACCAGAATTTTGCGGTGTTGCACCATGTGACCGCAGAGCTCTGGAAATGAATAAGCTGTAGTTTGTGCGAGAGAGTCTCTCCTGTGCCGATATGCAGTAATGTGTGTGAATTATCAAGGTAGAGAGATGAAATTCTTCACTCCGCCTGTGTCAGTGCACTTTCAGGTGAAACCAAAGAGCCTGAACCAAAGAGAAGAATGAAAATGATATATAATAATCATAATATCACAGTCTTGCTGCTTGAAGTATCAGAGCTATTGGAGATGATTGCAGATAGGTCAGGACAGAATGTCAACCTATTGAATTCATTCCTGACTTGAAGGAAAGGTAAAACAGCACCTTGATCAAAGAGGGGTGTGTGGGTTGAGTTGCCATGGATGAAAGAGGATCCAACTCTTTAATCTTTTGGTGTAGAAAAACATATCTATCCATACACAAAAACTGTAAATTACTTATGTTGGGAGCAAGCCAAAGGTGAAAGGCTCTGTTCTCCTAAAAGCTTTGGCTGACCCTAATATATCTGGGGTTGTGTCTATTTTGAATCTCGACAGTATTATATTTAATACCAAGAAATAATATCAAGTTTTTGAATAATTTATGCTTGCCTAAAAAGGCTGAATGCTCTTATTGCTTGCTTGTGGTTATACTCTGCCACCAGTCAGTGATTAATATCTAAATTTGGACGTAGCTCACTCCCTCAAGAATTGTGTTCAAATACTTAACTCGGTACTTTGGGAGTGAGAACAGAAATCCTCTGTTTGATGCGCCCGTACTAAACATAGTGCAAATGTTCATATTAAATAAATCTGCACAGTATTCACTTTATTTCCACAGACTATCCAAAGGCAACAAATAATGCATAATTCGAGATGAGCCAAAGCCGAAAAACACCATAAAAATATTACGAGTCCACCCAATTAATGTGCTTCAAACAAGTATTGATGAAATTCATGACAAATAATCAAATTTGATTAAATATTTTAATAGCCCACACAGAGAACATCAAAGAAACAAACAAAAGAAAGATCTCCACCGTAAAAAAACGCAGAGTATTTTATAAATTAAAGGTGAACTTAATAAATTTTAAACATCATGGTTTCTTTAGGTTTTGGGATACTCTCATGTAAGAGAAACTGTGTATAAATAAAATATAAAAAACTGTTTGTAGTCCTACAGGAGGCTATGCAAAGTCTAATAAATTTTCTCAAGTCATGTCACTTGGCAATGTCAGCAGGGGTGGAACAAGTGCTGTAAATTTTTAATTGAAAGCAAAAACGGAGGTTAGAAAGAATGAGCTTACCAGACATCTGTAGCCTACAGCTCATATGTGCTTGACATGATTTGATTATACCATTGTGGGCATGTGTTACTAGTAGCCCAGGATCATACCACAGACTGAAAAGAAATGAATAAAATACATTAACATTTGATAATGCACTACAGTCTTGATGACATCTCTAAACTTGCAATCACAGCACATGAAATGCAGAAGATTTGCAGTGAAATCAGTTTAATTAATCCAGTGGATTTTCTGTAAGTGGCCCTAGCTCTATCCATTGGGGCTAACAATTCCTACACTGTCTCATGGAATTTTGTTATAAATATTTAATTTATTGCAATTATTAATCCCTGGCTCTCTCTACTATAATTTTCCACTAGTCCTGTCTATCTGCTTTCATCTCTTTCCCCTCACTCCCAGTAATTCGCAGCAGATGGTCCATGAGCCTGGCTCTTTTGAAGGTTTCTTCCAGTTGAAAGGGAGTTTTTTTTATTGCCACTGTCACCAATTGCTCACTCACGGGAGCACATCTGATTGTTGGGGTTTTCTCTCTATTATTGTAGGTCTTTATCTTACAATAAGTAAAGTAATATGAGGTGATTGTTATTGTGAATTGGTGCTATATAAATAAAATTGAATTGAATTCTGTTAATGAATATAGATACCAAAAAGCTGAAAGTTGTCAATACGGGATTCTGAAAATGTCCGTGACCATTGTTTGTTACTTTTTCTTTGTGAATTTTCATTTTGTAGTAAACTGTGACTTTATCCACGTGTATGTGTTTTTGTCACAGTTTGCCGAGGCAAACTGCGTGGAGTGTGAAGAGTGGACCCAGGTGCAGACATTCTAAAAGTCAAACGTAACTGATGATGAGCCGTTTATTAAGGCAGACAGAACAGTACAAAATAAAAGGGCAAAAACAACGCAAACTAAGCAATAACCTAAACTGGGTAAACTAGAAAGGAAACCTGTGACAAACCCTGGCAAACAGAAAAACAAACAAAACTCTAAACATGTATCCTCACATGATGATGAGGATATATGAAAACCTGAACGCAGGTCATGGCATGGGAACAACGCAGACAATCTAACAAAGACTGAATGAGAAGGCACAGACTAAATACACACAGGAGGCTAATGAGAGAAGTGGGAGCACATGGGGGAAACAGCTGACAACATGAACATAAGGACGTCACAGTGGAAGAGTAAAACTAAACACGATGAACACAGGAACGCAAGACCTCTTCAAAATAAAACAGGAAACATAAGACGCAGACATGAAACACATGAAGGGCAAGGGAGACTTAACAGGGGTGGAAGACACAAGGGGAATCTAATGACAAAGAACTATAACAACCTAGGCATGATAAAAATGAACTTAGAAAACTTGAAGGGCTTAAACATAAACCATAAACTAAAACTTAAAATGCTGGGTCAAAAGACCCAGGATCGTGACCGTTTTAACTTGCTGTGTAGTTAGGATTAGGCTAAAAAACATGTAAAATGAAGAAAAAACAACAACACTCTGCTTAGTTAAGTTTCCACACCAAACTAAAGCTAATTAAAAGAATGTGGATTGGGTAAAAATGCTATTTTTAACATTTTTCCAAGCTCCCTTTTGGGGTTGCCTGTGTGATTAAATTACCTCACATATGCTCACATAAATCACACTTCTAATTGTTTTTTTTTTTTCAAACACATGGTAACCTTTACAGAACAATTTGTGTCCATCTACATGGACTTTTGTGACATTACATTTTGGCCACATGAGTTTTAGATAAAGCCTCTGCCAGTAAAGTTGTGATTGTTTATCTGTTTCCTCTGTGTTTGGACTTGCACTAGATTGAGACATCCTCAGCAAGATTGGTTTCTGCTGATGCTACGTGTGCACCCACTACTGACCGGCCGGTTGCTCGTCGTTCTCCCTAAATCAACAATCTTCTTTGTCTTTGTCACAATAAGGTCCATATGGCTCACACCACATCACTCCATCAAGCTGTCAGTCTCCTCCCCGAACTCAAACCCCTGCTTAGCTATCCTGCAGAGTCATTTGAGGCATTCTGTCAAAGACACGATGAGCCCTGGTTTCATTTGAAGTCTACAGTGTGCAGTGTGAACATGAAAGGAGACAGGAATTTTTCCTGTGGGGCTGCAAAGCTATTTACCAGCTGTTCAGGCACACAGTGGTGTGACTGCAGAAACCCCTGTCCCATGTAGTCAAGTGTTATTATTGTGTTTGTGGATACTGTGGTTAAAACTAGTGTGGACCAAAAATGAATAATAGCAGTATCCTCATAGAGGAAGTAGGACGCAGTGTTGAACTGGTATTGCAATACAAAGCAAATATTTCCACTGATGCACAATATGTGCCAATGCCTATTGTGTATAGGCACATATCCATTAATAAATTGTATCAGTGTGCAACTTAAACAAAGATTACATTGTATACACCAGGTAGCACTAATGACGAAAACTCAGGATCATAAATACATGGACTATATGCTTTACTGCTTTATTGTGCAAAGTTTTATTGAAGCACTCTGACGTTTCGGGTGATGTGTGTATTCAAGTGCTGTACCAAGAAAAGGCAAATTGGAAACAAATTGCATGGGAAGACTAAAAGGAAGAAAGAAATCCATTCTAAATGTGGAAGTGATTACAATACTCATGGAAGATAAAAGATGCATTTCGGGTATCTGGAGCAGATGGAGCGGCTCTCATAAACCGTCTCTCGAAGCACTTAGTTTATCACGGGTGGATTACAAACGGCTCTGTCCCCTTGTTGAATGCTTTCTTAGTGGGAGACTGTGAGCATACATTGTGTTATCTCATCTCGATTTCGCTTTCTGGCTTGCAAATACTGCCATTTCCCCCCCCACGAGAGTAAACAAAAACAAAATGGGATCTCTCACAGACATAAACCCGAGTAGATCGGAAGTCAGTTGAGCTCGGAAAGCCACAATATCCATAGTAGCTGCTATTTCTTGATCAGTCCTTCCCTGCTGTGTCCCGGAGGAGTGTAAGAGTTGCACTGTCATTGCAATCCTTAGATAGCTTTCACATTACATGTAGTCATTTGATTTATTGCTATAATAAAGCTGCTTTAAAGCTGCTTTAATGTTTGGGATTGCATACCGCACACTGCATATGCAGCACTGCCTTCCTCCAAAGTTTGAAAACAGAAAACTTTAATCATTATGTATGCAAATTGACTTGAGCTAAACACCACAGCCAAACAATGCCAAATATATCTTGCTTAACTCTCACTTTGTATACGCTTCATTCGACAGTGGGGAACTCGGGTAAAGGAGAGGAGGAAATGATCGTCTACTGCTGACAAGGCTGTCATGCAGCCAAACTGCTATACTGTACAGTCTCAAAACTGGAGTGGTTAAATTAAAGAGTGTAATAAAACAAATTCAGGAAGCAAATCATTTTGGAACTGAACACAAAGAGAATACATGAAGCAACAATTATCCAAGTTAAACATTTTATAGAAATACATACACACACATATCTAAAGGCAATTAACTTAAGATGTCTTCTGATTTTTTACAGTCAGACTTTCTGTTTTGCAACTAGATAAGTCACCTCATTATGTTTATTAGAACGAAAGCAGATTAAAACACATTCCCACGTGCTTCACTATGCAGATGTGGAGCCCGGTCCATGTACTTTCCACGCTCCATGACCGAAAGAGTGTTTAGGGACAATAAACAGTGTAAAAGTAATAGTCTCAATTACTAGTACAGCAAACTTCAAATTAGTAATAATCTGTACCAGAAGATACAATCTCAAAAGAGCTAGAAATGACAGCTGGTTACATTCTACTTTAGGGTTGCTTTATAGTCCAATCATCCTATTGCATCCCATTACAACAATGGCATCTCTGCTGGGCAGCAGAGGAGCCTACAATTACTTTAGTGCTATCCACCCTTCGTAATGTAGCAAAACTGTGGTCTAAAGCTGCAGAACCCCTCCTCCCCCAAAACCCAAACAAAACACACACACACACAGGTGAAATAGAAGCATGCACACTGGGAGTTTATTTCTCATTTCGAGGATGAAGAAATATTTGCACGTCGACATAAAATGCTGATCGACAATACTTGGTAGCCAGTAATTACAGTAATGTGGCAGCTAAAAAGTTATAAGGTCATGAGATTTAAAGCCTCTTTATATTTTATTTAACTTGCATTTATAGTTCTACTGATTCATCTTTTTTTTCTGAATAAAATGTCTCTTCACTGACCCCCTCCCACCAACACGCTGACAAAAACGCCCGGCGGAACAAAGTTAAGGAGACGAGACAAACGAGCGTCTCCACAAATGCAGTCACATTAAGCTCTGATTTAAAAATCAATCCGGCAGTCAGAAATATCCTCCTCCTGTTTTCCTCTCATTTGATGATGATTATGATGGATCCATGCAACTGCTCCACACACACCAACTTCAACGCGTGCAGAAGTTAATATGCCAACTTGTGCGAGGACGCCTGTGCAGGCCCAGACACGTCTGTGCTGCAGCACTGCTTATGTGTGGAGGTGTGATATGAAACGATGGCTTTCCAGATACGATTTATTATCAAGCTCAGCACAATGACAATATTAATTTAATGCCTCAACGGTGAAATTAGATAAAAATCTCCTTGACTGATGAGCTATCACCATTACCTAACCTTATCACCATCGTCCGTCCCTGGCATCACTGTCCATCGGCTCACCTCTATTATACATAGATAAAAACGAGATTAAATATTGAAACACATCAAAACAAAAAATTTGCTCTGTATAGCGTCTGCATATCCTTGCGTGTGCTGGGGTTCGTGTAAATTTCCTCTTAAGTGAGTTTGAAGCTCAGTGAGAATGTGTATGTCGCTGCCAATTTTTTGTGAATGAACTATCTACACATGCACCCTTCAGATGGATTTCTAGTGGACTTCAAAGAACAGGAGTGACTACTCATCTGTGGTTTCTGCTGTTTATGTTCCCGTCTGCAACCAAGTTCAATCCCTGCTTTAAGGGTTAATAACTTTTGTGATACTGAGAGATCCATAGCCACTAGGCATTCTGCATGCTTTGGCTTCTTCTAAAGTAAGTTACTATTCAAGGACGAGCAGCAGGAGTCTTCAAATACAAGAACGGGTATGGTATAGCAAAAAAAAAGAAAAAAAGCTACTGAAAAACATGTTGTAGATAAAAAAAAAATCCCTCTTCCAAGACAGTTTAGAGTTTAGCTTTGAATGAGGCAACAGTCTGTTTTGTAGCAGGATTAAATCTAGGCATCCAGACAGGCATAAATTCACCCGCCTTTCCTCTTTCTTTAAAAAAAAATAGGTCTGTGCAAGTGACAAATAAAAACATCTTATAACAATAGTTGGTCATAAAATGACTGAATGAGTGTATATTTTGGACTAACATTTACATAAGTTATCTGATTAAATTGTTCCATAAGATTTGTTATGTTTTTATGCAGAAAATGTCACTTCCTGTCTCCATCAGTGTTTGCGTGTCCTCTTGCCTCTTTTTTAACTGCCTAATTATTTTACAGTGATGAATGGTACCAAGAACACATCACCTGTCATCCTGTTAAGAGGTTTTTACAAGTACAGCAAAAGCACGAGGCGCAATCTGCTCAGGTTCATCCTCTAGAATCCTATTACAATATTACATGTTAAATTTATTATTTTAAAAGAAAAAAAAATACTTACAAAACACTCTTGTAATATTTTACCCAAAGGACAAGGAGATGTCTAATAGGATTAATTATACCTCAAGGACCAAGTAAAAAATGAAAGTTGTAATTAAGAGGAGAAGTGGGAAAGTTCAAATCTGACAAGCTTTGTTTGAAAATATCTAATAGTCTAATGCTGAGGTGTTAAAAATAAGGCCCGGGGGCAAGAACCAGACAGCAGAGACTTCACTGCAGTGCTTTGGGATGTGAGTGCATAGATTTTAAACTGTTAATTGTATTTTCATACATTTTATAGCTCCCTCACAGCATTCATCCTAACTTAACTGAGTTCACTAATAGACAAACAACTAAATGATGGAAAAGTTCCTGTTTTTCTAATATTTGCTATAGAAGTATTTAATAATTTATTTATTTTTATTGTAGGTCCATGATAAAAACAAACAACCACAAAAAAACATTAAAAATAAAGGACAGTCTGGGTTCTGAGATACACAAATCTCTTTTGTAATTTTACAGGTCTGTCATGAAGAAAACTGAAATGCATTGTTAGACATATATTACAAACAAATTGCACGACTGCACTGCTATTTCTTATATTAAGACATGTCTTAATATATGTAATACATGTTCAATTAAAATGTCTTTACACTTTTAGAAAAGGGAATTTAACTGATCCAACCCATCAATGTGAGCTACACCAGTTGCATGTGATCCAGGATGTATGATTAGTTGGACATCCCTATTCTCCCTAGTCCGAGTGGTAGTCTAGTTGTTTAATCAGGTTAGGTTTAACATTTGACAAGACAAATATAAAATATGAAACTAACCCTTTCTACTCTGATTGCTGTTTTAACTATAAAAGTCATTATATACTGTATTAAGAGAAACCGACCTACAAAGACATTCACAGAGACAGGTCCCTTTACACATGTTATGTATGAATCTGTCCTACAAATGACTAATCTGACTAACAAGCCTTAGAATGTCCCCTAAAAAAGTCTTTATTAATATTTCATTGTACAACATTTTGATGTAACTTTGAAACCGATTTAATTTGACTAAAACAAGGACACTTACACACCAGCAACACAAAAACGCCCAATGACATCTGTGCTGCTTTTCCACAACCGAGATCAAGGGCAAAATCACATCATCAAATCAAAAAGGATGCAGAAAAAATATAGAGAAAACAATCCTGCACCCAAACAGGGAGTCCAGTAAATAAAATAGTTTGATGCATGCAATGAGCTGCCTTGGGATGGTGAAAATCAATTACGTCGGGGGTCTGTTGGGTGTTTGGGGGGGATGTGTGCTGTTCCCTCCTGATAAGAACATTTCTTTGCTTGATTTGGTTATGCCAAGAGAAGATTATCGCCTGGCAGGAGCAGCAGTAGGCCTTACTCATTAAGTGGTGGGTTATTGCCAGTGCTCAACATCAGAGCCAAGGTTTTAGTACATTGTAATGGGGGCTGGGTAAACACTCAAACACACTGGGATTTTTGGCCTGCTGTAGTTTTGTAAAGCTAAATTGCCTGCTTATATCAAGGATTAGTTATTAACCTTGATCCCAGTGGCAGGGGTGAACTCGTCACTTATGTAGTGCGCGGACATATCGTGACATTGCAGTTAGCGTAGAGACTTGAAACAAGGCATCTTTTATTCTTTAAAAGAATGAGACACGGGTCATTATATTGGCTTGGCTGATACTGTTAGCCATTGTTTCCTTTTAAATGATTTGTGGGATTTGGGGATTTTTTTTCTTTTTTTCTCCACAGCAGGGTTTATTTGAACTAGCAGAGAATCCATGGATGAATCATGTTGCCAAACAAGCTGTCCATTTGTGGTGCAAGATGATAATTGGTCTCACATGAGCTAACGGTAGCTTGGTGATACTTTTCTGTCAATTAAATCATTTCATGTAAACACTTTCTGGCCTTTCTAGCCTGCTGTAAATCTATACTCGAAGGATTGCCGTGAGCAAACTTCTCCAAAATCTGGCAAACAGAGTGCAAAATTAGAAAATAATCAAGTTACTGTAAAAAAAAAAAAAAGTTTGTAAAATTAAGCTGGGTGATATTTGCAGGTATGGTCTTCAGACATGTTTGGTACAGCAGTTATAGTTGCATTAGACAGGATCCCAGGAATGAAAAAGCCTGTCATGTGTAATTGGTGTGTGTGGCACTGTGCTGAGCCACAGGGACCCAGAGTAAATATAACCTGACAGTGTGAAAAAAGGGAGAGAAAAGGCCCTTTTGATCCCTTATTCATCTCTACCCTGTCACTGATAAGGCTGGCGGGGTTGGACGATGGGAGGATGATTTTCCCTGAGGAGAGGGAGATGCAACGCAACAGTGTCACAATACAGACTTGAAGAGGCACACGGGGAGGGGCAAAGGGACAAGATTGAACAATAATGCTAAAGTATGAGCAATTATTAAAGCATTTTAATGTGGAAATACAGGGCAAAGCAGGAGATGATTAATTACCTTTACTCCTGAATAAAGTGTTTCACATAGTGGATATATACGCTGAGGGACTCTTTCCAACTGGAGCCAACTACAAACACACTCTAAATATGAAAAAGCAGTGCTTTTGTCTTTTTCCATGGGTTCCAGTATGTTGTATTCAGTACAAATGAGAAAGGGAAGGCTTGAGTGTGTGTTAAGAAAGACAAAAAAAGTAGAGAAAGGGAGAAAAGGGGAGAAGTGGAGAGACACAGTTGTTCATTCAAGCATAATTCCATTACAGTTGGTGGCTGCTGTGAAGAGAAACCATTAGAGGTGTAATCAGGATGGATGGATGAGAATAAGGACAAGAGACTATGCGCGAGAGGAGATATAAAGCTGATCCTATGTGATTGAGCCATAGCCTATGACCCATAACTCCCCCAGGTAGGGAAAAGGACTATCAGGGAATGAAATGACACCTGTCACTGCAGGTAATAGCAGCATCAACTCTTTTTTGCAAATGCTTTCTTCCCATCACTATCTCTCCATCTCCTTTTTCTCTTCTGTCACCCTCTTACCATTTTTTCTTCTCTCTTGTTATACACTGCATGCCATCAGTATCACAAAGAGATAGGTTAGCAGTTTTACGTAAAACTGCAGCAGTTTTAATGAGTTCACATAAACCACTACAATCTATGGAGACTGCACATTAAGTGATAACATTTTGATTCTGTGTCTGAATCGATTCTGTGCTGGTTTTGACTCTCGTATTTTTAACATGCTGTATCATTTTGCCCCTTATTTTTATTAGTGTCAGTGTGCCCTGCTATAAGCTTCATCTAAGCTATTTTTGCAGTGCTTTTTATGTGTAGCATGTCTCTAACCTAAGTCCATGGTCTCACAAGTTTTCAAACACTGATATTTTAACAATTTAGAAAATCACTGTCAACCTCAAATAGGATTTTGATATAGGGATCAAGCGAGTTACAAATGTACCTGTGCCATACTGACTGACCCTTAAGTGGTTCTATTCAACTCCATTCCTTCACTAGCACATGAGTATTTGTTTTTTACATCTTAGTTTTGTCCAGTTTTTGCGATGTTACTATGTATATTTATATGGTAAATGTGGTTTTTGATGGATGCTCAGAGCTACACATGATTTCCATGCTTGGGGAAGAATTTGGACTGGTCATACCGCTCAGAGGTGCCTCTGTGGTCACTTGCTTTTGGGAACTGAACGTGTATGTGAACCCAAAAATGGCTTAAGAAGCCAATGGGCACTTTGGCATAATGCTCAGTGATTGTGTCATAAAGTGACGTGGATGTGCTGAGTAGCCTGCAAAAAGGTCCTTCTTATTATGACCATGGAAAACGAGTAAATGACAGGCCTTCAGGTTTGGAATAAGGCTTTCGCTGCACAATTTTTATGGCCAAAAAGTTGCTGCCTTAACAAAATAATTCACATATCTATGGAAAATCTGAAAAGAAAAATACAAGAGAATGATGCAAATGGGAAAAAAAATGCCAGAAATACTTTTTTTATCCAAGCAAAATGACTTCTATTAAAAACAGTTTCAGGAAGATGATTATATAAGTTGTTATTTGAGAATTATTACATATTAGGCATTTTATAATCGCTGTTCTCTCTGGACATTGTGACAGTTATTACATCAGCCTTTACAAGGATTAAAAGGTGGGAGAGAGATTCATACTTTCTAATAATATTCTCACAATTAGACTGAAACTATATAAAAAATAAGTGGTTATCCCTTATAATAGTAGAATAAATATCCCACTATAAAAACCATTAAGCATACCTCAAGAATCAGGATTTAGTTTCTAGTGGGATAGAAAAGAACCAACAATAACAAAAATTACTGAATTACTGAAAAATGAAATATATTTTTGCAGGTTACTAAAGAAGGTAACCTAATGAAATGAGATATCATTCTCTATGTGTATCACAGAGAAAGCCATAGAGCTGGAAAAGTATACTTAACAGAATTTCTCCAAGTAGTCTGTTTCAAAAGGTATTTTTTATGAATCTCTTTAAACCATTTGAAAAAAAAAAGTGTAAAACTTTCAAAACCCAAATTCTGTCTGTAAAAATTTCAACACTGTAGCCCATCTGTTGGAAATGTGGAAAGCCCTTGACTTTCTCTAACACTGAATAGGGGAGAAAGCAAGATGAGGTATGTTAAAAGAAATCAATCTACACACTATAGACCCCTTGGGTTCCACGTCTGTGCTCCATTTTCTCCATAAGACATGGTGCTGAATCTAAACTAAAATCCAGGGTTATGTGATGCATAGAGTTGAGTTTGTGGTTTGTGGTAGTCCAGTGCTTCTAGAAAGCTGGCTCCTCTATATAAAAAGATGGCCATGTAAGACCATAATTAGATAACACTAACAGATAGAGGTAAATTTAGGAACGTTTCTTAAATTTTCCTTATACCCAGTGTTGGTTAAGTTACTTGAAAAAAGTAATTAGCTACTAATAAACTGATTACTTCTATAAAAAAGTAATCCCATTACTTTCCTGATTACTCATTTTCAAAAGTAATTAGTTACTGTTTAAAAACATGATACACAACCTAAATATGTAATAAAGCAATAGACCTTACAGCCCAATTCTATTTTTTCTGCATAATCCATCATATAAAATTGAATCAAATGAAAAAGTCTCTTTTTAAAATTTGTTTTATTAGTTTTAATCTTTTAACTTTATGCACATTGCATCAAGCAAAAATTAAAATATATGTAACATTCTCTGACTTGGAGAAATTTGTTTAGCATTTAAACCTATTTTCTGCATATTCCAGCATATAAAATAAAATATTTTTTTTGTGTTTACACTCACTCTTTGAAATAAATGCAAGTAAAACATACCTGTTTAGCTGGAGTGGGGCCGTCTGAGGTTTTGGATGTGGTAATGTCACTGGAGGGATCCGGGGGTTTCTCTGTGAATTTCACATTCCTGATTTGAAGTTTAATTTTTTGCTGTAGAAAGAAGTTTTCTTCCCACACAGAGTGAACAGCGGAGGCTGATGTTCCTGTCAATTTTTACAGAATCAAACTCTAAGTAAGGTCAGTAGTTCCAAGCTTTAAACGCTGCATGGTCGTACTCTCTCCCACACTCCATATCATCCATTGTTGATCTACACACGTCTGTCTCTGCCACGCGCTTACGTCATTGTCATGAGACACTCACAAAATCTTGGTTTAGTAACGCAGCGTGCTTACGTGAAAGTAACAGTAATCTAATTACTTTTTTGCAATAGTAATCCCTTACTTTAGTTGTTACTTGAAAAAGGTAATTGGATTACAGTAACGCGTTACTGCCCATCTCTGCTTATACCTGAATGGGATAGCTAATTCACAGCAGAACAGTCTTGGAACAGCACAGGAAAAGTCCATAAAATCATGAGGAATAATCCACAGCCTAAATGCCCCACAAAAGATCTGGTCAAGAAAGGAAAGAGAAAACGACAATACGAGTGTGGAGTGTGGTGAAAGTAATCAGGTTATCTTGCATTCTAGCTTGTAGTGCATATCTCTGTCCGTCTGTTTGTCTTCCTTGTCTTTTGTCATCTCTGGGGCTGCGTTTGGTCACTTTGAGGCAGGCAACTGTGAGAGTTAATTATAACTATTTACTATATTTGATGAACATCAATGGGCACCTTTGCACAGGGGTCCAGACAATATACAGGTGGCACTCCTCACTGGCTCATTGGTAACTTTACAATAACACAATTAATATTGATCACAAAGGAGTGCAGTGGGACCACTATGTTGTCAGACCCATAAGCCATGCAAAATTTACATGGCTTATGGGTCATGTAGGAACCCTTTAGTATGCCAGAAGTTTTTGCTTAGTGCCCCCTGGAGGCCAACGCTGGCTCTCAGAGTAGACACTGGCTATAAATCGCAATGTGTGGGGTGCTCCAATATGGACATGACTTCCACTGTGTGGTTTACAGACAGACATTACAGAATAGAGGGTTTCAAATATACCTGCTCGAATTCTGACTGAGTCATTTGAGGATCTCTGTCCAGTGGCTGTACAAGAAAGATTTAGCTGGGGAGAAGCATCAGTATCAGATGACTCATTCTCAGCTGGCAAAGGAGAAATGGGTAGTGGGTTGACTTACTTGGTGCTGTTTTCCACCACAGACTTATTCATTTGGCTGTAATCCACAGCTCTAGGGCAGCTGTCTTATCTTCATGGATTGATGAGTTCTACTTGCATCTAATCACATTTTCAAAGAACTACTGTCTGAGAGTGAATAAAGAGTTCAGGATAAATGCAAACACAAAAACACAATGTTAATGCAGAGCTTAGTGACAATTACACAATACAAATAAGATCAAGAGAAAACATACTGTATGAAACCTGAAATGCTGTGTTTTGAGCATCAAATTAATATAAAGCATGAGAAAACCTTTTGTCTTCTCATGTGAAAGGAACACCAGACATTGTTTTCTAATGATGTGACATCAGAGTCATGTATGATGCATATTGATTAAGCAGATAGATTGTATGACTCCTATCACGTCTAATCATAATTCCCACAAAATGACAATGGTTGGATCCTCCACTGGGAGATGAAAGATACTGGTTAATGAGTTGTTCTTCTTTTATTCCTTTTTGTTTTTGCCATAATTTTGAAATGCTCTCACAGATATGAAAAAATGAAAGCTTGACTGTGTAACCAGTGGAAAAAAGGGTTTCTCTTTCTTTCTTTCTTTCTTTTTCTTAGACATTGATAAATAGATCAGGTAGCTAAAATGGTTAACACAGGATTATACCCGGCAACAGAAAACAGAGGAAGCACAGGTGGGCATTTTCTCTCTGCAGTTAGTTTTTGAACTAAACAAAAGGTCACACTGAGTTGGCAAGAAACGTTTAAGATTAGCAAAATGTTCTGACAAAAAATAGAAAGTGGAAACATTGTTTGCTTATCACCTCGTGCTTATATTAGTGAGTATGTTAAAACAGAAGCAATCCAGCCTTCAAAACAGTGCCACGAGGGGAGGGGTAAGGTTAAGTTGTCTATTGCCACTTTAATAATGTTAACATTTGATTTTGAAATGTCTCATTTGTCTGTGCATTTGTCCCCAGATTTTTGGTAGTGTAAACACTTTATGTGTCAAATACAAGGAAAATATACCCCAAGTACAAAATGCAGTTTTTAAATGAGGATTTCATTTCTTAAAGACAAAAAAAAACTATCCAAATCTACCTGTCCCTGTGAAAAAGAGTCATTGCTTCCTGAGCCTAATAACTGGTTGTGCCACCCTTGGGACCTTGTTCTCCAATGAGTCAGAGTATGAACGTCTGTGAAAGTTAGACTGTTTAATTCATCCACATTGGAGGGTATTCAAGCATGAACAGAATGTTTAAGGTCATACAAAAGCATGTGAATGAGATTTAAGTCCGGCAACTCCGAAACCTTCATATTCTTTTTCTTTTGCCATTCAGAGATGGTGTTGGTGGTGTGTTTAAGATCATAGTTGCATTCTGCATAATCTAAGTGTGCTTGACCCTCATGGCACAATCTGATGGCTGGACATTCTCCTTCAGGATTTTCTGGTAGAGAGCAGAATTCATGGTTCCAATACTTACAGCAAGTCGTCCTGAAGCCAAATGCTTTTTCCACACAGGACCAAGCAGATTTGTATGTTATTCTTTTCTCATAATACATGAAATCATCATTCAAAAACTGCATTTTGTATATGTTTGATGGTCTGAAATATGAAGTGTGAAAAATATGTAAAAAAGTAAGAAATCAGGAATGGGGCAAATACTTTTTACTGCACTGTATATGTATGTTAATTATGAAAATACTTTTCTTTGTAAGCCATTGCCAAATAAATGCAGTGTTGGATGAATCACAGAATAACAAGCCGTTTGACCTTTAGCAGAGGTGATACACTTTAATTAAATTGTAATAGTACAGTAATATATCGTAATAGTACAGAAACAGGTGTGTTTTAGCCGCCCACTTATGATCCACTGTCCAGTGTC
Organism: Rhamphochromis sp. 'chilingali'; assembly: GCF_963969265.1. Lineage (NCBI taxonomy): Eukaryota > Metazoa > Chordata > Actinopteri > Cichliformes > Cichlidae > Rhamphochromis > Rhamphochromis sp. 'chilingali'. The sequence continues at coordinate 17,193,758 of NC_137930.1, forward strand.
CCGAGATATATTTTAAAAACCAACTGAAAAGATGGTATATGGCTAATGCAGGTTGTTGTCAGACTTTCACATAGTGTGAATCAGTTATAAAGCATATTTTAAGCATTAGCTACCTGGATGATTTGAAAGGCACTAGCTTCTTATCTTATAATCGCTTTCAGAATACTAATAACTAACCAACTCTCAACTTCCAGGTATATCAAATTCCTATGTTTTTACAATTTTTGTGGATAAAATAGGGCAAAATACACTTTCTTTTTTGCTTCTGAAAAGCTGCCAGAATGCTGTGGCTCAGAAGACACTTTTGTGTAATTTTCACACTCTGACTTTGAAGTCAGGGCTCTTACTAGAGTGCCTAATACGTGGCCATGAACAATATAACTTCTGGAGAGCATAATTCCTCCTCTGGTAATGCAGGTAGTTGCTAATGTAGGTTTGTGTCTTTGGCACCTCACTTTTTTTTTCTTCTTTGTTTTCAAATTTAGTGAACGTCAAAAGCCAAGGCTTATTTTTGAAGTCTTAGGGAAAGTGTTCCAAGGCACTGCTCAGTTTGTTCAGTATATACCACCTTGCTTTCAGGTGTTCTGTTCAGCAGACATTTCTTTAAGCCTGGCAGGCCTAAAGGGGCTCTGTTGCAACCATACTGAAAAAAAACATCGAAAATAAAATCATCTAATGAGAACTGTTCACAATTATCCGTCCTGATTTGGAATTCATGATATCGTAATTAAACGTATTGTTGATTAGGTGGTACAGGTGGAACATTCCTGCATACAGTACTTGTTGGTTGCTGGTGACTCTAGACAGCAGTTTAGCTTTATATTGTATGAATGGGTGCACTTTAAGCGATTCGTCAAACCAATAAAGGTCAACGTTATTAACACAGTGGGACTAAATGGGTCACAGTGGTCCCTGAGACAATTATGAAAGTTGACCTATGTAAGCCACTTGTCTAAGACTCTCGTGTGGCCTGGCGTTGTTATACCACACAGTGTCTTCAGCTGTGACGTGGTGATTCATTCAAAGTCTGGTGTTTTACAGCTGGGATTAACAGTATTCTGTTCTGTCTTTGTCAGACTGATGTCAAATTTATATTCTTTGTTTATATTTCTTTTGCATTTCATATAAAATGAAGACAACTTTGTTTGAACCTCAGTTGCTTTGTGGTCATATCTGGCTTAGCATGGCTTCCCAGACTTTTTTTTTTTTTGACAATAATGAGTCAGTTATTGCTATTGCGTTACATAAAGGTAGGGGATTTTCAAATATTTTATTTCTTAAGTTAAATTGTTAGATTTGCTTAAGCTAGCTTTTGAATTCTCTGGCTTGACAGCTTTTTAGAAGGGATGGATTGCAGGGATTGCAGTATATCTCGTAAAGCAAAATGATTTCTTCATTAGGCATCTCATTTGTTACTTTTTATGCAAAGTGCTCACAGGCTCCTGTAGTCGCAGTAGAAATGATGATCTGCATTAGACAGCAACCGGTGTCTAGAACTTACATTTACTCACATCCCGACCTTAGTCAAGCCTGGAAAAGGATATTGTAGCAGGTTCTCCTTAGTGACAACAGACGGGCTCCTAGTGCAGGCATTAATCTTTTAATAGTAGGTTATACACATAATTTCATTTTCTTTAAAATCTTCCCTGATATTTTATAACTGTGTATGACCCAGTTATATATACTTAAAAAAAAGACTTTTATGTCAATACTTGTAGTTGTAATAGGTAATAATAATAATAATAATAATGGATTGCATTTATATAGCGCTTTTTGGGGCCCTCAAAGCGCTTTACAATTCCACTAGTCATTCACTCTCACATTCACACACTGGTGGAGGCAAGCTACAGTTGTAGCCACAGCTGCCCTGGGGCAGACTGACAGAAGTGAGGCTGCCATATCGCGCCATCGGCCCCTCTGGCCATCACCAGTAGGCGGTAGGTGAAGTGTCTTGGTGAAGGAAAACAACGACCGAGACTGTCCGAGCCAGGGCTCGAACCGGCAACCTTCCGGTTACAAGACGAACTGCCAACTGTTTGAGTCACGATCCAGCAACACGATCGAGTGACAGCAGTTTCTGAAGTGTGTTGCTAAAAAGTGAGTGAGTGAGGTAGCTGCTAACAAATAGACCATCATCTGTTCTGAATGCAGCATTCTGAAATTGCATGTAGAGGGCAAAGATGTTTCAGCTTGCTTTAATACTTTGAATGTGCTTTTATGCAATTTGTTATAGCCTGTATTTGTATTTCTCCTGACAACAAATGTTGTAATGTAATACAACATTTCAAAAGAAGGAATCTCCTCAAGTCCCCTTGATGGTACTGAAATGTGCTTGAACAAGCAATTGGACCTCTTATTCCATGATCAATATCACAGGCTGTGAAGGATTCTAAGGATGAATTAATAATACAGTTTCTTTGTAAAATAATACATGGACCTACACAAGGAAAAAAAAAAGTAATGGTCACATATGGATGAAAAACGTGACACACTGGAGAGCCACTAAATCACTTCACCTCATTACAATCATGCATAATGTATAAAAGATTGGGTTAGAAAACATTTCTTCCCTCTGTGTAGTCATGTGTTTGTGCTTGTTTTCTATGTTGTTTTTCTCTGACCTGAAACATGCTCTCAAGAGGTGCAGCAGCCATATATTCACCGATGCCTGGAGGCCTTGAACCTAATTGGTCTCAGAGCCCATGTCATTTCACAAGTTTTACCGTAATTTACACTGGTTAACTAATCCCTCGGAGGGCTTTTGGGTGTGGAGGAACATTCTCTCCACATTTTGTCATGTTTAGTATTTACCTTTGTTTTTCTTAGACACCTTTTGACCTCTAATTTCCCAGCAGCATATACTGATCAATATGTAAGAAAAATGATGATAACCTCAGTCTGACCTCGCTCTTTGAATCCAACCAGAAGGAAATGACTGTCTGTAGGGGAAAGTGTACATTTACTGTATTTTTACACCAATTTATTATAGCAGTAGTTTTCTTTTACAGTAACTACAGTGCTAACCTCTGCCTCCAGAAGACATTGAAGTCATATTTTGTATGTATATACAGGACAGTGAAATAACTTTTGACTTTGTAGTTCATGATGGTTTCATTGAAGGCCATTAACCAGATCATTACAAAGTTTGGCATTGTAGTGTTTTGTTTCTCATATTACACAACATTCATGGTTTGTGTTGGACTGCTGATTCTATTTAGTTGTAAATTTTATGAGAAAAGAGAATATTTACATAAAAAGTTTGCATACAAGTGCAGTTAAACCAAGAGACTGTGGTGGTGCATCTAGCAAAAGTATCACTATCCAAAAACATATGGACAGGTGCCAGCTAGATTTACCAGCATGAACACTGCTTTTCGTTGTGCATGCTATTTACGCTCTAACAACATTTTGTCAAAATATTACAGTACTTGGCCTAAAATTAACATTTTACCATAATAATGGATTGGATTTATATAGCGCTTTTCAAGGCACCCAAAGCGCTTTACAATGCCACTATTCATTCACTCTCGCATTCATACACTGGTGGAGGCAGCTACGGTTGTAGCCACAGCTGCCCTGGGGCAGACTGACAGAAGCGAGGCTGCCATTTCGCGCCATCGGCCCCTCTGGCCAACACCAGTAGGCGGTAGGGTAAAGTGTCTTGCCCAAGGACACAACGACCGAGACAGAGAGCCCAGGGATCGAACTGGCGACCTTCTGGTTACAGATACGCTTCCCAACCCCCTGAGCCACGGTCGCCCCACCATGTACTGTTTTTTTAGTATTTCCCTTATAATGTCAATGTAATTGTTTATTAAAGTAAAATTATTACCGTACTGTAGGTCTGTCTCTATAAAATACAATTCTTTGAAACAAATGTGCTCACCAATGTACCATGAATTCAGCTGCTTGTCTTTCCTGGACTTTGACAAGATAAAAAAAACCCCCAAAAACCTCTGTTAGATTTCCTCTGCTCCTTGCACCACTTGGTTGTAGAAATCCAGCTTCTGTATGTTTAACATTTCAAGACCACAAAGGTGAAGAATGGTTGGTGGAAGTCATAAATTCTCGTGAGTCTGCCTGCGTAAAACTTTCCCTAATCCAGGTGGTCACTAAAACATTTTTATGCCCTTACAGTGTGTTGACTGTTTTCTAAATGAGACAATGGGACATCAAGCAAAATGATTTTCAGAAGAGTTACGTTTTTAGGTCTGACTCAACAGAAGCCAATTTTACAGTAACCTGTGTTTAATGTTATGTTTTTCTTTTCCTGAAAGGTATCAGCGTATATGGTATTTACAAATACTGAAAGAAATTTCTTGTTACCTTGTAGTTTTATGGTATGTAAGATCGATGTTATGTGTAATTTAATCTCGATTGGAAGACATTTAAGGAATATTTCCCATACCACAATTGTTGGCATTAGTTTTAAGCTGTTTTAAGCATCTCTCTCTCTCGTTTTTTGCATGTGTTGAGAATACCTAGAATACTATTTATGCCTGAACATAATTCACAATTTCACCTATGTTCTTGAAGTCAGGGAAAGATAGCATCTTCACATAATGCAACGTTAAATGGCCTGTAAAACAGCAGCTCAGAAACCTGACAGCAACAATATGAAATTAGAAAAGCCTTGTCAAGACTTGTCAGGTTGGGCATCTATTCTAACAGAGATTGCAGAGGCAATGATCGTACGTTGATGATGCACAGCTGTGAGCCATTATCATTCCCCCCAATACACACACACACACACACACACACACACACACACACACACACACACACACACACACACACACATAAACACACTATCCAATGAGAGAGAAAGAGACTGAGCGACAGATAGAGAGGCATCCCAGGCTTCTGTAGAGTGAAGACATTTAGGATTCATTTCATCATAAGATCACAAGCCATCATATGAACACAGCTCTATAGAAAGGTACAAAGGGGGTAACATCTGAGCGAGCTGCAGACTGGCAGTGAGGAAAAACCTCAGAAAGCAGAGGGGGAAAAAAGAGGAAAAACTAAGAGGTGAGAAGAAGAGAGAGAGGTTAAAAGCACCCACGGCCGGACAGTGGGGAAGTGGTCAGTGTAATGTTACCGACCTTTTCATTAGAAGATTAAAGACTTTTGTGCACCTAAGTCTTTAGCGAGGTTTATAATAGACTCGACCCTAACAATGACACCCAGAGGTACAAATTGTTAAGATGGAGATATTTGACTCATATTAGGCAGAATTATATATGGTATTTAACTTTTATGTAATGCAGTTAAAGAATAAAGCAGTTTAAATTTAATACTATGCACCTCAGTCATATATGGCTTTTAAAAGTTGGAAGGCGATGAGGTGGTTATTCAATAAATCACAAATAGCAGTAGTCACTTATTCCTGCAAGTACTTTCCTAAAAGTGTTGAAATCTGATTCTTATGAGAAAAGTTGACAGAACATTGACATTTTGTGATTGTGAGAAGGTCTTTTTTTTATTGTAATTTAAACCCTTAAGTCCTACTTGTCATAGGTGATGACACTAATTGTAGCATTTGGAGATCAAACCTGACTTAAAAATAATGAAAAACATGAGTAGTTTTTGATGCATGTCATTTGGAAGATTACATTTCCTTCTCTCGTTCAGCCCCATTGTATTCATTTGAACTTCGCCAACTTAAAGCTATTGGATGCCGCCCGGAACGTCTGTTCAGGAAAACAGGACTTACTATTCATAAGGACATGTATCTCAGTCATATGCAGCACTATAAAGAAGCTATTTATCATGCTAAACAATTGCCTTCTACTTGTGATATGGTCAATTGTTCTAACTGCATTTTTTTCTCCTACACAACTGTCATCCAAATTTGGATTACCTACAATTATTCAGCTATCTTCCATAATTACTAAGTTAAAGTCATCATCGTGTAAACTTGATCCACTGCCAACTAATTTTGTTAAACTTCACTCCCCTCTCTTGGCTCATTGGTTGTTAATATCATACACTCCTGTCTTATATCTGGTTCTGTTCCATCTTCTCTTAAAACTGCAATAATAACTCCAATATTGAAAAAGAAGGTTCAGACTCTTCCAATCTAAATAACTTCAGGCCAATTTCAAATTTGCCTTTCCAAGCCAAAATTCTGGAAAAGATATTGGCTGCACAGGTTCATAGACACCTCACTGGAAATAACATTTACGACCAGTTTCAGTCTGGCTTCCATTCATTTCATACTACAGAAACAGCTCTCGTAGAAATCACAAATGATCTTCTGCTTGCAGCTGACTCTGGACTCATCACCTATCTATCACTGATACTATCTCCCACCGCATGCTTCTTCATAGATTAGCATCTATTAACGTCAATGGTTTGGCACTCGCCTTACTTTGCATCTCTCTGGCCGTTTGTTTAGTTACTCACTCACAGATCACAATCTACTCCAGTTAATTCCGGTGTACCCCAAGGCTCTGTCCTGGGTCCTTTACTTTTTATCATCTATCTCCTACCCCTAGGTAACATTTTCAGAAAACATAACATCCAGTTTCACTGCTATACAGACACCCAGATCTACTTATCTTCCAAACTCACAGCTACTCTCCCACCCACACTCATTCTGACTGTTTAAGTGAAATCAAGGTCTGGTTTACTCACTTTCTTAATAATAAATCGCAATTAATGGCAATAAAACAAAAATTATTTTAATAGGCACCAAATCAAAACTGACTAAAGTTCCAACTAGACATTTTTCACTATCCATTGATAACTCTGTTGTCATGCCCTCCCCTCAGGTTAAGAGTCTTGGTGTCATCCTCGATAGCACATATAAATAATATCACTCAGTCTTCCTATTTTCATCTTCATAATATTAACTGCCTTTGTCCTTCACTCGCTCCAAACAGTACCGCCATACTTGTCAATGCTCTTGTCACATCCTGTTTAGATTACTGTCATTTTCTTCTCTATGGTCTACCTCATAAATCCCTTCATAAATTGCAATTAGTTCAGAATATAGCTGCACGTATTATATCCAGAACTAGATCCACTGAACATATAACACCTGTTCTTAAAAAGCCCACTTGCTTCCAATTCACCTCCATGTCAATTTCAAAATCCTGCTTCTTACTTTTAAAGTGCTTCATAATCTTGCTCCTGCATATTTATCTGATCTTCTCCATACATACACACCTCCTCGTACACTTCGCTCTTCTTCAGCTTCCCTTCTGTCTGTTCCACCTGCTCGCCTGACTACCACAGGACTCATTATTATTATTATTAACAATATTATTATTATCATTATTATCATTATTACTATCATTATTATTATTACTTGTGTGAACATGCTTGTGAACATAAAAAACAGACGCCTTTGGGTTACAGTTAGGGTTTGACCTATTACGACTTACATCTCATTGTAAGTTAACACTTACAATCTGAACTATCACTCTGAACTACCCTACTTAGTCATCCTCAAATCAGGACCATCAACAGCTGTCAGTCATGCTGGCAAATCTCTCAGTCCTTTCTGGATGGATACAAAGGTTCTCTCACTCACACTAATATCTTGTACTCTTAATTAGACAACATCTCTGTTTCCTTTCCAGAAACTCCCCAGTGCATGGTTCTCAAACTTTTTTCTAACATGCCCTATTTCAGAAAAAAGTTTATAAACAGAAAAAAGAAGATCCAAGTTGAATTAAATAAAGGTCAGTACAACAGCACCAGAACACTCTTTTATTTTCCGTAAAAGGAGAAAAAAATATTCCGCTTATTTATTTAACCTGGTTATCGATGCACCCCTGTGGTGCTTATACTTACACTTACCCACTAGGATTTTCTGTTTTCAACTGGTGTATGAATCATCTTGTGTAAGGTGTTTTCTATTCTGTACTGCATAGTTCACTTTCAAGTAGCACTCAGATAGTGCAAACCTTCGCTAAGGCAGCTCCCTCTCTGTGCAGTATTTACTTTTAAGGGAATAGTATTGTAATTTGTATATATACATTTGTTCTTTCTTCTTTTCAAATTAATTTTAAGATGTTTGTAGTGCAGTAAAAATAACATGTTTTAGGGTAAACTTGAAAGAAATGCAGATGTGAAATGAAAACGTTAGATCAGAGATCAAATGTGTTTTGGATTCAAACTACAATTTGATATTTAGAATCCCCACATCCGTATCATTTCCAAACTGTTGCCAATACACACAAAGGCAGTAGAATTTTTAAGGATAGTTTTAAAGACTGAATACTTTTAATGGAAGTATGACCTTTTTTAACTTTGAAAGTAGGTTCAAAGTTCAGAGGTTCAAAGTACTGTGTAAAAATCTCAAAATATCATTCCCTATATGTCTATATGTTGTCAATACAAACAATGGCAGTAAGTAACATCGTTTTAAATAACTCTATACAGCATTATTATAAGTCTGGCCTTCATATCTGTTGACCTCGAAGGATATCAGAGGTCATACAAGCTTCATACAAAGCATATACAAAGTTTAAAATCTTTATATCTTACATTCTGTATGTTCACATTACACACCACACTTATGAGAATCATTTCAAGTTCTGAGCCTTTTTTTTTGTCAATTTTTGATAAATAAAGATGACCTTGAAGATCTTGGTGCATGTAAGCCAAATTTTAATGTTTTTGTTAACATGACTCCACTGTACACCTTTGCATCATTCATTTAAAACCTTTTGAGCTTTTATGTTTACAAACAGACACGATGAAATGCACCAGTTGTGTTACAGTCCAGCTCTGATGCACCACCAAATTTCATAAGTGACACAAAAAATGTGTTAAGAACAAAGCAGATGAAGAGGGCAGGAATGCATTCAGATTTTACACATATTATGTCAAACTCTACTTTTAATAATAATAATAATAATAATAATAATAATAATAATAATAATAATAATAATAAAGACCCAAATCCATAAAGGGAGGAGTCTACTGCAATTGATAGGACAGGAATTGCACAGCCTGCAAATGTAAGGTGACCTTGGGTTTCTGAAAAGCGCCCTCAAATAAAATGTGTTATTATTATTATTATTTCTTGTGTTGCCATGATCAAAGCCTTTGTGCCAGCCTTTTCTAGGCACTAGTGGACACACCTGCTGTAGTAGTGGCCACTTTACTGTCTTCGAAACACTAGATTATTGGTTCAAGCCCTTGTAAGGACACATGTCCAGTAAGGGTTCCCAGCCAATGCTACCCAAGTCTATGTCAGAACAGGTAACACATAGCAAACACCATACAGGCTCAGATGTCGCTGAGCTTAATAATTAGATCACATCAGATGTTGGTGAAGCAGGATTTATTAATGCATGTGTGTGTGCATACATATTTATATGTTAAAACATATTTATAATTCATATTACAACATATTATTATTTATTTAATAATTCTGTCAAGGATAGACACAAGGGAAGGGAAGCTTGTTATTGATTATTACATACAGGAAAAAAAAAACCAAAACAAAAGAAAAACCAGTTGACTCTGTTTTGCAACTGAAGCTTTTAGCACAATTCACAATGCTGCTCACAGACAAGGTCTTACACAGGGGTGGCTCCGCTCAGCTTTGAAAGGTCTTCATGCTTTTAGCCTTCACTTGAATTTGGCAGCCAGTTCCAGCCCTTTTGATACAAATTCACCCTGGCCAAGTTCACACATAAAAAGATCTTGAGCACATGCTTTCGGATTAACTTTTCATAAGGTTACCAACTGGAGAAAAGAATGCTACTCAAGCGTTGCCAAGAAATTTTTATTCTTTCATCTACCCTAATAAATTTTAAACATATTTAGTGGCTCAAATAACAGTTGCAAACACAAGCTCTACTACTTCAGGTCTTTTTTTTTATTACATCCCATGTTTTGACTTCTAGCACTGTTAGTGGCATACCGGAGAACATGGTGGAGTATTTAGCAGCTAAACAGAAAAAGAAAGGAGGATAAATGCTGCTATTACTTTGGATATTGGATGAACTATGGGACTTCCTTTGACACATATCAAAAAGAAAGGCAAGTATTTAATAACAAATGTGGGGGTAATGTCAACGCTGTTTACATCCCAGTTTTGCTGATCCCAAATGGCCAAGACAGCCATTAATTCAAGTTTCAAAATAAAACAACAGGGGGTAGGAATGCATTTTAACAAGAGTGAAGTTTGGCACCAAGCAGTGATCCTCATGAACCCATGAATCTTGACAATCACAATAAATTTTTGCATCTGAAGACAAAAGAGGATCTAAAGACATGATAAAAATCCCTTATTTAGAGCCTTCCTTGGACTTGACAGGGAGACATAAATGCAACACTACAGATTTCAGCCGTATCTCTGCTGACCTGCTGAGACACGGAAAGACAATTATAGGGGAGGAAGATGACAAGCTTGTCAGCATGACGGCTCACTATGAATTCCATTTGTCCTCCAAGCCTATTCACCGTGAGTCACACCTGATTGAACCTCCACAGGGGAATGAAGAGCAGCCTTTATAGCAGACTTACTCTGCCTGTTTGCTTTAGATCTACATGTTGTGATACATATTTGTATGCAGCGGGGATACTATAAATATAGGGTTTCATTATGCACATACAAGCACTTACAGCCTTCGGAACTGACTTAAATAACTCACCGTGAAATGCAAACACTAAAATGAACAGAAATGCCACCGGAAACTGAAAAAGAAAGAAGAAAGAAAAGCAACACAAATAGCAATGGGGAAGTTTGTTAAGAATGCTTAAGGATTACAGCGCCTATGTGCAATTAGTACAGATGAGTCACAGAATTTGCAAAGATGCCAGTAGTTATATTACTACAAAGCACATAAAATAAAATAAGCAAACCAAAAAAACATGTAAGAAAAATAAAACAAAGAAAACAACAGTCGGGTTCCAGAGGCATTGATTAAAATTTAATTAAATGAATTAAATTATTCTAGCATAAAATGTAGATACATGACTATGAATAGAAGGTCGCTGTTTCTTGAAGGCACAAATTAAATTATTTACAAGGAAATTAATATGCCTACAAGGTTTGAGGGGTGGTATGGTAAGCAGATGGTGAGCGATGCACCTTAGATGTACAGGATTAAAACATCAAGATCTGTTAACCTGCAAACCATAGGTCTGAGTTTAAGCTTAGGCAGGAGGACAACCTGATTAGCTTTCCAAATATGCACCGTGCTTGTGCCCTCCCTCAAAGCATGTGCTTTAAAGTGTCTAAAAGGTCATAATTTCAAATATATTTTTAGAGAAAAAAAATGATTTGACTGTTAGCAGTTTCCTTAAGATTGAATTGACCCTCTCCATAACTTAGTGTTCAATGACTCATATTTCACAGAGGGCATAAAATTGCGATAAAAGAGCTCCTTAGAGTTTTCAAATAACCAGCTTTAAGACAGTGACTGTGATTGAAATCACACATGAAGATGTGAGAACGAGGCCAAAGGAAGATCTGTGCATACGACTCTAGGATGTGTGCTGCTTAAAACCTTTAATATCTGCAAATGCATGTCTTTTATTGGCTGTATTCTGTGCTTTGAGACTCGCTAATGAATACATTGTAGATGTTTACAAGAGAACTGCACACAGTCCCACAAAGCCTGTATCCTTCAACGCTCCCCAAGGTTGCCACTGGACCAGCTGTTCATATAAACTTAACAGGTGTTTCTCTTTCCTGAGATCCTCACTAACTTCATACTATTTTTTCCTCATTTTCTTCTTCACCAAATATCAAGGTGCATTTCCCATATCACTTATTGCCCTCATTTAAGCAGTCCATTATGTCACCCAGTATAAGATGCTTACTCTGTCTGTCTAGCTATGTATATTATACCGATTTGTCTGCAGATACAGATTTTGTTCCAATATACCTCATATGTGTTTGACAAGAAAAACAGGAAACGAGCAGGCACGCACATTATGACAGTTCATTACATGAACCCTCAGGCATTTTAGCAACATGCTGGAATGCACAATATGCTGCCCACAATCCAAAAACGTTTCATTTCACCACACGTCCTTTTATTTATGTCTTTTTAAATAAATGGACTTATAGCCAGTGTACTTTTAAAGCACAGTTTGATTTCATTCCTCACTCACCACTTAAAAAGTGAAGGTTTTCACATTGAATTCTAGGTTCAGTAATCTACAATGTCTACATGTTTGAAACCGCTGCCATTATCAGAACTGTCTTAAAAGTGTAACTTGAACCATGGCTGTAACCAGCTGTGCAGTCACACAGGTGTGGGCCATGGTCATTTTTGTGTAGGCTTTTACTTTGAAAAGACATGGGGATTCAATTATGTTATGATGAGTTATGATTTGGTTGTATTGTCTGGTTTTGGCATGAGGAACGAATGAGAGTAGGACCAGAGTCACTGGGCGTGTAACTTTTTCCTTTGTGCTATTTTAACGTCAAGTGAAGGGAAAATCTTTTGATTTATAAATTTTTTGTTGTTCATACAACGCTTATCTTCCATACATACACAGTTTCTTCAACCAAAGACATAAAGCAATACAAAATAAAGTCAATTTTGTACACAACACAAAATTTGTTGTGTTGACTGTAACGGAGTTATAGGACTTTGTCTCTATAAAAGTGTAGACTTTGGTGCGGGTCGCCCGAGCACAGGTGCTACACCTTAAACATGACACAATAAGAGAAAAAAGTTCTGAACTTTACTCATTTGGTTATAACCCTGATTGGAACACAAATGATCACACAAAAGCCTCATGAAATATTGTGAAAAAATACAGGTGCAATATGCCAAAACAGAGTAAGAAGGACATGGTTGAAATAAACTGGCCACATTTGGTAAACAAAAAGAAAATCAGATGTGATTGCATGTTGTAAATCAACCTGGCTTAGCCAGAGCCGAAATATAATGACTTCCATCTAACCATGGCACCTTTACTTTTATATTGTTTCAGCGTTAGACTATTTTCTATTTCAATTAATTTAATCTTCATATACATAAATATTGTTGACATGGAAAAAAGGGCCTATCTATTCTATCTCAGCATCAAGCAATATTTTCATTTCCTTGTGTATGTTTGTATTTTGCCTCCCTCATTCCTTCTGTCTAAAATAATTACATCCAGCCATCTGTTACAAATTGCTTCCCAAAACAATGGTTAAGTTTTTTTGTTTTGTTTTGTTTTGCTTTGCTTTGCTTTTTTTTTTGGCACGAGCTCATGACATGTGCAGTATTTATTTAAGAACGCAATGTAAACATTATCTCTCATTTCCAAGTTTCATCATTTTGTATTGACATTTCTGGATGGATGGTTGGATTTCTGTGCTCTTTTGCGTTTTAACATGGCAAAAGTGGGGGTTATACGAGACAATTGCAAAATATCACAGCATCATCATATATTTGCACCCCACTGCCCACAAAACCACAAAGTTTTTCTACCATAAAAATGCAATCAATCGAAGCTCCAACCCTGTGCCTTCTATGTATTGTTATTGTACATCACCGATTGAGTCCGAGTTTTGCATACCCTTGAGAGAACAGAAGCTGTTAACTGCTGTTTTAGTGGCTCTATCAGTGGGCTGTAACGAGGACATAAACATTGTATAATAAGATATTCTGTTTTGGTGTGTTCTTTTTTTTAAAATGCTCAGCCATTTCCTGTGCCCTCAAATCTTTAAATTATGCATGGAAGTGCAATCGCTATTATGTGTTTCTGATTAGTATTTTTTTAAGTAAATGGCCGTTTTGTGAGCGCGTATCCTCCCTGAGGAAAAAAAAAGAAGTCTAGATGAGTTTTAAGAGAAGCCGAACAAACCGTTTTGCTGTGTAGAAACCTCAGTGTGACTCTTTGTCAGAGGGAGAAAAAAGAAGTTGAAAGGGATGGGGAGGGAGGAAGAGCAGAGAATTACTGAGGATTCTCACAAATTGTTTGGCCGGACCGACTTGTCAGAGAGCTGGGTGAAGGGGGCTCCAGATGAAAGTATTAAGATCAGCCCTGAGTTTTGCAATTGTGTTTTCGCCACATTCAGCAGCTTCCACCACATGAGACTTTAAGCTTCAGTGGAAAAAAAGAGAAAGAAATAAGGAGTTTCATGACCACTTGATAGTCTGTATGTAAAACAATTTCCCCCCAATAAATGGCTTTACTATTGCATTAGCGCCACAGACGTTTCCACTATTTGCAGCTTTCGAGTGACTACTCCCTAGTAACATAAATACCGGCCAGAATGTGCACATATGCATATTTGCGTTCTGCTTGATTTGGGGGAGCTATTGGAAACAGTAGAAGCATCTGTTAGACCCTGTAATCCATCCAGATTTTAGCCCTGTGAGCATCTGCTGCAGCACACTCCAAGAGAGAATCTGTGCTAGAGAAGAAGAGAGAAGAGGAGCCGTATGAAAGCAAGAGAAATAAAGAAAGTTGGGAATGAGGAAATGTATCATTTGTACCTGTAATAGTACTTTAAGTATGATAATAGTTAACCATATAGTTGAGATTTATGCGCAACACAATGGCAAATGCGTTCCTAGCAAATCTGGTATAACTAAAAGTTTTGGTAATACTCATTGCTATGAGATGGCAGAGGCACACTTCTGTCTTCGACCACTGCGATGCGAGCCTGTGCCACGCCAGCTGTTGTGGTCATTACAAGGTGGCAGCAGTGCCAACCTCTTGGTCGGCCAGCAGCTGCCTTAGCAATGTGGACCTCTCAGATTAAGGCTGGACCCAATCTGCACTGATCTGTTCGAGGAAACAGATGACGATGAAGGGACAAACAGCTAGAAACAGAGACAGCGCAACTAATCCGGAGAGCAATCAGACCACGCGCACACACACAAACACAAAAAAAAACCTCATCACACAAAATTACTGCAAATGCTGCAGATGCCTTTAATGTGGAGATGAAGCAATGAGCAATGTGTTCTCGGTTAATTTAGAGTCTTTTAGGGTGATTCTGGGGCTTAATAGCAATTGTTACGCCTGTCGAAGATGCGTCTACGGTACGGGAGGTATTCATTTACACACCAGAAATTGTTTTTGTACCATAGTTAAATTTATGCCTGATGAAGGGAATGTGTCTGTGTGAGATAGCACTTGCTTACTATCCCTTCTGGGGTGCTGATGAAAACATTTTTTTTTCCAATGCTTCTAACCGAGAGAGAGAATATAAACAAACAGCTGTGCAGCACCAGTGACACCTCTGTTTTTACTGAAAAAACACTCTTAAATATCAGCTTGCTCTCACCTCTTCCAAAAGTAGAACGTCTATTTATTTTTTGTTTTGGTAGAGAACAGTATTATATCAATTTTTCTAGTAGTCTTTTCAGAAAGAATCCTCTACAAAGATGACTTTGGGAACCACTACAGAAAAAAAACGTGTTTTGTGTGTGGAGATATTTTAGCATACTTTACGATTGTCTTGATTTTGTTTTTGTCATTGAGAATGAATCCTTTATCTTTTTTTCTCTCAACAGGTGTTGATTTTATAAAAAACATTGGATACCCATATTGCATCTGATCAGCTTGGTGGACACTACAATGCAAAAGTCTTGAGCCATCCCACATTTCTTTATGCTTTCCTATGAAAAATAGATACATTTTAACTAGGATTGCGTTTAACTGGCTGAACATCTAGCCACAAATCACGACAGAGCCTCCGCTGCAATGTACAGATGGCTGTAGAAATTCACTGCTGTGCCTCTCTCCTGACCTCCTTCATGATTTGAACCAAAAATCTCAAATTTGGACTCAGCCCTCCACAGTTCTTGTGTAATTTGCCATGCAGCCTCTTCTCCTTGTTTCCCTTTCCTAAAAATGAGTGATAAAGCAGGGAATGTCCAAAGAAAAGCTTTGTAATACTTTCAGAAAGCCTGGAGAACTATTGCTTAAGACAACTTTAAAAAAAGGAGGGGGAGGAGTGGCTCAAGACATGATTTTAACCATATCTTGAAATTTTGAAATGTTCTTTCTCTAAAGCACATAAATGACTTTTATTCATAGTAGTATTATTATGGTGTACCCTACTATGCAGCAGCTATAAAATTATAAGTGTGTGCATGTCTGTCAGCTAACTTGACATTTCAATGAGAATAATGAACCCAGCTTTATGCAAATGCAAATAAAAATATTAGCCTTTATAATTGGCAGTCTGCAAATATGGTCTCAATCTAGACTGATATCCAATGACACGGCTAATAGTGGATTCATAGACAGGAGTGACCTTCACCAGCAATGATAAAATATGAATATTTCTCTTTAGGCTGTTGAGCTGCTTGCATGTTTTCTTGTGGAGAAGGCATTAAAAGGGGATGTTGAGGGGAATACTAACAAGAATCAGTGGCTTGCACTGCATATAGGAAATGAGTGAGTGGTGCAGAAATCAATAAAAAGTCAGCAAGCCCTATTCAGACAGTGGGCTCATCAATTTTAATTGTGGTGGATATACAGTCATCTGCTTTTACAGCATTAATCCAGTGAGTTCTAGGTCAAAAGATTTTGATTCTGCTCACACTGATACGAGCCATAATACACAAATGAGTCATGGATTAATGTGATTGGACACTGGAATCGGCTGTAACTGCTCGTACTGTCCGGCTAAAATCCAACCCAAAACAAAAAGTAGGTGAGAAACTTTTGTTCTAGTCACAGCAGAAGGTTTGCTACAGTCAAATCTATAGCAAACTTTTTTCTATTATTGTTGGCTATAAAATTTCAACTGTTTGTCGTTCCCCTTGCCCTATTTTTCACTGCAGTCATTTCTTGTCCTACAGAGTCATGCTCTTCTAATATGCACACAATTTGGTTTTGTATTGTTAGCGAGACCTTCCCTTTCCCTTTTTTCAGAAGTGATCCTGAGCAAGTGCAAGTGGATTTCTTCTACAAAATAACTCTGCTGCCTGATGGCCCAGTAGCCATAGTTTAATTTGGGTTTTTAACCTTGTCCATAACTTGTTATTAAACAATAAGTTATTGATCTCTTAGCCCAGAGAAGGGAAGCAAGAGGGTAAACTCTTCCTTATCTGTAGCATGATAAGCTTCTGCAATGTTCTTTCATTTGATGTTTTCCTAGCACACAACTTTTCTGGTCTTTTATCACCACAGATTCAACTTTTTAAAAAATTGGCTGGCATCAAATTCAGCATCACCTTTTTAAATTAATATATACAATTAAACAAAAGGTTCTCACTTTCGATGCGTGTTTTGTTGTCTACGTAGAAGATATAGGGTTTTAATGAGTTTCAAATTGATTGCTTTTTGTTTTTATATATATTTTATGTAGTGTCCTGACTTTTATCCAAAGAGGGTTGTGCAGCATCTAATAATTAAACAAGCTTTGCCCCCAATGAACAACATTTTTTAATTAGATTTATGAAACAATATTACAGCCAAATGTGGCAGAAACTCGTGACTGCTGAATTGAGTGAAACAGTGAGTTAGTTCTTTAGGTTTGTCTATAAAGCGCAATTAAAAAACATGTTTTTTGTGCTTTTTTTTAATAGCTTCCACATTATACACTATAAATCTATTAATATGTTTGATTACTGTAGATGATGTCTTTCTATGTGTCTGTATTTTCACTGTGTCTTAACAGTATTGACCTGTAAAAGACATGAACACAGGTGGCAAGCATGCCCTCTTGCTGCCTCTTGCTTGAAAGTGACTTAATTTGGTATCACAATTCCCTTTAAATATTTCAATACAGGCAAACAAGAAACTATTCTCAAAGTGAAATGGAAATTTTTACAATCACACAATTTTAACCAGTGGTTTGAATCCGAGTCTGGCATTTACTCCTTAGATAACCGTTTGCCTACACACCCAAATTAAGACTTCATAGAAGAAGATAAAATGACATGTTAAATGACATATGGATTCCTTAAAATGCATCCATATGTGAGTCCATTTGTTTAATGTTAATTTTATTTAATTCACTTTAATTTAATCTGTGTAATGAATGAATTACTATTATTAGTTTTAATAGAGGCAGTGTGTGTGGTTTACTATCTGCCCTGCTCAGATTTCATAGTCGACTCTGTGTGTTATTTACTTTGCCTTGTTTAGTATCATTGTTTTCAGCACAACCTCACGTGTCTGAATTTACAGTTATGTTTTCATTTTGACATACTGTATTAACACAGTTGATCTAAAAAAAAAAATTTGGGATTGGATGGGGAAAACACACGTTTCAGTCAGCTGAGCCCACAATTCAGATAGGAGAAGACGGAGGAAAATTGTGATTTTTCTATTTTAAAAAATGTGGAGATTTTGCAGAAAAGGTCCTGCACAGGGACCCCAGAATGCTAGGAAAGGTAAAATAGCCACTGTGCTTACTAGCCACTTCATCAAGAGTACAGGTTAGACTTATTTCAGCTAGCATATAAGGGAGTGCAATGAAATAGTGCTTTCAAATGGTTACACTGCTCATGAAGTAAGGATAAATTAATAATACTGACTCATCTGCTCTATATCCTTTCAGGTGCACCTGGGGAATCCCCATCTGTTGGGTTTCCTGATCAAGGTGCCGCTACTCAAGTCAGGAGACAGGTGAACTGCTGGAAACCTGCTGAGAGACCTTCTGTCTGGGACTGACAAGATCACAACTGTGTAATTGTTGTGATGAGTGTCTTTGTCAAATCAGCCACAAGGACAAAAAAATGTAACACACATTTATTTACAAGTTGTTTTTCTGCCTAAACCTAAGCTGCATGTAACATACATCAGAATATTATAAAGGGACAGTCATGTTCAGCAGTGGCAGCTATCATGTGCTGCTTCCATCTCTTATGGGTCTTTATTAAAAGGTAGTGACAAACTTCCTGTATGGTTGTTTCGGTTGGAGGACTTACATAATTAAATTTTTTAAATATCAGGCTGAAAGTAATACAGGTAACCCCTCAAATGTGTAAACAAAACCATGTTACTTCAAAGAACTATTTATTATAGCTAAATGGCAGTGTCAGTGCTGAGGAATACTTATCCCATCCCTGGAGACATTGCTCCGTCTCATAGCTGTCCAAGTAGCAGCTCCACTCCACAGCTGCAGAAAATGTTGACTTTTCTGTTTTATCAGGCAGTAACCCTTAGGTGACCCAAATGTAGTGCACTTGAGTGTTTTTGTACACGCATTATTATGACGAATATGATTGAACATCTGGATGAATGGATGAGAGAAAGTCTCTTATGGTTGACAGAAAACACGATGTTGCCAGAAGTGTTTCTCGGGTAAAATCTTTCCCCAGACTAGTAAATCCTAGTTCAAACAAGGCTACAAGTCTGAAGCCCAGTTTACAGTAGATTAACCACCCAACCTAATTCTAGCACCAGTTTTACACATTAAGAGGATTGGAAGAAGAAATCTTCTTGTTCTGTATTAGCTCAGTGATAGAAGGGGATCACAGATGAAACATACTGCATGTACAAGGTTAAAAAGTGGTTGTGCATAAATGCTATTTGTATGGCACAAGTTTCGCCTCTTGTCTTAATAGGCTGCATCCAAATATGCGCTGGTGCTCCTCAGTCACATCCCCATCCATCAAACGGCAGGAGATTCTCCAGACAGGGTTCACTCTTTTACCCATCTGTCAATCAGTGCCCACAGGCACACAGCCCAGGCTCCTCCTGCCAGACCACACAACACCTGCCACCTAATTGCTTGGCCACAAAAGCCCAACCTTCACCTGGATTCTTGGGCCACATGCCCTAACACTATCGGGAACCCAGCATTGAGCGTCTTACACTGCTTGATTTTTGGGACTGTGGATATCACTGCTCACTTATAGGTCAAACACATACTGCAAACACAAAGCGAGTGCATTGTATTCATGAGCAACGTTGTAACCAGTGGAGGGTTGCATTAAAAGAAATCATTTTTCATCTTTCATTAGCTAAGTATGATGGATTGGTGTGTCCTATTTGTTATATTTTACCTCCTCTGGTGTTCAAACCATATGAAAAAGCTCAGTGGTAGGTGGGAACAAATAGCTAACACGTAAATCCTTAAGAAAGCTGAGAAAACTAAGAGCAGACTGCGGGATACTGAATCATACTGAATCTGAAAAAGTGTACCAGCTGTCTCAGCAGAGTTTCTACATGAACTGTGAACCTGCAGGTACTTTCTTAATAAATAGCTCCTGGATAACTCTGAATGCTAAATGGAGCACAGGAACTTTACATTAATTTCTCATTATGTCACTGGGAATTAGTTTTCCATGAAATAAAGAACCCAAATATATTAGCCCCTGACTTTTTTGGGCCGTTGTTTGTTTTGTAACTTACATTTTTGTCCTGACCCTAAACATTCGTGTGAGTACAGTTTAGCTTGCAGTAAACAGCCTGGTACATCATTTTATGCAATCTTTGAATAGCACATAATTATAATGAGATGTTTCACAAAAGACCTTATATAATATAGAAAAATGATGATTAGGATGTGATGAGTAAGATTTTAATTTCCAGTTTATAAAATGTCATTTGCTCAGCAATCCCTACCTTTGACAACAATGTCTCATCTTCCTCTCCTGCTGTGTCTTTCTTGTATGTTTGTCCATATCCCTGTGCCACAAATGTATGTTTTTTTTCTCTCTGCCAATTAAAAATCGTTACTCCATTTCACTCACCCCTCTGCTGTAGGGCTGCCTAGAAGCTGAAGTGCCATGCTGGCAATGTTATATCTGCACCTTGAGCATGAGGAGGAAAAATCCATACATTAAAAGTCATGTGATGTCATTATGTTCTTATTAGTGAGCGAGTGTATGGGTGTTGTCTGCTGGAAGTACATGAAAAATTACAAGTAACGTCTTTGACATTGTGTATTAACCTGCCTATCATATTTAATTGCTCATTAATTGAATATGTCAGAACACCATGCTGGCCCACGTTAACCTCTTGGTAAATCCTACTGGAGTGAAGGCTGCATCCTCTCTTCTAGCATGTAGCAGGAGCCAGGGCAGCCAGAAGCAGAGATGCACTGCAGCACACGGAACAAAAAGAAGCAGAGAAGTAACTAAGAAAAATAATCTGAGTGAAAATAAGTCCTCTTTTTCTTGAAGTGTTCTGGAGTAACAGTATAAGTGACTGAGAGGTGGGGAAGCTGTCTGTCAGAGTGAATTTACCGCTACGTTATGGCGTTGGCATGTCTATCTAATATCTAAGTGGGTATATTTTTCTTGTGTTGTGCAAATTGAAGATGCTGAATCACTACTGTGCTGTATACATGTGTACAGCATGTACAGTATGGAGGACATATTTTTTGGGGTCTATAGGAGAATTTCATCTTGAAAGCTAGCTAAAGCTCTGTTTTGTTGTACATAAAAGGCTATTGTAGTACCAAATGTGTTCTGTAAAACGTATTTCTTAAAAATATGTTCAGTTTTTTGCGAGAGGTAAAAATGTGCACAGAAAGCCCACAAAATGTATTAAGTAAGATATCTGGGGAGAGAAAGGGAGTTTGTTATATTGAAATAAATTTCAGTAGATGATTTAACATACAAAAACAAGTGGATTTCATGGTCATTAAATGATAATTCATGGTTTGAAAAGTGCTAAAAAACAAAAAAAAGCTAATGTTGTAAACACTCCATGGGATAGTTCATAACTAACGTAAAATCACTAAAACAGTGCTTATTAGATGAAAAGGTTAATTGGCCTGATGTAATTAAAAATACATGAACCAATGCAATTACTAGTATTTTATTGTTGTGGGTTTTCTTTGATACCTTCTGAAGGACGTGGCGAACTGCCCAACGCTCTGATCATTCCATTCACCGGAGAAGGAACACACCCATTCCATCTTTCCCCCTGGTGAAACACTTGGATGTGGTAAGATTAACAGATCCCACATTCTATTGATGGCTGTTATTACTGGGTACACCCACAGAGAGCAAACTCACTTAACACCTGACTAAATACTTTTCTATCTGGAGAAACAGGCAGTGATGCAGTAATAACTAATATTTGCTCAGTTGCCAGAGTATATAATTACTGACTTGTACAGAATTTAATGAAATTAAGAAAGAGAATTTTAGTGTTATTAAATTTTATTATTCTTATGAAATTGTGGCCATTTTGTTGCATTGTTCATTTTTCAGATTTAACACATATGCCAGTGTAAGAGCGCTACGGCAGAATGGCAATATTTTATTTTATTTTATTTCAGTGTTTGGTAAATGGAATCTTTTAAGCTGTTCATTTGTGTTTTCTTTAACTTTGTGTCGCAACCTTCCAGCTATTCACTAATCTTGCGCATTTTAGCATCTGTCTCTTGAGCCTGTACTTTGGCCCAGTATACTGTAGCTTAATCAGACTGGTTGGTGAGGGCATTACAATAGTTACATAACCATGCCATTAAACTGACACTTTGGATGAGGTGAAATAGCTATCAAATATATAGACCGGTGTAGATTAATTGGATTTCTACCCACAAGTGAAATTGAATCATTTTTACTTGATGCTCTGTAGAGGTTCAAGTTTGTGAAGTTAAATAGATTTAACACACGAACATCTGAAGGCAGCTGCTTTTCAACACAGACTGTTTTTAACTTGTTGTGTGGACTGTAAAATGTGTTAAATGCACGAACTGCAGTTTTACGCCATTACAACACATTGACGTAAATCCTAATGGGATGTGAAATACAAAAATTTGTAATGACCTTATAATCTGTGCCACTGTTTACTAGACTGCTGCAGTTTATATTTTGATGATAATGTTCATATTTACTTTGTATTTATGATCTGCACATGAACTCAGAATTCCAACTTTTTGCCAACTTTTTTGTCACGGGCCACCGGGGCAGACCGTGTGGAGTGAGTGGAGGACCCAAGAGCAAACAGAGGTGAGGACACAAAAACCGGACTTAACAGAAGGCGAGCCTGTATTTAGGGCCGAAAACTTAAGGAACAAGGCAGCAAAGCAACTGAGGGAAAACCTGAACATAGACTGGGAAAACTATGGCTAAACAAAGTACAAACTAGGACTAGTTAAGGCTGGGAAACTATGACAAGGGGTAGGGGAGATAACACAGACGACGCGACACAGACTGTAAGAAACACAGAGACTAAATACACATGAGGGATGATCAGGGGAAGTGGCCACACATGGGAACGCAGCTGACACACATGAACTTAACGACAGGACAGGAGGAGTGAGCTGAATACACAGACAGTGAATGCAGGCCTTCAAAGTAAAACAGGAAACATGAGACATGAACCGGGGAGACGTAGTACAGGGGGAGGTGACATAACTGACAGCATGAACTTGACAGTACAAGACACACAGACATAAACACACGAAGGGCAAGGGAGACGTAATGCAAGGGTGACATAATTACAAAAAGGGCTGGACTACCTTAAAGAACCTAAGCAAACAATAAACATCAAAATAGGTTAAGCATAACACACTGGGTCACACGACCCAGGACCATGACACCACCCCCCCCACCAAGGGCCGGCTCCAGACAGCCCAAACCAAAAGAAACAGACCACCGAGCCCGGGCGGGCGGCGGGGGACCAGGACGGAGGGACCAGAACAAGAGAAAAAAAAAAAGCCAACAGAAAACACTGGAGCACGTGACAACAGGCCAGACATAGTTCAGGGGGTCGGCCCGGAGGGCGGCAACACACCAGCCCACAGTTTACGAGTTCAGGCAGCCGACCCGGGGGTTGGCAACCCAACAGGCCACGCCATCCCCCATCAGGAGGCCGTCCATGTGAGAGGCAGTGGCGGTGCGGTTCGGGAGGCCGACCCGGAGCCCGCGGGCACAAGAGTTCGAGGGTCATACGGTCGGGGGGCCGACCAGGCGGGCGCCACAGGTGACAGAGCCGGTCAGGAGGCCAGCCGTGTGGGTGGCAACGGCGGCGGCGAAGGGGACGGCGGAGCAGCTCAGGGGGCCGACCGCGCGGAAGGCAGCGGTGGCTCTCCAGTGTCAGGCGCACTGGCCGAGGCCCGGTGGGCACAGGACCAGTCGAGGCAGGACCAGACGACGGCGAAGCAGGAGCTGACGCAGAGGTTGGACCAGGCGACGGCGAAGCAGGAGCTGAAGCTGGACCAGGCGAAGCAGGAGCAGAAGCCGGATCAGGCGAAGCAGAAGCAGAAGATGGCTGGACGGGCTCCTCGGGCCCTCCAGCTGACGTGGCACGAGGCCGGTGCGGTTCTCCTGAACCCCCAGCTGACAAGGAAGGTTGCTGGACGGGCTCCTCGGGCCCTCCAGCTGACGTGGCTTGAGGCCGGATGGGCTCCTCGGGCCCCCCAGCAGACGTGGCATGGTGCTGGACGGGCTCCTCGGGCCCTCCAGCCGACGTGGCTTGAGGCCGGATGGGCTCCTCGGGCCCTCCAGCCGGAAGAGACGGCTGAAGCAGAAAGCAGTCTGAGGCGGAGAGAAAGCTCACGCCATTCCTAGCAGGCTGCTTCCCAGCCTGTACAGCTGACGTGGAAGGAAGCTGAACGGGCTCCTCGGGCCCTCCAGCTGACACGGCGTGAGGCTGAAGGGGCTCCTCGGGCCCTCCAGCTGGAAGAGACGGCTGAAGCAGAAGGCAGCCTGAGGCGGAGAGAAAGCTCACGCCATTCCTAGCAGGCTGCTTCTCAGCCTGTACAGCAGACGTGGAAGGAAGCTGAACGGGCTCCTCGGGCCCTCCAGCTGACACGGCGTGAGGCTGAAGGGGCTCCTCGGGCCCTCCAGCTGGAAGAGACGGCTGAAGCAGAAGGCAGCCTGAGGCGGAGAGAAAGCTCACGCCATTCCTAGCAGGCTGCTTCTCAGCCTGTACAGCAGACGTGGAAGGAAGCTGAACGGGCTCCTCGGGCCCTCCAGCTGGCGAGGCACGAAGCAGTGGGGGTGCTGCGAGGTGCCGAGGCGGCACACCCAGGCATCCAGCCACAGGTGCAGGTCGGGCTGCGAACTGGGCAGGGAGCTGAGCCGCTGACTGGGCAGGGAGCTGAGCCGGTAACCGGGCAGGGAGCTGAAGTGGACATGGAGGTGTTTGTGTCAGGGCCTGCACAAGTGGCTGAGCAAACATCAGAGCGGGATGCCGACCTGGAAGCTGAGCAGGTAGCCGGGCTGAAGCCTGTGGCGAAACAGACCGCTGGGACATAACTCCACGCTCTGAGAGGGCAGGTGAAGAACTGTCCTTAGCACCCGCAATCTTCAAACAGGGGTCAAGAAAGTGAACGCTTTTAATGTTCACAGTACCGGCGTTAGACTCTGCGAACACGATGTCTCCTGAGTCAACAGTCTTAGAATCTTTAAACTCAGAGTTCATTGTGTCCGGCTTGATGTGAGAAAACTTGGTCACATGGACGACATTCACATGGCTGCTAGTGGAATTATTGCCTAGGGGTACGTTTCCAGTGTCAAGATCAGTAACACATACAATGTTATTCGTCATGTCACAGAAAACCAAAGTAGACTGCACTTCAATCTCAGCTTTGGGAACATTAGCTTCATGGGGTGTGGCTGAGGGAGCAACACCTGAAACAGAACCTTGTCCTTTTAAGCCATTAACGTGGCTTCTGCTGCCCTTGGCTGCCCTCGCTGTGGAGCTAAACACAGTTTCTTCTGACTCATAACATGACTTCGACAGAGTGTCGCTCAGGGAAAAAGTCAGGTCAGCTAACACAGTTTGCTCATCTCCCACAGCATCCAGAACACAGTCCAGGTTATCCATAGACCCTCTAGCATGAGTCATGACTGTCTCAGGCCGAGCATGTTCAGACACACAATACACCTTCTTGGCTAACGTGCCCATGTACTCACTGTTTATCAGTTCGCCACCTGGTCTCAGGTCCTGGACTGAATTATTCCTGGCAGAGGTGGAAACAGGTGCCCTGCCCTCACGGAATGGAGGTGGGTTAATTACTGGGTCTAAGTTCCTATGCCTAGAATTCACAGTGGCGTCCTCACCAACTAGAGTGGGTTCATGGTCACAATTCTCAGACGCATTCAACTGGGAGTCAAAAGGCTCAGTTATATAAGCCACACAGGAAACAGTCTCTGGTTTCTCTAAATCATTAACATGGTATCGAATTTCCTTATCTGCTCCCTCAGAACAGGTAGACACAGCCCTGCCATCCTCGCTACATGACACTGGCAGGGTTTCTGTTGGCGCTTGTACGGCCACATGAAGAGCTTCTACATCAAAATTCCTGGAAACCCCACTTAATGGTTCACGCTCAGTGTTGCTCACATTTCCAGCAACAAGAATGCCCCCAGACTCATCATCAGTGATTGAGTGGTGGTTAACACAGGTCACACATGGAAACGCTAAACATTCATGTTGAGACACTCTACAACCCTTGGGGGGCCTCTCTAGCTGTTTAATTTCAGTCTTGCTGCTCGTAGTGTTACTATCAGCTGGTCCATTTACAGTCTCTTTAGTCTTGGCCGGTAAAACAGCTATTTGCACGGACTCTGGCTCTTTGATACGATCGCCTCTCTTATGGCTGAGCCCGCAAGGCAGCAGTTCAGTAGTGGGCATAATCTCGCCCATGGAAAAGACACGTGGAGCAAAAGCACAGTCACTCACCTCCATGTCGGAAGGGGCACGAGATGAAACGAGACCCTCCCCAACCTCCAGCTGCCGAGCGGCGCCACGGTGACGTCGCCGTCGCCTCTTCCCTGAAGGCGACGCGGTGACGGAAGCTCCGGTTGCAGGGGAAGTGAAAGGGGGCAGGCCCTGGCAGCTCCGCGGGCCCCCAAGAGCCAGGCGCGTTCCCCGAAAGACTTGCTCATAGTCGGGGGTCAGCCACGGCTTCCACCGGAGCTTCTCCTCCAGCTCCGCGAGAACCACCTGCTCCCGTTCAGCAACGTCCTGGGCAGTGATTTGTGGGGACATCTCCTCAGAGCCGAAAATCACTGCTGACGCGGACTCGGAGGCGACTTCGGCCAGCGGTTCCAGCCCAGGCGACTGCTCTGACGACACCCCGGACTCTGGCTGCGCTGACGTGCGGCGGCGACGAGGGCGCCGCTTCCTCCTAGCAACGGCTGTTGACACAACATTGATAGCCGTGACGGCTGGCTCCTCGTCCTCCGACCACATCCGTGCCAGAAAGGAGGCTGGAGAAGCGAAGTCCAAACGAAACGGCGAGGGTGAGCGGCTCGTGTACGAAGGAATGGATGGTAGCGACCCCAGGTTGCGCCCGAGTCTCAGTGAGCCAACCTTAATCACCCCGGAGCCGCAAGATGGTGGAGGCGGTGATGGGGAAGTTGCGTGACAGCGGAACGGTGGTGACGCAGCCCGTGCGCTGGGCGCCTGCTCCTGAGGATGGGGTTGGAGGATGGTGCGGAGGTAATCAGAAATCAGGGGGGGTAGCGCCTCCCATAGCCAGGGGAACACGGTTACGCTCACCCGCAATGGGTGAAGCAACTCCTCCGTATCCTCCTCCCTGGAACGCTGCATCCACTGACAGCATAGCGCTTCCACTGCCTGAACGACCTCCCTTCTCTGTGTCGCTGGGTCCATACTGGTCGCGTCGTACTGTCACGGGCCACCGGGGCAGACCGTGTGGAGTGAGTGGAGGACCCAAGAGCAAACAGAGGTGAGGACACAAAAACCGGACTTAACAGAAGGCGAGCCTGTATTTAGGGCCGAAAACTTAAGGAACAAGGCAGCAAAGCAACTGAGGGAAAACCTGAACATAGACTGGGAAAACTATGGCTAAACAAAGTACAAACTAGGACTAGTTAAGGCTGGGAAACTATGACAAGGGGTAGGGGAGATAACACAGACGACGCGACACAGACTGTAAGAAACACAGAGACTAAATACACATGAGGGATGATCAGGGGAAGTGGCCACACATGGGAACGCAGCTGACACACATGAACTTAACGACAGGACAGGAGGAGTGAGCTGAATACACAGACAGTGAATGCAGGCCTTCAAAGTAAAACAGGAAACATGAGACATGAACCGGGGAGACGTAGTACAGGGGGAGGTGACATAACTGACAGCATGAACTTGACAGTACAAGACACACAGACATAAACACACGAAGGGCAAGGGAGACGTAATGCAAGGGTGACATAATTACAAAAAGGGCTGGACTACCTTAAAGAACCTAAGCAAACAATAAACATCAAAATAGGTTAAGCATAACACACTGGGTCACACGACCCAGGACCATGACATTTTTTCCCTGAACATACGCTGACAGAGCAGGATCAATCCACTAACTGTGGAGCTTAAAGCAAAGCTTCAACAGATCCCGCACAGGTGTGTAGATATGTGTACTTACAGGACTAATCAAATGGCTTTAATCTATTTGCATGTGAGAGCCTTCATCATAGACTGGAATGTGATGGGAATTTTGTTTAGTCTTCACTTTTTTTCGGAGTGTTGGGAACTAGCCAGTTTCTTGAATGACACTTGTTTATGTCCTGTTTTAGCTGTTTAAAAAAAAAGCTTTAATTTTTCAGCTGACAGCTTCTGGATCCACCTTAAACTTGTCTCAAAGCAACAAGACAAACCAAAGCAAACAAATCTACCGAAAATTACATTCCTCCCAGTTCCCACACTTGAGCCAGACATTTTCTGTAAGCTGCTGATTGTCGGGGGACTTAGTGTATGCTGTCTGGCTGCAGCTGTTCTGCACCCCAGGGATTTCAGGTCTAATCTGTCAGGTGCATGCCGAAGCATTTCTTTATCAACTTTATCAATAACAGTGCAGCACTGCCAGGGCAACACGGAGAGGGGCGGCCAATAGCCAGTGCTTTGCTTTGGAGCATACAATAATTGCTCAGCCTCTCCTACAAAGAGCCTGGCACAGGAAGGCGTTTTAATACCGCCTACTGCAAACTAAAAACACATTTGGCTGTTTTTCTTCGCTAAAACATATAAATAATATTGTGCGTGTTAGTCCTGTTGGAAGATAGATGAAGATGATGATGAATATTTTGTGTGGATGTTTTTCTATTTTAGAAGGGAAAAAGATTTGAATCTAAGAACAGTGA
Source organism: Rhamphochromis sp. 'chilingali' (assembly GCF_963969265.1). NCBI lineage: Eukaryota > Metazoa > Chordata > Actinopteri > Cichliformes > Cichlidae > Rhamphochromis > Rhamphochromis sp. 'chilingali'. The sequence continues at coordinate 17,222,662 of NC_137930.1, forward strand.
TATAACAGAGTAGGCCTTTAAAACAAGTCTGGACCGCCTTTTATAATTAAGAAATTAAACGGTTCATGATTTTAAGTGATACTGCGGCCAGGACGCTCTAGGCCGGAGGTCGATGATTGATTTTGTAATCGTATCACCAGACCTGTGACCATATGTTCTGGACACTCGGGTAAAGAGAGGGGCTGAGCTGTCAACTGATCACCACCTGGTGGTGAGTTGGATCAGGAGGACGCTGGACAGACCTGGTGCACCTAAACGCATAGTGAGGGTGTGCTGGGAACGCCTAGCAGAGGCCCCAGTCCGCGAGATCTTCAACGCACACCTCCAGCACAGCTTCAACAGCATTCCGATGGAGACTGGGGACCGAATGGACCATGTTCAGCATCTCCATTGCTGAAGCTGCTGCATTGAGCTGTGGCCGCAAGGTGGTTGGTGCCTGTCGTGGTGGTAATCCCCGAACCAAATGGTGGACACCAGAGGTGAAGGGAGCCACCAGGCTTAAGAAGGAGTCTTATCGGGCTTGGTTAGCCTGTGGGACTCCGGAGGCAGCTGACAGGTACCGACAGGCCAAGCAGAATGCGGCTCGGGCAGTGGCTGAAGCAAAAACTCGGGTGTGGGAGAAGTTCGGAGAGGCCATTGAAAAAGACTTTCGGACTGCCTCGAAGAGATTCTGGCAAACCGTCAGGTGTCTCAGGAGGGGAAAGCGGTGCTCTACCTGCACTGTGTATAGTGCTGGCGGAGCGCTGCTGACGTCGACTGAGAAAATTGTCAGGCGGTGGAAGGAATACTTCGAGAACCTCCTTAATCCCACTGACACGTTCTGTTGGCTTCATCAGGTGATGGTCTCCAGCTCACACTGGAACGGTTTGCAGCCGAGGTTGAAGCAGCGGGAACGAGGATCAGCACCTCCAGTTCTGAGGCCATGGTTCTCAGCCGGAAAAGGGTGGAGTGCCGGGGATGAGTTCCTGCCCTAAGTGGAGGAGTTCAAGTATCTCGGGGTCTTGTTCGCGAGTCATGGGAGAAGGGAGCCGGAGATCGACAGACGGATTGGTGCTGCAGCCACAGTGATGTGGACGCTGCACCGGTCCGTTGTGGTGAAGAGAGTGTAAAAGCCCTACCCTCACCTATGGCCATGAGCCGTGGGTAGTGACCGAAAGAACGAGATCGCGGACACAAGCGGCGGAAATGAGCTTCCTCTGAAGGGTGGCTGACCTCTCAGACCTCACAGACCCAGGACACGCTGGAGAGATTATGTCTCTCGGCTGGCCTGGGAACGCCTGGGTGTTCCCCCGGATGAGCTACAGGAGGTGGCTGGGGAGAGGGAGGTCTGGGCCTCTCTGCTTAGGCTGCTGCCCCCGCGACCCGGCCCCGGATAAAGCGGAAGAAGATAGATGGATGGATGATATTAAGTGGTTAATACTATTTTTTAAGCAAAGGTATGTGTTTTATAAATTAAAGTGCTATTTATCAAATTAAAAAACAACTTGGATGCACTGCAGCTGGCCAAAATCAGCAGGCCTACATGTTCAGGTGAATCACGCATTAATCATAATATTTTTCTTCAGAAAACAAAGCAGAACATCAGCGCCTCATTTATTTCAATATCGACTCACTCAAAAACAACGCTGACAGTCAAAGAGGGGATTTAAGACTATCATCCAAGATTAATCACTCTTGCAAGGAATATTGAGATAAGAAAATTTTGTGAAAGTGTTTCAGTCAGAAGGCTTGTAAAAAAAAAGATGGAAACACGATGACCAACTGTGAAAACTAAAATATGACAGGTGAGTCATAGTATAGTCAGGTGTGTCTTCCCTGAACAAAGATGCATTATAAAGAGCTATTGCATGTGGTATAAAAGATTTCCTGGGTCTGTCCTTGTGGCAGTGGAGCTGAATCAGTCTATTAGAGAAGGTGCTCCACTTCCTGAGCAGGATTACCCATGATGAATAGCACTTTGTTCAATGACCTCCTCTCCACCACAGCTTCAATTGTCCAGTTTGCCACAAAACCAGTGTTCCTGATCAGTTTATCTATTCTGTTGGTGTTACCAGCTCTAGTGCTGTTTCCCCAGCAGACCAAATACACTGCACTTGCCACAACACACGGATCTCCAACATTTTGCTGTTCATGTTGAAGGGTCTCAGCTTCTTTAGAGCATGCTCATCCCCTTCTTGCATATAACTGCTAACTGCTGTGTTGATCTTCCTGCATGTTGCTTATGAGGATACCCAGGTGAACCAGATGAACATCGCATCCCATGATAGACACAGGTCATGTAATTGTCATCTTCATTCTGAAATCGGTCACCATCTGCCTGGTTTTCTTCACATTCAGGAGGATTGCTCTCAGACTGCACTACTGCTCTGTACTCATCCTCTTGCCCATCACTTTATATCCAATGCAGAATCATCAGAGTACTTCTGAGCTGGGGTTGTGCTGAAAGACTAAAGCAAGCATTTTCTGCCTTGCTAAGCTTGTTAGTCATCAGCTTGTGACCAATCATCTAATGCTACTTAATTTGCAAGGACAAAATGTTAACATTTTATTAATACTTCCTAATACAACCAGACCTTTAGTTTACCTTCAATAGACAGTATGATTGCAGTCCAATTCAAACCTGCTTAGAACTAAAACATGAGAGATCTGTCGTCCTTTTACAAGAAAGATCCTAATTTTCAGTGCTTCACTATCACACAGTGCATGCAAGACGATTTTCAATGGACCTTTTTCCCCTTTGCATATGTGACCTTTCAGAGACATGTTATGTCAAAATAGTGAAGAAAGAGGAAACCCTTATTAAATGGAATGATACGCCAAGGAAAATCAAAGCTCGGGAACAGATGTCAGTTGACCAGTAAATTGTACAAGTCCTATCTAATTGTTCCATATGACAGCACTTGCTGCCCACATCGTGATATAATAGCAGCACAGATAAAATTGCCTAGGCACATAAATTTTCATTCCTGAGACGCTTTATTTAGTTATATGAACCCTGTGGCTCCTGTTTGACTGTGATACATTATTAAAGTAAAACAGAGGACTAAGGTCTGCAGTTGGAAGAAACAATTTCAGTGCTTCTCACCAGTTACATGTTAATGAGTTTCAAAGATCCAAAATATAATGAAAAAAAAAACTTTTCTATTATTCATGAGCACACAAAACACATTAAAAAAAGCTATTTTGAGATTAATAAGGATTTCAAAAAGAAATGTAATGCGAATGTATGTCCTCTTGTATGTTGTGTTATATGTATAGACAAGAATCCATATGAATAAATTAGCTCCATCTGTCCATCACACAAAAGACCTCCACATTATAAACTGATTTACTGGTTGTGTCACATGCATGATTCATCAAATACAAGGTCCTCTGTGAAATCTCAGGAATCGTGTCTTTAATTTATGGTCTAATAACAAGGGACTTCTATTCATATTGGCTTTTCTGATTTAATGCGAATGTGTGATTGGAGCGGCTACAGCTAGAGTACACTGAGCCAAATCAAGTATGAACACACTGCCATGGTGTCTTGAGGTAACCACAATGAGGCCAGTTTAAAACTAGTTATTGATCCTGGGCTAATTTGCACCTTTCAAGACAAACTACTGCTTGATGTCTCTCAGCTCTTAAGTAATAAATGGAGAGCTTTTTGGGGGAGGGGGTGAGTAACAAGATGATGTGATCAGGAATTGGAGCACCACAGACAAACCAAAGGGGAAGCACAAGAAAAGGACATTAGGTAGCGAGCTGGATGCTTTCTCATTCTCTATCTGGAAGCTCAGGAAAATCTTTAGAACACAATGGCAGAATAGTGAATTATAAACGGCCTGAGGTGTTACACCCAAATGCATCCCAGCTGCCATATGAATTATTCTGGCTCCACTGTTACCACAGGATTTGGAAAACAACAAAAGACTTTAAAGCAGGTCTGAAAGACGAGTCGATGCATACATGTATAAAGGATGGTGGGGGAAAACTGAACTACAATTCCAGTAGGTTATGAACAAAAATAGAGCGCTCAGTCAATGGAAGGAATAACACGGGAGGAAGAGGAACCTGGTGTCCCACTGTCCCAAGTTATTTATTTTTTCATTAGCGTATGACTGATGCAACAAAGAGAATGAAAAAACATCAAACTCTCAGATCAAAAGGCAGAGAATTGACCCAAAGTACATAGGCATTTTAGAAATTAGCCTCATCCACACTTTGCAGTCAAAATACATAATACTCAGTGACAAATGTTTTCTTGGATATAAAGAGTGCACTGGGACTCATTACTTAAATGTTTATTTGCATGCAGCACCCCATGGCGAATATTTTTCCCATACCTTGCACAGTTTTTTAGCTACGCAAATTTTTTTTTTTAAAAACTATTTAAATGAACATTAAAAAAATATGGAAAGGATTTCCACATCATTAAATTGCTTTAGCACTGCTGCAATTTTGTTATTCCAACTTAATGTACTTGAATTGGATTAATTAATGATGAATCAACTTAATTTAACTGACCTGAGTCAAACATCGCTAATTGTTGATATTATTAAAGCATGCTAAAATATAGCGTTTACGGAACATGCTAGCCATCTGTGGCCATTATGGTGAAATGCAAAGCAGCCAGCAGTGGGCTTTTTGGGTTACAAAGGGTTACATTTGAGCTTGAGTTTAGATCTATATTGTTTGGTTGTCTGTGAAGGTTCTCAGTCATCCAGGTCATCGTAGTCAAAGGAGCTTGCAAAGAAAGGCGTCTGGACTTCTTTAAGTTACTTGAAGACGTTTCACCTCTCATCCGAGAAGCTTCTTCAGTTCTAAGGTCAAATGGTGGAGAGTCCCAGATATAAACCTAGTGGGAGTATCCCCCCACAGGGGGACAAAAGGACCCCCTGATGATCCTCTAATCGCCTGAGACAAGGTGTGAAACTGGGTGTAGGTCCCAATCAGCCCGAGTTTCCCTTACCAGCTGATAAGGGAAGATGCACGGTGGTCCTAAACACTACAGATTACCATACAAAGATCACTACTCTCCTCAGTGACAACAATACCTACGAAGCCTTAAAGCGAGACCCCACAGGCAGCTACAAAAAGAAAGTTATAGCTTGCCTTCAAGACTTTGAAAAGGACAAAATTATTGACCACCTTACATATCACCGCCTTTACCCAGGGGATGCCATACCCTGCATTTACGGACTTCCTAAAATCCACAAGGAAGCTGTCCCACTCAGACCCATAGTCAGTAGCATAAACTCAGCCACTTATAACATTGCTAAACACCTTGCTACCATCCTTGCTCCTCCCTCTCGTGGGGAACACCCCACACCACATCAAGAACTCCATGACTTCACCGACAAGGTCCAGAAACTTACCCTGGATCCAGATGAAACCATGGTGTCCTTTGATGTAGTCTCTCTCTTCACTTGCATACCCACCATGGAGGCAGTGGAGACTGTCAGAAAACAACTACAAGAAGACAGCTCCTTGGAGGACAGGACCAACTTCACACCCGATCAGATTTGCACACTGTTAGACCTCTGCCTTACCACAACATATTTCAAATACAACGAAGGCTTTTACAGACAAAAACATGGCTGTGCCATGGGCTCCCCCGTGTCACCTATTGTAGCCAACCTTTACATGGAGGAAGTGGAAAGGAAGGCTCCTGGCTCTTTGGACATCTGGACATCTGGACTCACAACTCCAACAGTTTTATCGCCGATCTCCGACTCATCCCAGAGATCTCCAGAACACCAGAGGCTGCCCACTCTCCCCGGCCGGGCGGAAGTGCACGCAGACGGCGCCGAGATCGTAAACAAAGGCGAGGTAGGCGCGGAGGGCTACGGGCTAAGCTAAAGCTAACACCACACCGGCTGCCTTTACCCAGTATTTTCCTTGCCAATGTCCGTTCTCTGGCAAACAAAATGGATGAGATACGGCTCTCCATCTCTAACAACAGACGGATTATGGACTCAAATGTCATGTTTTTCACCGAAACATGGTTGAACAACAGCTGCCCGGACAATGCTATCGAGTTAGCAGGACGCCACACACACCGAGCCGACAGGCTAGCAGATGACTCCGGCAAGACCAGAGGTGGAGGTTTGTGCATTTATATTAACAATGCTTGGTGCATGAACTCCACTACTACTGAGAGTCACTGCTCACCTAATGCGGAGTTTCTAATGGTCAAATGCAGACCTTATTATCTCCCCAGAGAACTCACTTCAATCATACTCACTGCCGTGTATATCCCCCCCGACGCTAATGCTAGGTTAGCCATGAAAGAACTTTCTGCAGCCATTAACAAACACCAGAATAAACACCCCGAGGCTGCTTTTATTGTTGCTGGCGACTTCAACCACACCAACTTAACACTAGGAAGGCCCAGAGCCCAGCCATTTGGCTTTTCTACCTTTAAAACCCGGAGAGCAGCCAAATGGCTGGTAGGCTTTTAGCTAAGCTTTAGCTTCAGGCAAGTGGAAGCTAAATTGGCTAGTCATTCATATGTAAATTGGGTTGTTACCTGGGAATTCTGGAGGGAGGGGAGTGGGGGTGTGTGGATGAGGGGGTGGGGGAGCTGCTAAAAGCGGTGAGCTTCCTTTTGTTTCATCTTGATGCATTCTCAATCATCCAGGGAAACAAATCTCCAAAAGTCACCAACTTGGAGTGTTTCAGTTTGCCATCTTAGGGAGAAATCAACACACATGGGTGTATGTCCTTTGTTGCTGAGATTTATTGATAAAAACAGTACAAAAAATCAACCATTTGTACACATTTTTACAAATAATTATAAAAAGTGAGTGAGTACATTTCAACATTTTCAGCAATCACTCACAATCCTGGCACTGCCATGGTATCTGTAGTCTGCATTTACCTTGGCTTGGCTTCCTGATCAATTGTCCACTACCAAAAGGAAGCCAAGCCCTGCCACCCTTTACAACAAAACAAGGTGTGATCACATTGATGCCACAATGGACGACTGATCAATGCTCCACTACCAAAAGGAAGCCAAGCCCTGCCACCCTTTACAACAAAACAAGGTGTGATCACATTGATGCCACAATGGACGACTGATCAATGCTCCACTACCAAAAGGAAGCCAAGCCCTGCCACCCTTTACAACAAAACAAGGTGTGATCACATTGATGCCACAATGGACGACTGATCAATGCTCCACTACCAAAAGGAAGCCAAGCCCTGCCACCCTTTACAACAAAACAAGGTGTGATCACATTGATGCCACAATGGACGACTGATCAATGCTCCACTACCAAAAGGAAGCCAAGCCCTGCCACCCTTTACAACAAAACAAGGTGTGATCACATTGATGCCACAATGGACGACTGATCAATGCTCCACTACCAAAAGGAAGCCAAGCCCTGCCACCCTTTACAACAAAACAAGGTGTGATCACATTGATGCCACAATGGACGACTGATCAATGCTCCACTACCAAAAGGAAGCCAAGCCCTGCCACCCTTTACAACAAAACAAGGTGTGATCACATTGATGCCACAATGGACGACTGATCAATGCTCCACTACCAAAAGGAAGCCAAGCCCTGCCACCCTTTACAACAAAACAAGGTGTGATCACATTGATGCCACAATGGACGACTGATCAATGCTCCACTACCAAAAGGAAGCCAAGCCCTGCCACCCTTTACAACAAAACAAGGTGTGATCACATTGATGCCACAATGGACGACTGATCAATGCTCCACTACCAAAAGGAAGCCAAGCCCTGCCACCCTTTACAACAAAACAAGGTGTGATCACATTGATGCCACAATGGACGACTGATCAATGCTCCACTACCAAAAGGAAGCCAAGCCCTGCCACCCTTTACAACAAAACAAGGTGTGATCACATTGATGCCACAATGGACGACTGATCAATGCTCCACTACCAAAAGGAAGCCAAGCCCTGCCACCCTTTACAACAAAACAAGGTGTGATCACATTGATGCCACAATGGACGACTGATCAATGCTCCACTACCAAAAGGAAGCCAAGCCCTGCCACCCTTTACAACAAAACAAGGTGTGATCACAGGGCTTGGCTTCCTTTTGGTAGTGGACAATTGATCAGGAAGCCAAGCCAAGGTAAATGCAGACTACAGATACCATGGCAGTGCCAGGATTGTGAGTGATTGCTGAAAATGTTGAAATGTACTCACTCACTTTTTATAATTATTTGTAAAAATGTGTACAAATGGTTGATTTTTTGTACTGTTTTTATCAATAAATCTCAGCAACAAAGGACATACACCCATGTGTGTTGATTTCTCCCTAAGATGGCAAACTGAAACACTCCAAGTTGGTGACTTTTGGAGATTTGTTTCCCTGGATGATTGAGAATGCATCAAGATGAAACAAAAGGAAGCTCACCGCTTTTAGCAGCTCCCCCACCCCCTCATCCACACACCCCCACTCCCCTCCCTCCAGAATTCCCAGGTAACAACCCAATTTACATATGAATGACTAGCCAATTTAGCTTCCACTTGCCTGAAGCTAAAGCTTAGCTAAAAGCCTACCAGCCATTTGGCTGGTGGCGGGTTTTAAAGGTAGAAAGGTAGAAGCCTGGGCCTTCCTAGTGTTAAAGACAGTCCTCCCCAGATTCCACCAACATGTCTCCTGCCACACCAGAGGAGACAAGACTTTAGACCATGTGTATTCCAACCTGGCTGGAGCCTACAAAGCCACACCCCTCCCCCACATTGGACAATCGGACCATCTCTCCCTGTTCCTCACACCTAGGTATTCACCACTCATCCAACGTGTGAAACCTGCTGTGAGGACAATTAAAGTGTGGCCAGAGGGTACAGACGCAGTGCTCCAGGACAGATTTAAAAACACAGACTGGAATATGTTCACCCACACAGACCTGGACCAGTACGCCTCATCTGTACTGGATTACATCTCCGAAACCACAGACAGTGTCACCACCCAGAAACGGATCACCATGTACCCCAACCAGAAGCCTTGGATGAACCGGGATGTTCGTCTCCTCCTGAAGGCCCGCAACACCGCCTTTAGGTCAGGAGATGCACACGCCTACAGCACAGCCAGGGCTAATCTAAAGAAGGGCATCAAAAAAGCCAAACACCATTACAAAAAGAAGGTAGAAGAACACTTCTCCAACTCCAACCCCCGACGCATGTGGCAAGGACTCCAGACCATTACAGACTACAGGACCACCAAACCCTCCCCCGCATCCTCTGATGTCTCCTTCCTCAACGAGCTCAACAACTTTTATGCTCGTTTTGAGCGAGGGAACCCCACAACCAGGAAACTGACAGACCTGGGCATCAGCTCCCTCATCTGCAAATGGTTACTGGACTTCCTGACCAACCGCCCCCAACATGTCCGGCTGGATAACCACTGCTCATCTACCATCACAATGAACACTGGTGTACCACAAGGCTGTGTGATGAGCCCTTTCCTCTACTCCCTCTTCACCCACGACTGCAGACCTGCTGATGGTTCCAACACCATCATTAAGTTTGCAGATGACACCACGGTGATTGGCCTCATCAGTGACAACGATGAGGCCGCCTACAGGGAGGAGGTGGATCGTCTGGCTGAGTGGTGCGACACAAACAACCTGCTGCTTAACACCGAGAAGACCAAGGAGCTCATCGTGGACTACAGGAGGAATGCTGACCCACATCCACCCATCCACATTAAGGGGACGGCTGTGGAGCGTGTGAGCAGCTTCAAGTTCCTGGGAGTCCACATCTCCGAGGATCTCACCTGGACGACCAACTGCTCCAAGCTGGTCAAGAAGGCTCACCAGCGCCTCTTCTTCTTGAGGACCCTGAGGAAGAACCACCTGTCCTCAGACATCCTGGTGAACTTCTATCGTTGCACCATCGAGAGCATCCTGACCAACTGTATAACAGTCTGGTACGGGAACTGCTCTGCCTCGGACCGGAAGGCGTTGCAGAGGGTCGTGAAAACTGCCCAGCGCATCGCCGGAGCACCACTTCCTGCCATAAAAGACATCTACAGGAAGCGGTGTCTGAAAAGGGCTGGGAAAATCATCAAAGACCCCAGTCACCCATCACATGGACTCTTCACCCTCCTGCCCTCTGGGAGGCGCCACAGGAGCCTCCGGACTAAGACCACCAGGTACCGGAACAGCTTCTTCCCCACAGCTGTCAGACTCCTGAACTCTGCCTCCTGACATCTGACCCACGTTAAACTCATGGACTGAACATACACACACCCACAATGGACAACTGTACCCTCAAACACACAATAATAACATGGAGTGAACCACCACTCACAACCACTAGCACTTTATATAGCCTCTGTAGAAACTAGCTACACCCTCACTTATCTTAACTGCACTACTGTATAGCTCTGTGTAAATAATCATTCTGTACATTCAATAATCTTTAATCCTACAACTGTTTACAACTTGCATAGTTCCCATTTCTGTATAGCTGTATATCTCAGATTTCTGTAAAGTTATTTATTTCATATTCTGTATAGTTTTTCATATTTATATCCTGTTCATAGCCTGTACATAGCTTGTACTCACTACAGCCTTTACATACTTAGTTATAGAATATTCACAACATACTTCATACCGTGTACATTATAACATACCATAATAGACCCATTTCTGTAGTATACTTACATATCTATACTATTGCTAATATATATTGTAATATATCTATATCACTAAAGCACTTCTGGATGGATGCAAACTGCATTTCGTTGCCCTGTACCTGTGCATGTGCAATGACAATAAAGTTGAATTCTATTCTATTCTATTCTATTCTCTTTCAAAGGAAGAGTACCCAGCCACTGGTACAGATATGTGGACGACACCTGGGTCAAAATCAAGACACAAGAAGTGGAATCCTTCACTGCGCACATTAACGCTGTGGATAAAAACATCAAGTTCACCAGGGAAGACACAAAGGACAACTGTTTACCTTTCCTGGACTGCGCTGTGCACATTGAAGAGAACTGCAAACTCAACATCGAAGTTTACCGGAAGCCCACACACACGGACCAGTACCTCCTGTTCGACTCCCATCACCCTCTGGAACACAAACTTAGAGTAATTAGGACCCTACACCACCGGGCAGAACATGTTCCCTCTAAGCCTGAAGGAAAAAAGAAGGAACACATGCATGTAAAAGAAGCACTCAAAACGTGCGGCTATCCTAAATGGGCGTTCTTAAAGTCAGCAAAGAGGCACAGAAAAGAAGATCAGACACCAGTGAGGGAGGATAAGAAAGACAGACGCAACAACATTGTCATACCCTATGTAGCCGGTGTATCAGAAAAACTCAGGAGAGTTTTCTCCAAGCACGACATCCCAGTGTATTTCAGACCCAGCAACACGCTCAGACAAAAACTGGTTCACCCGAAAGACAAAACGCCAAAACACAGACTTAACAATGTGGTGTATGCTGTACAGTGCAGCGAGGAATGCTCAGACCTCTACATTGGAGAGACCAAACAGCCACTTCACAAGCGCATGGCACAACACAGAAGAGCCACCTCCACAGGACAAGACTCAGCAGTCCATCTGCCTCTAAAGGTCAAAGGACACTCTTTCGAGGATGCCAATGTTCACATTTTGGACAGAGAGGACAGATGGTTTGAAAGAGGAGTGAAAGAAGCCATCTATGTCCACTGTGAGCGACCATCTTTGAACAGAGGCGGTGGTTTACGACACCAACTCTCTGCCATCTATAATCCAGTTTTGAGATCCCTTCCCAGACGCCTTAACGCCCACTCACATCCTGGGCCATCTGATCTCAGGAATTCGCATGATAAGGTGGGGCCAGGTTTCACAATGAACTCACCCAAAACTTGGGCTGATTGGGACCCACACCCAGTTTCACAACTTGTCTCAGGCGATTAGAGGATCATCAGGGGGTCCTTTTGTCCCCCTGTGGGGGGTTACTCCCACTAGGTTTATATCTGGGACTCTCCACCATTTGACCTTAGAACTGAAGAAGCTTCTCGGATGAGAGGTGAAACGTCTTCAAGTAACTTAAAGAAGTCCAGACGCTTTTCTTTGCAAGCTCCTTTGACTATATTGTTTGGTTATTAGTTAAAAGGGTCACCTATACTTTAGTGTTGTTGAATGTTGATAGGCTACTGAAACAAAAGACATGTTTTTAACATCAACCCAGATAATTAAACTCACAAAGGCTTAATTTTGTTTTCATTTTCAGCTTTTATTCAAGTTGTTTGTTTGTTTGTTTGTCTTTTATTTCTTTTTTTATAACTTTTTTTATAACTGCACTCACTGAGACTGACTAGGTTACGGTTTGGAAGGAGGAGGCTCATGAAGATAGCTTGAAGATGAGATCTGTAACCGTCCTGTGATAGCAAACTCAGGCCAAAGGCTATAGGGGTGCTAGATTCAAACGCCAGGTTTTTGAATTTGATACAACCAGCTCGAGGCAACCTGTGGAGGAAATGAGAGAGGAAAACCTGAAATATTTTTTTAGGTTAAAACTAAAATTTGAAAGGCTAAGCAAGGGGAAGCACAGATGGGAGATGACAAGAAGCTGAACAAAGTGCCAGAAGGTGTCCACTATCCCTTTGGGGGATGTCCTGCTATACTAAGTGTACAAATTTGGGGCGTTTAAGATTAAACAGTCCTGGATGTCTGGGTTTGAGTTACAGCAGAGATGTCACTGAGAATATAAATAGTCTACAAATGGAAGAAAAAAGCATGATCCCACTGGAGCATCTATATATTCATATTAAAGAACTCCCTAATTATAGTATGGCATAATGGGCATCTTCAAACACAAGGGACGGGATTCATTGAGGTTATTCAGCCGTGTAGATGGGGTAAATATAAAGAGATTAGAGATGTCACTGATTGGGGAGCCATGAGATGAGTTTTGAAAGTGAAGTTGAGGAGAGAGCTGCGGTTGCTGTTGTGCCGTCGTCCTGTGCAAAGGTCTGTGGAAATAGTCAAGTTCCAGCATAGGGGAGTTTTCTGAGTTTGTAGAGCTGCAGAGACATCAAGGGACTAGCAGACAGAAAAGCAATTAAGTTCTCATATGCACTTTGATTTTCTATTCAGAATCACAAAACCTTTTCCTATATAACACTGCACAGACTCAAACACACAGAAGACTGGTATGAATGGTTAAATAGGATGATCAATAGTTCTGTATTATTTAATCTTGTGTTTTTAAGTGCTAATCACACAGATTTATGATGATGGTAAGTTGCCATTTATCCTTTGACCACTTAAAATCTTGTGAAAGGCTTACTGGATGCCCGCTGGTTTACTTACAAGTGCGATGGTTTTGATGGTTTTGTCACCGACACTGCTCTCCCCATCAATATATAAACAAATACCACTTTTCACAAGATTGTGTCAACGTGCAAGCGATCTTTGGAATGCTGTCTGCTTATTAAATGAAAGTTCAGTTTAATCCCCTGGTTTTCCAAATGCTATCCCGGAGCTGGATAAGATGACATGGCTGTCTGGTTGGAAGACAGCTTGCAGACGCCTCTCATGTCAGTTTGTCACAGCAGGTTTGATGGCGCTTCAGGTGACAGGTAGGTAGTCTGGGAGGAGTGACAACTGCCTCTTTTAAAGTGGTTTTGCAGTCATGGTGACACTCAGAGCTTATAGTTTCAAATCTTTACACTACTTATGCTCTAACCTGTGCAAACTCTAGGTATTCATTAGTCTAGTGAACATTTAAATATACGGTACAGTAGATCTTATTCAAAAAATTAAGCATGGCGTTGATATAATTCTGAGGGTAACTCACATAAAACTTTCTACAGCATGTTGCAACTGCTCATGCAAGATGTGAAAAAATGGAAGAACTTAGGGAGACTAATTACATCTCATTTAGATTTCTATCTACCAATCAAGCTTGTTTTATTATGCTTACGTGCTACTTTCAGATCACTCACTGGAAATCCCAGTTTGTCCCCTTGCACGTCCCACTTCCACATCATGATCCACGTGGTTTTTTTTCTTTTCATAACCCAACCTCCTTGGTGTGCCAAACTCATTTACATTGCCAAGAGGA